>NW_008337084.1:947532-979191 GCF_000622305.1 Nannospalax galili | reverse complement strand
GAGTTATGTGCTGAGACTCCTTTCATAGCAGGGTGCCTTCCTGGCATTTTTCCTGACTCTCCTTTTGAAGTGCCCACCACAAATGCCATAACATAAACATGGCCTCTGGCTCTAGGAATACCATGCTTTCCTGTGTGATTTTTCAGGCAGTCAGCGGTCTGGCAGCATGGCAGAAACCCACTTCCATATGCAAATAGAATGTCTCACAAAGTATCTATCAGCCAAAGCTTTTACCACTACCCCCATGGTATAAATATCCCAGTCTTCTCTCAATAATAGAGAGCTGGATCACTTGAAGCTACACTTAATAAAAGCTGTGACACGGACTAAGCAGAGTCCCGCGTCTTACTGGCGATCCAGCCTCTCCGGAGGCAGCATTCCTCCGTCACCGGCTCACGGATCCCAGCTTCAGCCACCTTGCGCTCTCCCGCGTGATCCAGTGGCCAGTGGATCTCGCATCAAGAGGAAAGCGCACGGGGGAAATTAAGGTGGTACATGGCTGGACAACGCTCCAGCAGCAGAGACCCACAGAGACACGGAGAAGCCCGCAGGGCCAGACCTGCCTTCTTCCAGGGTGCACGGATGAGACTAGGGGACTGGACCCGTGCTGCGACTCCCAGGCGTGCCTGCGCACACCACGCCAGGGTGCCCAGTGCGCGCGCACCATAAGTACTTTATTTTTTCATGTGTTCTTTAAATTCATTGAATTCCTTGATCATGTTTATGATTGCTCTTTTAAGTTCTGTGTCCTGGGTTATCTCTAGGGGCATCTTCTTGTAGAACTCTTCTACAGGATTGGTGGAGTTTGGTGGGGACGTAGTGCTTTGGTTTTCCATTTTATTATTCTTTCATTGTGATTTTGGCATGTGAGTTTCTTTTGTTGTATGTGATTCTAATATGAAAATTAAGTTTAAATATGCTTCTGTTGGTATTATTGGTGTGTCTTCATCCTCTTCTTATTGTTTATGTAAAGCTGGTTAGTCCAGGTTTCAGGTTCTCTCAGTTTTTATATTGGAGGGAGGTGATGGCTTCAGATCAGTTACTCAGGAGCACCCATAGAATCCCAGTCAGGTTCCAGTCAGGTACACTCAGGCTTCCTTATAAGGTTTACACCCTTACTAGCTGGAAATCAGAGCAAAATTTGGAAGTTCCCTAAGGGGGGTGGGTGCGATTTTGGATCTCTCAGTTGGTCTGCTGAATTCTCAGCCCCTATGCAGAATGGGGCTGGAAATAGGCACTCTGGAATGTCACTGAGATCACAGCCACTACACAGTTGAGGGTCGGAACCTGCCCTCTAGGGCTGTCTGCTAAGATCTCAGTCTTACCTATCAAAGCCAGTTCTGTCCTGGGGCCTTTGGAGAAGCCTCATGCAATCCCACTTAAGGAGTTGTGTATGGCGCAGTTAGGGGAAGCTCACCATCATGTGGAGGCAGGATCTTGGTGCTCTCAGGTAGTCCCCGGATTTCTCAGACCCTATGCCAGAGGGAGGCCAGAAGTAGGCACTCTCTGGCAGTCTGCTGAGACCACAGTCCCAGAATGTATTTTTTTGGAGAAGATGCATTCAATCCACAGTGCTCTTTTATTTACTACCTTCTTATAAATAACACTTTTATTTTACATTATAACTATTACTAAAGTTTGATAAGCTCAGTGGATAAAGCACTTGCTCTATGAATGTGAGGACCAGAGTTTGAATCCCCTGCACTCACATAAAAGTCAGGCAGGCATGCTGGCATGCCTGTAATCCCAGCATACTTCCGAGGTGGAGACAGGCACCTCCAACCTGAGGCAAGCTGACTAGCTAGACTAGGCGGAATCAGTGAGCTCTGGTGCAGTGAGAGACCCTGCATCAGTAAATAAAGTGGAACATGAATGAGGAAGACACTCAAGTCAACCTCTGTCCTCCACAGGCCTGTAGACAGGTGAGTTCACACACACTGACTGTGCATACACATGCACACTTACACACACTTATACACATACAGAAATGTAAAATAAGTAAAAGTTATTATATTTTATAGCCTTTTTTATATGAGGGCTTAAATATTTTGAATAGTCACTGTGCTGGATAGCTTTAGTGTCAACTTGACACACCTGGTTTGAGGGAGCCTCAATCAGGGAATTGCCTCTATTGGACTGGCCTGTGGCCAAGTCTGAAGGGCATCTTGGGCCCAGCCCACTGTGGGTGGTGCCATCCCTGGGCAGGTGGGCCTGTGTTGCATAAGAAAGCAGGCTGAGCAGGGGCCAAGGGAGCAAGCTAGTAAGTAGCGGTCCTCCAGGTCCTCCATGGCCTGTGCTCCAGCTCCTGCCTCCAGATTCCTGCCCTGAGTTCCTACCTTGGGCTCCCTGATGAACTGCAACATGGGAGATTTAAGCTGAATAAACCCTTTCCGCCCCAAGTTGGTAGTGGTCAGAGTGTTTTGTCACAGCAATAAATAAACAAACCAGAACAGTCACCTTATGCAAGGATTGTGTTTCCTTTTCAGCAGGTCACAGGTGGTGAACCACATTAAAGAAAATGTTCTCAACATCAAGGTCAACTGGGTGCTACTTATCCAAGAACTTAAGATCATTATCATTTGAGTACACTGAAACTGATTATGACTTGCTTTCCCTAAACTGGCTGGCTTGCTTTCTCTCTTTTCCTCTTGTTTTCTTTTCTTTCATGTGTATGAGCATTTTGTCTACAAGGGTATCCATATCTTGCAGTACTCATGGAAGCCCAAAGAGGGTGTTAGATCCCTTGGAACTGGAGTCATTGATGGCTGTTAGCTGCCTTGTGGATGCTGGGAAACAAACCCAGGTCCTTTTCAAGAGCAGCCAGTGCAACTTAATGAATGAGTCAGCTCTCCAACCCTCTTGCTTTCTTTTTTGAAAGCAACAGGGTTTTCTGTAGCCCAGATTCGCCTTGAACTTGCTATGTAGCTGAGGATGACCTTGAACTCTTGCCTACACCCTGAGTGTTGGGATTAGAGGCATGCACTACCATTCCCAGTTTATAATTAGGTCACTTGTTTTCTTGTTTTTTTTATTTGTTGGTTTCTTTTTTGAGTTCCTGTATATTCTAGATATTAATCCTCTATCAGATATGTAAATGGAAAAGACTTTTCTCTTCTGTGGGGCTGCTCTTTTCCCAATAGCTAGGAAATGAAAACAACCTAAATGTCCTTGTCCTTCAATGATTAATGAAAAATGAATACATGCTACATGTAATGATGGTTCTCTTGAGGGCACACAAGGTATATTCAGAAGTCTTTCTCTCCTGAAAAAAATTCTCTTTCTTAGAATTTGACTTTTGTCTATGATTGATATTACTATGTAAGAGAAGCCAAAACAAAGTCTGATATTTACTCTAGACAGCTAAAATCCACACTGAAAACTTTGGAGCTCTGCAGAGAGCATTTGTATTTCCAGGAAATACTTCTCTAGCTCTAACCCCCGTCCCCTCTGAGCTTAATGCTAGGTTTCTGTAATTGTGGCAAATAGAGGTGTACCAAATAGAGGTGCATCCCTAAGTGGTAGGTTTTGTCTTTTTTCAGCTATTCCACATGACCCAGTGAATGCTGAGCTCATGATGGTGACATCGCTCGTGCTCACTGACACTGTGCCATGTTCCTTCTTATATTTTTCTAATTTTACTTCATTGTGTTCCTGTAAAAATCAACATGACTAGTTTTCTGCTTCTTTTCAAAAGTGCTGATGGCAGTCAGTCCTGAACTGAGCTGTGTTATGGAGAAAAGTATCTTCCTTTAAAAATTTATAGGTGGGAGCTCTAAGAATGAATGAGGAGATAGGATGGGACTGTATTCCAAAGGGATGGGTGTGTTTATGTGAAGACAAACTGGTGTGCACATGGAAAAGGCCCTGCCACAGCAGTTACAAGGCACCCTTCTGCAAGCCAAGGAAACAGCACTCAGGAGCAATCAATCCCAACAGACATCTTAGTCTTGGAGTTCTGATTACAGAATGGGACGTAAAAATGTCTGTGTTTTAAGTCACCTGGTCTGTGGCATTGTGTTATGACAGCCAGTTCAAAGGTAAATTGATGTGCTTCAGTAAAATTTCTCTTAATATAGACTGTCTGCATTACCAGGTAAATGCTTTTGCCTTAGCCTTGCTATTTTAGCTGTCACATTGTGATGGTTTGAATGAAAATGTCCCCCATAGGCTCCAAATATTTGGACATTTTGTCTCCAGATGATGGCGCTGTTTTGGGAGGTTTTAGAAGGTGTGGCTATCCTGGAGGAAGCATGTCACTGGGGGTGGGCTTAGAGAGTTCTTAAGCCTTGCCGGATCTCCAGTTGCTCTTTTTGCTTCCTATGCCTACATGATGATGTGAGAGCTTAGCTTCTGCTGCTCCTGCTCCAGCCACCTCCAGCCACCATGCCTCCCTGCCATAATGGACCGTAATTCCCCTGGAACCATAAGCTCGAATAAACTCTTCCTTCTATAAATTGCTTGGGTCAGTGTTTCTATCACAGCACCAGAAAACTGACTAATACACACATTTTCAAAAACGTGAGGATTAAAATAAAACTTTAAAAAATTGAATTATTGTGAATTTCACACATTCTCCCATCTACACCCCTACTACCCCTGCCCAATTTCATGTACTCTAATATACATATAACATTATATGTATTAAGGCCTATAGGGTCAAATTTATGTTACCAAATGCTCTCTGGTGTGGGTCTAGCCCATGGAACCTGGTCAGTCCATCAAGAGTCTCACCCTTAAATGAGACTGACTATGCCTCTCCCTGCAGCCATTGGTTAATAATAGTTTCTCGGATAGGTTTGGGGTAAAAGTGAGGATTTTTAACAAGGATTCTCTATAGAGAAGAAGGCCACTGTAGTTATTTGGAGGTGGACTGAGCAAACTCCCAAGGCTGGATCTAGACATTTCTTTCTTTTTAAAAATATTTTATTTATTTTTTGGGTATGAGTGCATTGCCTGCATGTGTGTAAACACACCCGTGTCATGCAATGATGGTAGAGGTCAAAAGAGAGCATCAAGTTCCCCCAGAACTGGAGTTATGGATGGTTGTTAGCTGCCACATGGGTGTTGGGTATCAAACTTGGGTTTTCTGCAAGGGCATCCAGTGCTTTTAACAGCTGAGCCATCTCTCCAGCCTCCAATGATTTACTTATTTTTATTTGTACAGGTGTTTTGATTGCCTAAATGCATGGAGGGACTCAAAGGCCAGAAGAGCCATCACATGGGTGCTGAGAATTGAACTCGGGTCCTTTGGAAGAACAGCAAGTGCTCTTAACCCTGGAGTCAAGTCTCCAGCCTAGACATTTCTTCCAAGAAGTAGTGTAGTAGTGTGGACTTTAGATGCTTGTGTGGGCACGTATGCATATGCACGTGCACGTGTGCATGTGCGTGTGTGTGTGTGTGTGTGTGTGTGTGTGTGTATTAGTGCTGGAAAGGTGTTTCCAGGGATTATAATGAAGATTGAATTCATAGTGGACAAGACAATTGACTTGGATGACCACATAAATAGGTAAAAATTCTATAGAGAAATAAAACTGACTTAAACAGTCTTAAAGGCAAGCAAAAAGGTAGGAAAATATGTGGGCAATACACTCAAGATACATGGGTTAAATGTTTAATTTTTACACACTTTTAAAATATTTTATTTATTTATTTTTATTTTATGTGTATTGCCTGCATGTATGTAAGTGTATCTGTGCCACACAATACCTGCAGAGGTCAGAAGAGAGCTTTGAATCCTCAGGAACTGGAGTTACAGATGGTTGTTAGCGTCCCTGTGGGTACTGGGAATCAAACCCAGGTCCCTTGCAAGAGCAGCCAGTGCTCTTAACCTCTGAGCCATCTCTCTAGCTCTTAATTTTTACACATTTTAAAAGACAGAAAAAGGTGAGTATAATAGAAGTCTAGAGGATCAAGAAAATCACAAAAGAAGAAATACACAGGTACAAAAATGCTTCAGATTTAGAAGTTCAGCTGGTTTAAAAAAAATGTACTCAAATAATGCCACCTGGAGTACAGCTGATGAGAATATTGCTCTCTTGGACTTATTTCTCACCAGTTATTTCCTTAGTAATGGTGTGTCACCATTACTGCTAGATGCAGAACGGGTTGCTCCCTGTCAGTCATGAGCTCAGGTCTACTCTGTTGTTCTCTACACTAATGTCAGGCCAAATTAGATATACTCTGCTGGCTGTTATATTTACTGCTTGGCATGTAGTCTTCATTTCGTATTCAACAAGTAGTGTCTACTTCTAATGGCTGAAAACATGCAAGTGTAGTGTTGGACTGACAGAATATTAAAGACAGCATTGCTCTCAGGTTAAACTCAAACTGCACAGCAGTTGCTTCAATAGTCTTTTAGGAGGGAGTATAACTAAAGTCTAAAATGCTTACATTAGTTTCCCATAGCTGTTATAATAAATTGTCACAAATCCAATGACTTAAAACAACAGAAATATATTCACTCATGGGTCAGGAAGTCAGAACTTTGAATGAAAGTCAGAGTTGTTAGGCAAAATCCTGGGAGTTGGCTGTGACACCCCTCTGGATGCTCTTGGGGAGATTTGTGTCTTGTTTCTTCCATTCTGCTGTTTGCGAGCTTCATTTGTTTGTGCTTATATCTTCAAGTTCTTTCGTCTTCATATTCATATCACTTTATCCTCTGTGCCTGAAATATGCCTTTGGGACTCTAGTACAAGGACATTTTAACGGCTTTCAGGAACACCATCAGCCTGAATGCACCTTTACTTACATGTGCAGACTCTGTCATATGTGATAATATTTAAAGGATTAAGGATAAGAATCTGATATCTTGGCAGGTGACCGGTGCCTGCCAATAATCCCGTGTTCACAGTCCTGGGTTGTTCCCTTGTGTATTAAACTACAGTTGACTTATCTGACCAATAAGCATAGCAGAAGTGATATTTTATTCTAAGAGTAGGTAATCGGAAGACTGAGTCTGGGGGCCGGGGATGCAGCTCTGCGGTACAGCACTTCCTAAGTATGCATCAAGCCACGTATTTGATGTCAAGCACAAGGAAGAAGGGAAGTGGAAAGACATGAAAGGAAGAAGGAAGAGACTGAGGTTTCCATCTCAGGTGTTTTTCCCTCTCCTTGTCTCCACTTTCTCTTCACTCAGTCTGTGGAGATCTAGTTGCTCTGACTTGTAGAGTACCCAACCTAACTCCCCATGGCTCTGATTTGCCTTTCCCTGATGGCTAATGATATTATATCGTTTACTTTTCTTGTTGCTGTGACAGAACACTGACCTAAGCAACTTGAGGAAAGTGTTCATATTGACTTCTATTTCAGGGAATACAGTGCATCATGGCAGGGAAGGCATGGTGGTATGAGTTTGAGGTGGGTTGGTGACATTGTGTTTGCAGTCAGGAAATAGAGAGAGGTGGATGCTGGTGCTAACTTGCTTTCTCATTTTTCTCAGCCCAGTACCCCAGCCCATGAGGTGGCACCAACACATTCATGGCATGCTTTACCCCTCACTTATCCTTTCTGGAGATATCCTCATAGACACACCTAAAGGTCTGCTTCACTAATGCCCTAGGCCAGCCCTTCCTCCCTCCAGCCCTTCCTCCCTCCCCCTCCCTCCCTTCCTTCCTTTCATTCTCTCTTTTGCTCTCTTTCTTTTTCTTGTATATTTTTATTGAGTTTTTGTGCATTTCATACAAAATATATTAATTACTTTTATAACTTCTCCCCTATCCAGAACTCCCACCATAGCTGGCCCCATCAGATTTTATGCATTCTGTCATATATGTTAAGGCCTATTGAGTCATGTTAGTGTACCCAGATGTCTTTCAGTGCAAGTTCATTCACGTGGGTCTAGTCAACCTATCTAGAGTCCCTCCCTTAAAGATCTACTCTCCCTCACACAGTAGTAATTAGCTCTCAATAGTTCTTTGGCTAAGGTTGGGACCTGCTGCCCATTTCCAGAGTTCTATACTGGGTATTTTGTCTGCTTGAGTTTTCATGGGTCTTGTTCATGTTGACACCATTGGTTCAACACCTATTGGTTGACACCTATAGGTTCACATGAACAAGGTCCCAGGAGCCTGTAAGACTGTTTCCATATGGTCATGCACCTCCTTCCCTGGCTCTTACAATCTTTCTGTCCCCTCTTCTGCAATGGTCCCTGAGCCATGGGTGGGTTAAGTTTAATCTAAGAGTCCTTTCCAGGGACCCACACCCTGTAGACTCTTATTCTCTATGCTTTGGCCATTTGTGGCCTTTTGTATTCATTGCCCTCTGTTGCATGAGGGAGCTTCATCAATGAGAACTGAGAGACACATTAATATTCTTCCTACTCTTTGTTCCACTATTTTCTGTGAGACTTAGGTGTAGAGGTTCCATTGTGGATGTGTCACTTAGGGTTGGGCATTTTACAGACGCTTACTCACTGTGTGTGACCAGTTGTGGAGCTCTGTTATAATCTCCGTCTGTTGCAAAAGAAGCTGCTCTGATGAGTGGTGACTGATAAATTTGTCTGTGAATATAAAGATCCATATTTTAGCATATAGTAAGAAATTACATTTGTCTAAGAATGTGACAGATTTAGGGTTTTCTCTAAGATCTATGACCTCTCCAGCTATGTGTATTTGGCTTTGTTAACAGTACCACACATGAGCTCCCTCCCATTGAGTGGGCTTTATGTTCAATTAGGTAGTTATTGATTACCCCCAAGATAAAAGTGCTACTACTGCACCAATATAATTTGCCATGCCAGTCATTATTGTGGTTATTAGGCCAAGCTGGGTTTGGACTGTTGATTGATGCTCTCCTTAGCAGCTTTCATAGTGTCCTCCAAAACTATGAGAGCTAGCCTTGAGGGAGGGGGCTTCCAGGTCAGTTCCAGCTCCATTGCTCCAAGTCCTGTGCCTGAAGTATGTCCTATCTTCAGCACTATGGTCTTACCTTCAAGTTCTGGGAGGCAATCAAGGGCTGTGGCAATAACCTCTGTAATTTGGGGAGTCTCTTGGACTACCTTGGCCAACAACTCAAAGGGAGGTTTCTCCTGTCTGGCACTGTTTCTTGTTATATAGCCTTCAGCTATACATATGAACTCATGCACAGATACTGTAAGTGTAATGTTTCAGTAGGATTTTGAAGTAATATATTTCCCTCTGGTTTTTCACACCACCTAAGCGTTATTTATATCTCTCCTTTCTCTCCCTGTCTAACCTTCCCTCCTCCTTCCCCAGTTAAAGTACCCCCCTATTTTTTCCCGTTTCACTCACAAAATCATGAAATTTGCAGATAAATGGATGGGACCAGAAACTTTTATACTAAGTGAAGTAACAGACTCAGGAAAATAAACAACCACATATATTCTCTCTCATTTGTGGGTCTTAGCACCAAATCCTTATATGCGAGTATATATTCTGATAGAACTGCTAGAGCCAGGAAAATGGAGAGAAATCATGGAGGTAAAGGGAAAGAAGGAGCCCAAGAGCTAGAAATAGTAGGAGACAGGTGTTACCAAGGAGGAAATGGATAAAATGGGGATATTTAACTGGGAGAGTAAGAGGGAGGTTTATACAAGAAACCATGGGGGTAAAGGGGAAGAAGGAGCTTAAGAGAGGTGGGACCGTATGAGACAAGTATTATCTCTTTAAAAATTTTATGTTTGAGTGTTTTGTCTGCATACATGTAAGTGCATTGTGTTGTGCAATGCCCATGGAGGCCAAAAGTGAGGGTTAGATTCCCTCATGGATGGTTGTTAGCTGCCATGTGGTGCTAGGAACTAAACCTGGATCCTCTGTAAAAGCAGCAATGGCCTTAACCACTGAGCCGTCTCCCCAGTCCTAACCTAGATGTTTCTTAATCCAATTAACAATTGAAATTGCCCATCACAAATCCACCCATTGTCAACTTGATACTCAAATAAATGACTATAAACCATAAAATTCCATACCTGTCCCCTAATGTTCCATGGTCATCTCATAATGCTAAATGCATTCAGTCTGCCTGTTATTCCCAGATTATTTGTGCTGTTGAAGTCCTGTTTATAAAATTCTTGCCTATGCCTATATCTTGAGGTATTTTACCTATGTTTTCCTCTAGGAGTTTCAATGATTCAGGCTTTATATTTAGGTATTTTATTCATTTTGAATTAATTTTTGTACAGAGTGAGAGATACAGGTCTACTTTCCTTGTTTTGCCTGTGCAGATTCAGGTTTTCTAGCACTATTTCTTGAAGAATTGTTTTATTTTTCCTTTTTAAAAATGAATTTTTGACACCTTTGCCAAAATATGGGTGCTATGACTGTGGGTTCATTCTGTCTCTTTGTTCCATTTTTCTACACTTCCTTTCTTGTGCCAATACCATGATGTCCTGGTCACTATGACTGTGTAGAACTGCTCATTCAGTTTAGGATTGCTTTCACTATTAAGGATCTTTTGTGCTCACATGTGAATTTTAGGATTGTTTTCTCCAGTTCTTTGAGGATTGCCATTGGAATTTTGATAGAGATTGCACTGAATCTCTAGACTGCTTTCAACAATATAGCTATTTTCAAAATATTAAATCTGCCAGTCTAGGAACATGGAAGGTATTTTCATTGTCTAGTGTCTTCTTCAATTTCTTCAATGTCAAACGTTTCACTGCAGAGGTCTTTTAGCTCCTTAGGTTTATTCCTAGGTATTATATTTTACTTTTTGACGCTATGGTGAATTTTTCCGAATTTCTTTCTCAGTAAGTACAGCATTGGTATATGGAAAAGCTATTCATTTTTGTATGCTGACTTTTTTCTTGCTATTTTTCTGAAAGTATTATATTTCAGAGTTTCTTACTTGTGTCCCTTCCTTTCTTACTTGTGTCCCTTTTATGTCTTTCCCTCGTGTTACTTCTCCAAGACTTAGAGCCCCGTACTTAGTGAGGGTGAAGAGGGTGCTGCCCTTTTTTCTTTCCAGATTTTGTATTAAATGCGCTCAGCTGTTTCTGTTTTAGCATAATGCCCATTATGTCTGTCATATTGTGGCTTTTATTGTGGTGGCTTATGTTCCTCCTAGTCGTGCTTACTTCAGGGCTTTTGTCATAAGGAATGTTGAAGCTTGTCAAAGACTTTTTTTTTCTTTTTTGAGACAGCGTCTCCCTGTACACCCAGTTGGCCTAGAACTTGCTATGTAGACCAGGCCAAACTTAAACTCACAGAGATCCTCCTGCCCCTGCCTCCCAAGTGCTGGAATTAAAGGTGTGCGCCACTATACCCGGCAAAGGCTTTTTCTATCTCAGTTGAGATGATTGTATTTATGTCCATAAGCTTATTTATGTGCTGTATTACACTTTGATATGCATAGTTTGAACCAATTTTACACTTGTGCAATGATACCAACTGGATCATGATATGTAATTATTTTATCCACCCTGTGCTCTGTTAGCAAGCCCAATAAACTCGTTAGGATTTTCCAAAAAGAAAGAAAAAAAATAACGCTAATGAAACTATTATTCCACCAAAGTTGACTTCCATGTTGGCAAATCCTTTGGTATTTGATTTCTTATTGCTATTTCCCCCTTAAACTTCATTGTATATATATTTATATGTAAACTGCTTCAAGTTGTTTCTGGAAAATGTGTTAAAATTGCCTTTCTTTGGAATAAAATAAATAAATGGAAGGAAAGAGAAAAAAAGTGTAATGCATTAGTTACTGTAACCTACCTAAAACAAAGACATTTACTTGATGCCTGCCTCTGCCTCCCAAGTGCTGGGACTACAGGCGTGCGACACCACGCCCAGTGTGTAATTATTTTTAACGTGTCCTTCAATTTGGTTTGCCAGAGTTTTATTGATAATTTTTTGCTCTACATTAATTAGGGAAATTGTTTTATAGTTTTCTTTTTTTTTTCTGTGTCCTTATATGGTTTTGGTATAAGGGAACACAGGCTTCATAGAATGAGTGTGGTAGTGTTCCTTTTTATGTTATAGATGTTTAATAAGCATTGGTGTTCACTGCTTCTTAATAGTTCCGTAGAATTTGGCAGTGGATTTATCCAGTTCTGGGTTTTTCTTTGTGGGGAGGATTCATTATTGCTTTAATTTCTCGTTTTGGGTCTGTTTAAGTTATTTATATACTCTTTATTTAATTTTGTTAGATCATATGTGTATAGAAATTTACCCATTTCTTTCAGCTTTTCCAACTTTTGAAATATAAGTTTTTAAAGTATTCACCAATGATACTAGAAATTTTATTGCAGTCTGTTTTAATGACTCTTTCTATCTCACATTTCTATTAACTTGAGTGTCCTGTATCTATTGGTTATCAATCTTATCTTTCCAAGGAGCCAACTCTTTGTTTAACTGGTTCTATACATTGTTTTTTTAGTCTCAATTTTATTAATTTCTATCTTATCTTTATTTTTTTTGTCATCTACTGAGTTTGTGCTTGGCTCTTTGTTTTTTCTAGAATCCTGACATGTATTATTAGGTTATTTGTTTGATATCTCTCTGATTTTTTTTTTTTGAGACAGGCTCTCCTTGTAGTTCCAGCTGGCCTGGAATTTACTATAAAGACCAGGCTGGCCTTGATCTCACAGAGATCTACCTGCTTCTGCTTCTCAAGTGCTGGATTAAAGGCATGTGCCACCATGCCTTTAATTTTTTTAATTCAAGCACTTATAATGATAAATTTCCCTTTTAGAACTGCTTTAGCTTTATCCCAGAGTTCTGCTAAGTTGTGCTATCATTTTTATTTGATTATAGGAATTTTTAACTTTCTTCCCTGATTTCTCCAGTGACTCATGTTCATTTGAAAGTGTATTGTTTAGTGTCAAAGTATTTAAGAAGTTTGTGTAGTTTCTCTTACAATTATCTAAAGTTAAGTCCACAATTGTGTGATAAGATATAAGGAATTATTTTGATTTTTTTGTACTTGTTTAGTCGATCACTTTAAAGAAGGTTCCATGAGATGCTGAGAATTCCCTATTTGTTGGATAGAATATTCTTTAGATTTCCATTAAATACAATTGATTTGTAGTATAATTTAGCTGTGAAATTTCTTCTTTTTCTTTTATTTTCTTTCTTTCTTTCTTTCTTTCTTTCTTTCTTTCCTTTTTTTTGGTCTTTTTGAGACAGGGTCTTTCTGTAGCCTTAGCTGAACTGGAACTCCCTATGTAGACCAGGCTGGCCTTGAATTCACAGAGATTCACCTTCCTCTGCCTCCTGAGTGCTGGGATTAAAGGTGTGTGACACCATGCCTGGCCTCTTTCTTAAATTAAATGTAGAAGACATATCTTTTAAAAAAAATCATATCATGACTTATCTTACCGTTCATGCTTTTTAGTGTTTTGCAAAACTTGGATTCCTAATATTTGGTGCAAAATATTTACAACCATTGTATCTTCTTAATTCATTATTCCTTTCATTAATATGTAGTGACTTTCTCTCTTCTGATAAAGGATAAATTTTTCTTATATGAGAATAGCTATATCAGTTTTTTTTATGGCTTCTATTTGCTTGGAAGGTTGATTTCCATTCTTTCAGCTTTGGATGTTTTTGTCAGTAAGCTGTGTTTCTTGGAAACAATAGGTAAGTAGATCTTATTCTTTAAAATTGTCTTTTAATTGATGAGATTAGGTCATTTGCATTTAAGATTGTTACTGAGAGGGGATTGCTATGTCCCGTGGTTCTGTTGGTTGCTGCTCTGGCGGACTCAATTATTGGTAATTCTTTCCGTCCTCTTTTATTAGTATTAGAGGTTTGATGGTTTACTGTATTGAACATATTGTATTCCTTCACAGCTATCTTTTATTCATATAGCTCTGTGCTTCTGTGGATGAGGCCATCTTTCTTCTTTCTTGGTTATATTGTATTATTTTCTGCAGTGCTGAATTGGTGGCCAAGAATTAGCTTTGCTTGTGTTTGTCTTGAAATGTTTTTATTTATTCAACACTTTTAGAGATAACATTGCTAGGTTTTGCAATCTTGGTTGATGATTATTTACTTTCAGGGTTTGAAGTATATCATCTTATGCTTTTCTGACTTGAGAATGCAAAATAAAAACTTGACAAAATGGTCATTTTTTAGTCTGCTGATTAAAAAATACAAAATAGAAGTTTGCTTAAATTTGCATTACATATTTATTAATATAAGAAACTACATAGGAAAAATTGTTCTGTTTAAGCATTCCATTAGAATAAAGCATTGCACAAATTACTGCACATTTAAAATCACAGTGCATAACAAATCTGTATAAAAGTGCTAAATAAGTAAACTGGTACTGTGCTAACTGAGGTCGTGAATGGAGAAGAGAAGTCAAAAATAGATTTCACTTGCCAAGTATATAACAGTTCAAGAATTTGGCTTCCTCATTTGGTCCTTAGAACTCGACTCACCAAGCACCCCCCTTTGTACTATTAGAAAATTCTCTGTACCTTAATTTCCCCCTCCACAATTTTTAAGGTTTTTTAAAGTTTATATTTATACAAATGTGTGTGTGTGTGTGTGTGTGTGTGTGTGTACATGTGTTTATGTGTACATGTGTGTAGGTGCCCACTAGAGGTCAGAAGAAGGTGTTGGATTCCTCAGAGCTGGAGATACTGGTGTTTGCGAGCCATTTGAAATGGATGCTGCAAACTGAATTTGGAAGAGTAACAGGCACTATTAACTGCTGAGCCATCTCTCCAGCCCCTCTTCTTTTAATATAATGGGTTTTTAGAAGGCAATTCAAGGGAATTCTGGTCTTTCCTATCCCTTACTCACAAGTCTAATGCTTATCCTGATATCTACAACTTTCAGTCAATTTCTTGGCATTTTGAAAATTCAGGGATGTTCAAGTTGAGTTTGGAAGTGGAATGATAGAAGATCCAGTTTCAGGCCCCAACTGTTCTTTATTGTCTTTTAGTGGCATGAGCTCTTCATAATGGGGCAGCAGGATTGTGACTTCATCTTCCATATTTATTCTAAACCACTTCAAAGGCCTGTGAAGCACATGGTTAGGTTTTCCTTCTCAGTAACTCAACTCCTGGCACAGAAGTTCTATATTAATTGTGTTTCCGCTTGTTGTGACAAAATATCACACAAAAACAACTTAAAAAGTTTGTTTTGGCCCTTAGTTTGAGGCGATGTAATCTCTCATGGACTGAAAGGCATGGTGGTGGTCATGTAAGGCACCTTACTACATTGCATTTTCAGCCAGGAAGCACGGAGAAATGAATACTGGCATTTGACTCATCTTCAACTTTTTCTTTTATTATTCAGTCCAGGACTTCAATTCATGGGATGATGTCACCACATTCAGGGCACATACTACACTCTCAGTTTGGTTTCCTCTACAAATGCCCTTACAGGTACAGCCAAAGGTTTGGCTCCCCAATTCCCTCGATGCTTCTTAATTCAATCAAGTTGATAATAAAATTTTACCATAGTAGATATTAACTATTTTTCTTATATTTTTGCCATTTGACTTTCTTCTTTTGATAAATATCTCTGTAGATAATTTCCTATTTCTAATTGGATTTGTTTTATTTTGTTTGCTGCTAAGTTTTTTGAGGTTTTAAATACCTCATATATTCTAGGTACTCATTCTTTGCTAGATGAATATTGTACAAATATTTCATCTGGGGCTGGAGAGATGGCTCAGTGGTTAAGAACACTGTTTGTTCTTGCAGAAGGTTGGGGTTCAAATCCCAGCACCCACATGGCAGCTAGCAGATATTTCATCTGATTCTGTATAGGCTGTTTTGTTACACTGTGTTAAATATTTTGCAAAACATGAATGCATAGACCATTGAACAGAATAGAGATTCTAGAAATAAATCTACCATACCTTAGACAAATTATGCTCAACAAAGGTACCAAAAACATGCATTGGAGAAAAGGATAGCTTTTCAACAAATGGTGCTAGAAAGCTGGAAATATGGAAGACACTGAAAACTGACCCGGTTTTCTCACTGTAGAAAAGTCAATCAAAGAAAGACACTTCTAATTATAAAAATATTAGAAAAAATAGGAACAATACTTCAAGATATGAATATAAGCAATTTAAAAATAAGACCCCAAAACACAGTCAATAAAATTACAAACAGAAAAATGGGATTATATCAAACTGAAAAGCATAAGAGTAATTTTTTATGCGGCAGTAGAAAGAAATGAAGAATAAAAAATGATTGTGCAGCAAGGAATTCATGGAAGTTCATTAATGTTGTGAGGGGTTTTATAACTATCAGTATAGTCTGCATTATTGTCAGACAATTATATGAAAAGTAGCTGGAAAAAGATTTATAGCAGCAATCAAGTCGTGGTAAAAGGGAGTTTTGAGTTACTAAATCAATTGCTGCTAATATACAAGGCTAGGGCTACAATGCCATAGAGACCATGTTAAGTTATTCCGGGTCATTCAAATTTATTTATTTATTGTAAGACAGGGTCTTGCTTTCGAGCTCAGCCTGGCCTCACACTTGCAAGCCTCATACCTGAATGCTAGGATCATAAGTGTATACCATCTTGCTGGCTTGTTGCCTAAATTTAAATCGTGTTAACTTTCTGGAAATCCATCCTTGTATGTATGTATGTACATGGAATCTTAGAAAATAAAATCTAAACATAAATAAGGTGAAGATAAATTAATATTAGATCTTGACAGATGTATTTCTGATGATTAAATAAACATAGTGTGGCATATTCTGGAATATTTCTTCACTAGATGTTTGAATGAAGTACTTACACATACTAAAATATGAATGAACCTTATCCTTGGAAATTGAAAGAAGCCGTCCACCAAAACCTGTATATTGTGTGATTCCATTCACATGAACTGTTCAGGACAGGGATATCTGTAGGTGAGGAAGTAGATTAGTGGCTCTGTATGACATATTATGAATTATACTTTAGTTAATAAAATTTTTATAAATTAAAATTTGTTCATTTTAGATGTCTATTATAATATGTATGGTCCTATTTAAAACATTTACAATTATAAGAAGTATACATAAGGATAAATATTAAGGTTAGGTAGCTTTAGCTGAGCATGGTGGTACACACCTGTAATCCAAACGCTGGGGAAGCTGAGAGAAGAGGGTTCATGTTTGAGGCTAGCCTGGGATACATAGTGAGACATCATCTCACAAATAAAAAATCAACAAATGCATAAATAATGGACCTTGTTTGTGAGACTGAGGGTATTTAATTATCTCCTTTCTGTATATACATATTGTCTATAATGAATTCATCCATTGATATATTCATATTGCAAAAAAATTTCAAAATTATCTGCATCACCTATGCAAACTGAACCCAGGTCTTCTGCAAGAGCAGTCAGTGCATTTAACTGCTGAGCCATCTATGCAGCCCTAGGGTAACCTTCGAAAAAGTGCAATCATTAGGGATAGAGAAATGGCTCAGTGGTCGAGATTACTTACTGTTCTTCCAGAGGACCTGGGTTCAGTTTCCAGCTCACAAGTGGCAGCCCTCTTGGACCCTGCATGCTGGCACTGAACAAATGTGCACTTACATGCATGCAAGCAAAACACTAACATACATACAATATAATAGAGTTAACAACAATAAAGTGCAATCACCATGCAAAAGAAATCTTGTGATAAAGTATTCCAATTCAATGCTGTGCTTTTCATAAATATTGCTTAAGGCTTAACGAGTTTTAAGCTTACTGACCTATTTTAGTAAAGTACCCAGTCTGCTTTCTGAGATACACATTTCCCAACCAGTTAATTTTGGAGGATATGTTGGGTTATATTGTTTACAGATATAGATTCTATGAGTCTTACTAAAGTTCTTTACAATGCCAGACAGGAGATATTTTCCTTTGAGTTGCTGGCCGGGATGGCCCAAGAGACTCCCACACAACAACCCAGCATAGAACTGGAAAAATGAACAGCGGATGCCAATCTTATCTAAAGGAATGTTGGAAACTGATTGCTGCTAGATGAGGAACAGCTGATCTTCCCAAAACAAGGAACTCTAGATATGCTGAGTAGACTTAGCAGATGGACTAGCACTGAGTAAAGGCTGGGGCACTGATAACACAGTGGACAGTAACAGAGATGACAGAGTATATAGGCTCCAATGAGGGGGTGGGGTGGGAGGGTGCCATTTGGGATGTGGGCACAAAGATGAATAAGATTGTGGGGGATGTTCTGTATGAAATACCCACACAAAAATCAATAAATTAAAAAATGAGTTATATTTGAGGAGGAAGCATAAAAATTTGCTTTGTGTTAATTAGTAGATGTGAAAAACATTACCATTGAAATCTACCTGATAACTTTATATCAATGCTCAGGTGCCAAGGATCTCAGAAAGTAACCAACTATGACTATTAATAATCAGATATATAGAGATTAGAGATGTATGTACAAACATCCAAGTGTTAGTTGCATTAAAAATGAACTTATGTGTATGAGTGTATTTTAAAAAGAAATGGAGATCTTTTTTAAAAGTTAAAACCTCAATTTTATGTCTTATAGGGTTTATACTGAGTACCATAATGTATCACTGTTATTAATTCAACACTGTGAACCTAAAAATTTACAGCCAATTTTGAAAAACATGCATTTTTTGCTTTGGAAACTTATCGACTATGTCAATGCTGTTGTAATGAAATGCTTCTACTAACTATGTGGTTATTAAATAAATTTTTAAAAAAGAAAACGAACAAACAAAAAGGCAGATGCTTGCATAAAACTGCTTTGAGAGATTTTCAAGATAAAGTGTTTTACCTACATTATTTGGGATTCTGGGATTTTTTATTGGCTAGCAATTGTCTGTAACTCCAGTTCCAGGGGATCTGATGCTCCCTTCTGACCTCCCTGGGCATTGCACAGACACCCGTGCACTTAAATATGTACAGGCAAAAACATGCATGCACAAAAAATAAAAACAATAAATAAAATATTTAAAAAAATAAAAAAGAAAGTTGCCCTGGGCTGAGATGATAAAATCTTGCTATTTGTTAATACTATCAAAAAGTAAAATATTTCTATGGGGAGTAGTGGTTGAATCAGATATTACCTGATTTGTTTACAATCTCTAAAGTGTACATTGTTTCCTTCAAATGTACATGTACCATTTTATTATTATGACTTCTTATATCATCAGAATTTTTTAATTGCTTAGTCCAGTCACAGGAAAACAGCTAAACAGCTAATAATTTTTTTTTCTAACTTATGTTCTGTTTTATTGTTTTACCAATTAGGAATTTTTCTTTTTTATATATATTTTTTTAGTTAGAAGAAGCGTTTCATTACAACAGCATTAACCTATTCAATAACATTTTTCTGAGCTAGGGTACATCTCTTTCAAAATTGGCTGTACATTTTTAGGTTTACAGCTAATAATTTTTAAAGGGACTCTCAAGAAACACCTAGAAATAGGAAGGAACCTTCTTAATTGGGTAAGGGTATCTCAACAGCAAACTAAGCAGGTTTACTAGTTCATAGTTTTGTAAATTTCAGTCTGTGATCAGTTGGCCTCTTACTTTGGAGCTGATAGGCTGGAGGCATATACAGAACAAAGCTACCCAGGAAGTAAAACAAACAAGCAAGCAAAAAACGACAAAAAAGGGAGAGATCAGATCAGGTTCCCGCAATCCCCTCCCACTAGGCCCTACCTTCTAAGTTCTATCATCTTCCAATAGAGCCACGAGATGAGAGCAAGCCTTGAACACAGGGACCTGTGGGGAGAGTCTAGGTCTGTAGCATTACAGCAGGACAAAAAGAAAAACTGTGATGGGCAGAAAGTTAGGAATCAGTCAGTCATTATCCGACAATAATATGACAGTATAGTTGAAAGTAAACATAAATTAGTAGAATTAATGCTTACTAGAAAAATTAATATAATTAATTAATGAATACAATATTTAGATACACTATCAATGAGTGAAAATTAACCATATTTCTATGTACCCTCTTCAACCAGTAAGAAAACAAAAGTTACCATTTATAGTAAGGTTAAAAAAATGCCAAGATCTTAGGAACAAAACACATAAAAGATGTGTTGAACCCCACAGAGAAAACCATAAAACTATATTAAGAGATACTTAAAGCTAATTGAGTGGAGAGATATGTCATGAGCATGAATTGGAAAATACTTCTGTAAAGATGAAAATTCTTTCTAAATTGGTGTACAGTTTCAAAGTAATCCCAATCAATGTAACTATTTAAGAAAGTTTTTCTTTGAGAATTTCATACATGAAAATGTATTTACATTATTTCCCTCCAACTTCTCTTGTGTCCCCCCTTCAAATTTAAGATCTCTTCTTTATTACTGTTACACACACACACACACACACACACACACACACAAACACACACTCCATTGAGTCTATGAATCTATTTAGTGTTGCTTATATGTAAATGTGTTCAGGGCTGACCATTTGAGATTGGATTACCTAAGGCTTGAGAAACACAGAAGAGGGGCAGAAAGATTGTAAAAGCCTGAGGACCAGGACAGGACAGTGCCTTTTAGATGTAGATAGTGCCTTCTAGGCATGGCAGGAATGTGCCTGTACCCATGAAATTTCAACAACATGGCCGCCTAAACAAGACTTGAATAATGGTCACACCAGTTGACATGCCAATGGTAATTTTTTCCTTGCTGAGAGAGGAAAAATTAGTTTTCTGCAGGGACAAGCTCCTTGACAGGTCATCCAATCCCAAGTGTGACATTTTTAAAGGAATAATACTAGAAATACTAATTATGAACTGTTTGAAAAATGCAAAGAACCAAGATCAACCAAAACTCTCTTAGTAGAGATCAAGATAGACAGCCTTGATAATCCATATAAGACTCACTTTCAAGACATCATGATAGAGACAGTGTGCATTGGTGTACAGATTGGTGAACTGAGATAGAGATTATAGTGCAGCATAGCAGAGATGAACTGAAGGGTTGGGGAAGAGGAACCTTGTTTTCAAACTGAACGAGGACAAAGGACTCCCTACCAATCAGTTGGCTTTTTTTTTTTTTTTTTTTTCTTTTTTTGCCTTTTTGAGAAAGGGTCTCCCTGTAGCCCCAGGGAGCCTGGAAATACCTATGTAGATCATGCTGCCCTCCCTCTGCCCCTGCCTCTGCCTCTGCCTCTGCCTCTGCCTCTGCCTCTGCCTCCCAAGTGCTGTGATTAAAGGCATGTGCCACCATGCCTGGCTCCTTTGATCTTTCTTTAAAAAAAAAAAAATTGGGTCATCAAACATGAAAAATATATTTCACTGATAATAAGAAATGCAAATATAAATGAAATAAAGTGTCACTATTAATAGCTTGTTTAAATGAATTTTTAAAACCCTAGCAATAACAACTTTGGGCAGGATATGGTCTACTAGGAATTCCCATATTGCTGGTGGCAAGAGAGACTATACAGCTGTTTATATTGGCTAGCAAAGTTGAAAATATGTATTACTTGACAGTTTTCTACTTTTTTATACCTGCCTTTCAAGATTTTATGCTAAGTAGCACAAGGTCACATGTATAAAGAGGTTCATCATGGCATTATTCAAAATATACTCACATTGGAAATATCAATCTGCAATGCAATATCATGTGACAGAAACAATCCACATTCTTCAATGCAAATGAATCTCAAAGGGATTCTATGGCTGACTGGGAGAAATCGGGCACATACAAGAGACACAGAAGGCTTTCTGTGTGATGTCATTTTCTTATCTAAAACATTTATTTAAGGATTCTTAGTTTAAAAAATATTTTGTTATTTTTATTTTATGTGTATGAGTGTATTGCCTGCATGTAGATAAGTGCACCCATGTCATGCAATGCCCATGGAGGACAGGAGAGGCTGTCGGATCCCCTGGAATGGGAGTTATGGACAGTTGTTATCTGCCATGTGGGTGCTGGGATTCAAACCTGGGTCTTCTGCAAGAACAACCAGTGTTCTTAACCACCAAACCATCTCTCCAGCCCCTTAGTTTTATAATAAATTATAAAAAAGAGGAATGGGTAACTAGAGGTCTTTTTAGGTCCTGATAATGTTCTTTTTCAGAATGTAGGTATTGGCAAGATCATGACTTTATAGTTATAATTGCAAGTTTACTTGTGCAAAAAAGAGCATGGCATTCAGTCAACCTCTTTTGGACAAATCATAATTTCATAACCTCATGAACTATTTAATAAAGGTCATAGTGCACTTAGTTATGTAATGTATATAATAATACATACCTTGGCATTTCTGAACTTTGAGAGTTGTGTTTTCATCACAAGTGATGGAGACAGATTCTTAATGAAATTTGTTGACAATGACAATCTGCTTCATCAAATTTTGCAGAAAATGTGACATTTTATTTTATTATAGCCATATGTAATGAGAATCTAGAAGTCAAGATTTTCCTCAATTTACTTCCTTTTCAGTAAATGCCCCTAGGCGTTTAAAAGGGGCCGAAATGCCTACAAGTTGGATTTTAAAAACTCCCAAGTGCGATTTCTCAACAAGTCCACTTGGGGGTGCTAAGCTAACATACAATGCTTCAGTTTCTGCACTCTTGTGAATTTTAAAGACTTGTTAAGGGTTAGAGCTTTGGACATATTCAACAAGGAGAAAAAAAAAAAGACTCAAAATTTTAAAAAAGTAGTTGTTTTTAAGAGTTTTTCTTTTCTTTTTTTCCTTTTTTTTTTTTTTTAAAGATACTCCTAACTCTGCAGGACAAGCACAGCTTTTCACACTTTTCACATGTTCTTGCCTCTTCTTCATCTTGAATTATGAGCTCGGGGGAGTTAAATAATTTTGTCTGTAAGCTATCAGAGGCTTGACAGGAACATATGAGTCACAAGATTTTAAATGGAAATATAGTGTGGGAAGGATAGAGTGGATAAGATTTTACTGTGTCCTGCTTCCTATCAGATGCTGGAAGGTGCGGAGCTTTTGCAGGCAGCAGTATGGAAGCAATTTAGCAGGCTTGGACTGGGGGGGGGGGCTCATAAAAACAACATGGTACTGGAACAAAAATAGACCAGTAGATCAATGGAACAAAACTGAAGACCCAAATATGAGTACATGCAATTTCAGCCACCTGATATTTGACAAAGGAGCCAAGAACATTCACTGGAGGAAAGACAGCATGTTCAGCAAATGGTGCTGGCAAAACTGGATCTCCACCTGTAGAAGAATGAAACTAGACCCTTATCTTCACCTTACACAAAAGCCAAATGGATCAAAGACATCAGTGTGAAACCTGAAACTCTGAAACTGTTAGAAGAAAACATTAACAATAACCTATAAGATACAGGTGTAGAAAAGGATTTTCTAAACGACAGCAGTTGCTCAGGAAATAAGGTCAAGAATCAACAAATGGGACCTCATTAAGCTAAAAACCTTCTGTATGTCAAAAGAAGCAACCAAAGAAGTGGAGAGAAAACCCACAGAGTGGGAAAAAATCTTCATCAGCTACACATCTGACAGAGGTTTAACATCCAGAATATATAAAGAACTCAAAAAACAAAGAATCAAGAAAGTAAATAACCCAATTAAAAGATGGGCTAAGGATCTGAACAGAGTGACTTGAAATCTGGAAAGCTTAAGAACTCTCTAAGCAGGCCCCCAGTGACATGCTTCCACCAGCATGGCCACACCTCCGAAAACCTCCCAAAACAGCGCCACCAACTGGGGACAAAATGTTCAAATACTTGGAGCCTATAGGGGACATTTTCATTCAAACCACCACAGCCAGGAACACAAAAGTTCACAAATGGCCAAAGTGTAGAGATCAAGAGTCTGCTGAATGATGGTCCTTGGACAGGACTCCTTTATTAAACTTCACCCACCCAAGGCTCAGGGAGCGTTGTGGACGAGGGAATGGAAAGACTGTAAAGATTGTAAGAGCCTGCTCATATGATTCTATGGCAAAGGTGTCAGCATGCAAAAGTCCCATGCAAACTCAGGCAGACAAAAACCCAGGATAGAACTGGGAAAATGAAAAGCAGACCCCAATCTTATCTGAAGAAATATTGGCAACTGATTGCTGCTAGGTGAAGAAGAGCCGATCTTCCTAAAACAAGGGACTCTAGATAGGCTGACGAGACCTCAGGGGATGGACTTGCACTGGGGAATGTCTGGGGACACTGACTTGACACAATGGGCCTTAACAGGGATGACAGAGTATATGGGTTTGGGGGGGGGAAACCTATGGGAGGGTGCCAGTGGGGATAGGGGTATAAAGATGATTAAGATTGTTTGAGATGTTCTGTATGAAATACACAAAACTTTCAATAAAAACAAATTTAAAAAAATTGAGATCTATAGGTCTCACCTTGCACTAGCTCAAGGCAGAAAAATAACGGGATAGATAACTGGTTTCCTTCTTAGAGGAGCCTCTTGATCAAGATCCTCCTGCCTCAGCCTCCCAAGACTGAGATTACAAGTGAGTACCACCATACCTGGCTTTGCTTATCTTTTCGAGCAGACTGTGGCTTCTTTGCCAGGCCTCTAGTTATTAGCACAAGCAGTTCTTGAAGACAAGCAGTAGACAGCAGAAATGCAAGAGGTATCTTTAAGATCTGTCTCTTAAAAATGGGGTACATCAAATAAAGTCTTGTGGTTACAGGATGGAGCAAGAAATAAGTGTATTATAGATCTGTGAATTTAAAAATAAATAGACAAATCCTTTAGACTTTAAAAAATATTTGAAAAAGCACGTAAACAAAAACCCACCCTACATAAAATCTGAGTCTTTTAATGTAGGACTCATTCTTGTGTTTCTTCAACTATCAACTATCGCCAAAATGCTGAAAGCAATATTATACACAGAAGAGGTATTAAATCTAACCTTAATTCATCCAGGAAGAGCTCTGTGAGCTGAATTAATTTGCATTTCACGCAGTCCAGACAAATTTTATGAAACAGAACAATAGGAGATCATCACAGTATGTATTTCTTGAATTTCAACAAAATGCAATTTAAAAGCTATGAATCAAAGACCTCCCATCTTTAGTGATGGACTCCTGATCTGAAAGCATATCCTCACAGCAAAGTCAGATATTGCTCGTATATGCTTTTCATGCACATCTAAAATCTAAAACAAGACTTCATATTTTATATGAGCTTTCTGACTAGGTCTAAAGAGGAAAATACTTTCATGTTTTGAATCAGTGTTCTGCCTTTCTACATCTTTTTAAAGTAATAACGCACAGAAAAGTCACTCATTGACTTTCTATAAATTGAAGATTGAACTTGTGTGTCAAAACATGGAATATGTTCTTTCTTTTTTTTTTCCTTTTTTTGTGAAGGAGAAGTAACGGCAAGAATAATTAGCATTACAAGTTCTAGACAGGGAACTAGAAAAAAAGTCAGAACAGGGCAGGACTCTCATATGAGAGTCCATTGGAATTTTTTGACAAGGGCTTCCAAAAGCATCCCTCTATTGGATTCCTCATTTTTCTTTTGTCTGCCAAGGCTAGACTCCAGAGTGATAGATTCAGGATTTGCTTTCAGGTATTTTGATAGCTGTTAGAGTGGCTAGAATTAGTGTCAGTTCCCTCTCAAAGGGCTTCGAGATAACTGAGGGGTTGCTGAGGTGTATGTATGACCTGAGGGTATGCACACTGGAAAGACTTTATCCAGTATGGGTCATGCCTTCTCTTCCTAACCTTCCCCGGATTACAAACTTTAGCCCTCTCCAAAACCAGGAGACCATGTGTGATTAGGGCCAAATTACGTACAGTTGGCTGGGAAGCATGGCTGGATGTTCTGGTGAGGGTCCAATGACCCTGCTTGGCTCTCCTTTAATGAATGAGCACAGCCGTCAACAAGCCCAAGTGTGACGATGTTTAGCTATCAGGCTCAGCTGAGATCGTGGTGATGGTAGTTATTTCATGCAGAAGGGACTGCTCTAGAGCATCATCTTATTAAAAGGACATAGAATTTAAAAGGACTTGGTTCTAGGATCCATATATGAGGGAGAACATACGTTGTTTGTTTTTCTGAGTCTGTGTTACTTCACTTACTATGTTTCTAGATCCATCCATTTACCTGCAAATTTCATTATTTTATCTTTCTTTACCGCTGAATAGAACTCCATTTTGTAAATATACCACAATTTTGTTAAACACTCTTCAGTTGAGGGGCACTTAGGTTGCTTCTATCTCTTAGCCATTGTGGAAAGAGCAGCAATAAACATGGTTGTACAAGTGTCTCTACAATAGGATGAGTCCTTTGGGTGTATGCCAAGGAGTGGCATAACTGGGTATGGTAGGTTAATTTTTAGTTATTTAAGAGTTCTCCATAGTGTTTTCCATAGGAGTTGCATGAGTTTGCAATCCCACCAGCAGTGAATGAGCATTCCCCTTTCTCTACATCCTTGCCAGCATTTAGTATCATTTGTTCTCTTGATCCTAGCCAGTCTGATTGGGGTAAGGTGGTTTTAATTTGCATTTCCCTTATTACTAATGATGTTGAACACTTTCTGAGATGTTTCTTAGCCATCTTTATTTCTTCATTGAGAACTCTCTGTTTAGATCTTTAGCCCGTCTTTTATTTGGGTCATTTGGTTTCTCTAATCTTTGTTTTTTTGAGTTCTTTGTATATTCTGGATGTTAAACCTCTGTCAGATGTGTCACTGGTGAAAAATTTTTTCCCATTCTGTGGGTTTTCTCTTCACTTTTTTGATTGTTTCTTTTGCTGTACAGAAGTTTTTTAGTTTAATGTCCTATTTGTTGATTCTTGACCTTAATTCCTGAGTAACTTCTCTCCAATTTAGAAAATCCTTTCCTATACCTATATCTTATAAGTTACTGCCAATATTTTCTTCTAATAGTTTCAGGGTCTCCAGTTTCACATTGAGAAAACATGGAATAAGCTCTTAAAACTGAATTTTGCGCCGGGTGTGGTGATGCATCCCTTGAATTTCAGCACTCAGAAGGCAGAGGCAGGTGGATCTCAGAGAGTTCAAGGCCAGCCTGGTCTACATAGCAAGTTCCAGGCCAGCTGGGACTACAGGGAGACCCCCATCTCAAAGAGACAAAACCAAACTGAAAAGAAACAAAACTATATTTAGTGTTCACAGCAGTGTCTTGATGTGGATGCAAGTGCCTAGCACAGGGCCTGGACCATTGCAGGTGCTCTATGAAGATCTGAGGGAAGAAAGGACCACTAGATCCCATGGATACTGGGGTTCTCTGGAGTCTTGCTTGAACCTCTTCCCTATAGGCATGAGCACAGTACTAGTCCCCGTCATCTCTGGGGCCCATTTTTTTATATTTATCAACGAAAATCTTTTTCTGCTTTATATCATGTTTTCTGAGTCATTCTTTACCATATAACTTTTGTTTTATTATTTATTTATTTGTATTTTATGTGTGTGATTGTTTTGCCTGCAAATATAAGTGCACCACAGGCATATGATGACTGTGGAGGCCAAAAAAGGGCATCAGATCCTCTGGAGCTGGAGTTGCAGATGGTTGTTAGCTGCCATGTGGGTGTTGAGAACTGGACCAGGATCCTTTGCTAGAACAGCCAGTGTTCTTACCCACTGAGCCATCTCTCCATCCCCTACCATATAACTTTAATACTTCTTCAGTGCCAAAAGGAGAATGAAAGTAAGAGCTATTTGACTGAGGCTATATGAATAGCTCAGTAGTGTTCCTGAGGCTGTAGATTCTATTCTCAGTGCTGATAAAAGAATTATTCATCCCTCATATGTACCACATAGTTCATATAACTAGATTCTTGAAACCACGATGATAAGGGACTGTGGTTTCCATTTTTAGAGATGACTATACCAAGACGAAGATTAAGTGTCTTGACCAAAGTCTCTGTAGCTATTGCAGTGGAAACTTAAGTGATAACACAACAGTTGACATGTTAGAGTGACGTGTTGTCTCAGTTTTCCTGGGATGGTCTTAGATTAGTACTGATATTCTGGTGCCAAAGGAAAACCTTTAATTCCCAGTAAACTGGAACAGTTCAGCTTCACGTACCTACTATAAGAACTTTAAAATAGTATCCAGTCATGCACTGGACAGCATCGTTTTGGCCAATGAAGGACCACAGGATTATATTTCCTAGTGACACTGTAGGCACTGAGTTTGTCAGTACATGCCTCAATGTTCACAGTATAATGTAAACACCTAATGACACATTTCTCAGAACATATCATCTTTAAGTGATTTATAGTTCTTTTATCTTCTCTCAGATTTCATGTGATTTTGTTTACATTTTTACTTTTCAATGTGTTGTAAACTTCATGCTACATTGTCAATACTTTTCTTAAAGGATTGCTCTTGAAAAATTTAGTGGATTCATTTTTAGTTTTTTAGATAGACCCACTGAAGGAGTACTCTAATTACTTCATCCTGCATACCTGTTCAGCATGGAAGAAGCCAGAGCAGTCGGCGTCCCTATTTCCTTTTGGCAATTTGTGTAACCCCTTTAGAGGATGGTGTGATAAGAGTAGAAGGTAGGAACTTGCTAGGCAGTTAGGGTAAAAAGACCCCAAGGAAATATAGCCAGTTTCTTGGCTAAAAGTCAAAATGTCCTTAGGCCTGTTAGCAACATTCTCTGTTCCAAAGGCCAAAGATGTCAAAAGAATTTGGGATATTGTATCTAATCCTTAAAAGATTCTAGGGTTACCTCTTCAGAAGGGGGAATGTTGGAGTGAAGGGAGTGGGCATGAATTTGATCAAATCCATGGGTATACACCTTATACACATGTATGAAATTCTCAACAAAGTTTTTGTAAAAATTAAAAAAAATTGTGGATAAGATGGGTTTAATGGGGCAGGAATGGAAGGGGAGGGCAAATGAGGATGTAAGAGGAAGGATAACTAATTCTAAAGGTCTTTTTTCTTTTAAAAAAGCCTTTTGAAAGGGTCATATGTAAATGTACTGTAGAAACTTCTTTTAATATAAACATATACAATATAAAAAGAGTTTAATTGTAGCTATCCTATAACAGGGGTTCAGTGGCCCTAATAGACACCACAGGCTAACAAATGAAAGGTCTACTTCCAGGAATAGACTCTTCTGGAGCTGTAGACCAGAGAAATCCCGCAGATCCTCATATGATACTGGCTACTGCTGTTACACTTGATTACACACCAGAACTTGACAGTAAGACCCTGTTGCTGAAGACACTATATACCCTAGTCACAGAAGAGACAAGGAGAAACCAAGTTGGTACTGGCCTGGAAGCTTCATCTCTAATGGCTAGTTTTCATAGTACTAGAAGGTGCCATGAATGACACTGGCTGAGAACAGTAATCACCAGCCTGACCCAGCTGTGAACCCTGTGAGTTACAACAACTGACTTGGCAAAATATGCCTACCAGTGCAGTGGTAGCACAAAGATTATGGGAGTAACCAATCACCTTCTAACTGGATTTGAGGCCCATAGAGTCCATTGCTAGACAGGTCACAGACCACAGGTGAGAACTTACTGCTAACATTCTGCCAACTAGACATAGTATTAAACTGATTCATAATGACTTATTTTAAACTCATAGATTAGTGCGTCTCTCAGCTTTCATCAAAGAAGCTTCTTCGTACAGTAGATGGCAAATAACAGAGACCCACAACTAGTCAACATGCAGAGAATAAGAGACTGCAGAGTGCTCAGCCCTAAATGGGACACCCGTATGGCACCTTCTTCTCCCAAGGCTCAGGAGTCATTGAGGAAGAAGAGGCAGAAAGATTGTAAGAGCTAGAGGTGGTGGATGAATACAAGGAAATTGTGTGTTGTCTGGTCACCACAGGGTAGTCACATGTAAGAAACTATAGCACTTATGACAGCATGTACAAGTCCTGTGCAAATCCAAGCCAGACAGGGACCCAGCATGAATGGGGGCGGTAGCAGGAAGCCCCAGCCCTAGGTGAGGATCTATTGGCAATTATAAATGCTGGGAGAGGGAGAGTCAGTTTTCTTTACTGGTATGACACCTGGTAGGTTGACCATACTCTAGGGAATAGACCTACTTTCAAGAGCATTTAGGAAACACAGATGAGACTCAATAGGCCTTAAGAAAATAAAGATAAATAGGGCTGGAGAGTTGGCTCAGCAGTTAAGAGCACTGACTGCTCTTGCAGAGGAGCTGGGTTTGAGTCTTAGCACCCACATGGCAGCTAACAACCATCCTAACTCCAGTTCTAGGGGATCTGACACCCTCTTTTGGCCTCGACAGGCATTGCATGACACAGGTGCAGTTATACACATGCAGGCAATATACTCATATACATAAAATAAAAATAGTAAATAAAATACAGAGACCCAAAAGTTCAGAGCCTTGCCACAATGGGAGGATGATCCCCCACACCTATCACCCCCTCCAAGGCTCAGGGCCTTTTTTGGGGTGTCTTTTTTTCAAGACAGGGTCTCCCTGTAGCCCCAGCTGTCCTGGAACTCACTATGTAGACTAGGCTGGCCTTGAACTCACAGAGATCTGCCTGCCTCTGCCTCGTGAGTGCTGGGATTAAAGGCATGTGCCACCATGCCCAGCCAAAGTGGAAAGAACATAAGAACCAGAGGAAGAAGTGGAGTGTTAGCTGGAAGTGTCCTCCAACCACTATGCTGGCAAGCTATAGTCACACCTTCTTCCCACACTCGTCAAGGCATTGATGGGGGGAGTCAGTTATCTCTCCCACCCAATCAGTCAACCTTAGCTGCATATAGGAGAGGAGCTAAGGATATGTAAGCCAAGAACTCCATGAGGCACCTCTCTTGTCATTTTGTGCAGCTGTTGGGAAGTAACAGGATCTATATTTGAGTGTGGACTTTCCAATGCAGCTGTAAATGTAGGGGGGCACCAAATTTTCTGTAAATAACCCCCCACCCTGTGCTCTGTTAGCAAGCCCAATAAACTCGTTAGGATTTTCCAAAAAGAAAGAAAAAAAATAACGCTAATGAAACTATTATTCCACCAAAGTTGACTTCCATGTTGGCAAATCCTTTGGTATTTGATTTCTTATTGCTATTTCCCCCTTAAACTTCATTGTATATATATTTATATGTAAACTGCTTCAAGTTGTTTCTGGAAAATGTGTTAAAATTGCCTTTCTTTGGAATAATAAAAATATTAGAGGACCCGGGTTCGATTCCTAGCACCCACATGGCAGCTACGAACCGTCTTTAACTCCAATTCCAGAGGAATCTGAAGCCCTCTTCTGACCTCTGCAGCATTGTATAATATGGGCACACTCACATACATGCAGGCAATACACTCATACACATATTCTAATAATAATAAATAAAATATTAAAAAAGTAAGGACAAATAGTAGAGGACAGGAAGTTGGGGGATGTAGTAAGCTAGGGTGAAGAAGTGGAAGTCTGAATCTGATAAAAACTCATCATATGAAATTCTCAAGTCAATAATATTTTAAAAATTTTTGATTGACTTATTTTTATTTTATGTGTACGAATGTTTTATCTGCATGTATGTAAGTGCACCCATGTCTTGCAATGCCCATGGAAGTCACAAGAGGGTGTTGGATCCCTTAAAACTGGAATAATGGACCATTGTTAACTGTCATGTGGGTGCTGGAAACCAAACCCAGGTCCTCTGCAAGAGTAGCCAGTGTTCTTAACCACTGAGCTGTCTCAGCCCCTAATAAAAATATTTCTAAAAACTTAAATGTTTTAAAAACTATGTGTGTGTGTGATGTTGTGTATGTGTGGTATTGTGTATGTGTATGGTATATGCATGGTGGTACATGTGTACCGGCATACTTGTGTGTGTGTGTGTGTGTGTGTCTGTGTGTGTGT
>NW_008337084.1:942456-945651 GCF_000622305.1 Nannospalax galili | reverse complement strand
TGTGTGTGTGTGTGTCTGTGTGTGTGTGTGTGTCTGTGTGTTTGTCTGTGTGTGTGTGTGTCTGTGTGTGTGTGTGTGTCTGTGTGTCTGTGTGTGTGTGTGTGTGTCTGTGTGTGTGTGTGTGTCTGTGTTTTTGTCTGTGTGTGTGTGTGTGTGTGTCTGTGTGTGTGTGTGTCTGTGTGTGTGTGTGTGTGTGTGTGTGTGTGTGTGTGTGTGTGTGTGTGTCTGTGTTGTGTGTGTGTGTGTGTGTGTGTGTGTGTGTGTGTGTATGGAACGTACGATGGCACAAGGTCAGTGTTGGGCATCTTTCCTTGGTTGTCCTCTACCTTTGGTTTTGAAGCAGGGTCATCCCCTGAAGCAGAAGCTCACTGATTTGGCTGGCCTGGCTGCCAATGAGCTTCAGGCCTCACCTTGCCTCTGTCCTCACCTCGAGGGTATGGAGGGTGTGTAGGCATGCTACTTCTTGCCTGACTTTCTACAATTTGCTTCTGGAGATCCAGTTCAGGTCTTTGTGTTTGTGTGGCAGGCGCTTGACCATCTCTCGAGCCCTAGTTATTCTTAAAAACTGATTTAAATAATTTAAAAAATCTTGTTAATTTTCCTCGCTTTGTGGAGAGTCAGGTTTCTGTTTGACATTTGCTTTATTCTGCCGCAGATATTTTCTTTATCATTCCTTACAGTGTCTCTCTGCTGCTGATAGTTTTTCACCTTTTGTATATTTGCAAAGATTTAGATTTATCCATCCATTGCCTATCCATCTATATATCAATTTATCCATCTATCCATCTATCTATCATCTATCATCTATTTATCTATCTATCTTATCATCTATCTATCATCTATTTCTTGAGGCAGGGTTTTCCTGTAGCCCCAGCTGGCCTGGAACTCACAATGTACAGCATGATGGCCTTGATCTCATAGAGATCTGCCTGCCTTGTCTCCTGAGTGCTGAGTTTAAAGGCATGTACCACCAGGCCTGGTTACTTCATTTTTTAAAGAAAACAGAATGGAAGGAAATGGAATTATAGGTTGGCTTTTTCTTTCAGCATTTTTTTTCTTTTTTAATATCTATTTATTTTTATTTAATAACCACATGATTAGAAGAAGCATTTCATTACAGCTTTAACATATTCAGTAACAATTTCCAGAGCAAGGATACATTTCTTTCAAAAGTGGCTGTAAATGTTTAGGTTCACAGTTGAAGTAATACAGCTATATAATATTGAACTCAGCATAAACCCCATAAGACATAAAGTTGAATGAGTTTTAACCTTCAAAGAAGATCTCCATTTCACTTTAAAATATGCTGTTTCCTACATTTTTAATGTTACTAATGCTTAGATATTTGCACATGTGTCTTTAATCTCTATGTATCTGATTATTACTAGTCACAGTCAGTTACACTCAGATCCTTGGCACCTAAGTGTGGTTAGAAAGTCATCAGGTAGATTTCAATAGTAATGTTTATCACCTCTACTAATTAACATGAAGTAAGTTTTCATGCTTCCTCCTCAAATATGTCTTTTCTTTTTGTTATTTTTTGTGTGTATCTCATACAGAACATTCCACACAATCTTATTCATCTATATACCCACTTCCCAAATGGCACCCTCACATAACCTCCCTCCCACCCCCACTGGAGCCCATATACTCTGTCATCCCTGTTACTGTCCACTGTGTTGTCGGTGCCCCAGCCATTCCACAGTGCTTGTCCATCCGCTTAATCTAGTCAGCCTATCTAGAGAGCCTTGTTTTAGGAAGATCAGCTGTTCCTCAGCTAGCAGCAATCAGTTGTCAATATTCCTTTGGATAAGATTAGGGTCTGCTGTTCATTTTCCCAGTTTTATGCTGGGTTACTGTCTGGGAGTCTTTTGGGCCACCCTGGCCAATAACTCAAAGGAAGGTATCTCCTGTCTGGCATTGTTTCTTGTTATGTAGCCTTTAGCTATACATATGAATTCAAAAATTATATTGACCTCATTAATCTATGCTTTTTGGGTGTCTAAGACCCTTCAATTGGCCCAGATAAACAAATTTATTTTTACTCTTAAGGTTGTTTGAGGATCTGTTCCTCAGGGGTCACATGGGCTTTGGAGGAGCCCCTGGCTCCTTTCTTTTACCAGTTCTGCCTATGTGAAGATAAGTCAAATGTCCTGCTCGACCATGGTTGGCTTCGCTTGAAACCATGGAGGAAATGTTTCCTCTGTGTTGACCCTCCTCTTTGTAGACTAGACACTGGTTCAAGTCCATCTTCTGGGGTCTCCATGGTCTCTTTGATCAAGAGGACAGGTGACTCACGACAATTACAGGACATTTTGGGAGATGCTCATAGTCTCCTGGAACTTAGTCAACCTAGAAGGGAAAGGAGAAAAAACTGTCCTTTATATCTCTGCCTAAATTAGTATAGGCCTCATAGTATGGCTGTTAAGCATCCAAGAAGTTTAGTTCCACCAGTCTGGTACTTTTAATTACCATGTGCTATGTAGATAAAGTTTGAGCAAACAACCAAATGTTCTCAGATAAACCTTGACTAGATATATATTTTGTTCATTAAACTAGTTGACGAAACTATGACCTTAGAAATTTTAAGATTATGTGTATATTATTTTTGTCTCATCCTTTATATATCACAGCAAACCTACACACTCCTTCATCTCTTGCTTAGGCTTTCTCATTTTCTCTGTCTGTTTTGGAAAATATCTCCATTCCCATATCCTTTTGAAATCTTTTACATTCTCATTTACTTTTTAAAAATATATTGAGGCATAATAGCATTAACAAATAAATTTTCCATCTGTTGTGAGAATTCTTTTCCTGGGGATATTAAGCAATGATTGTTCCTTTTTAAGGTTCTAGTGTCAAGCCAATATTTGATTAAAGTTTTATTTGAGAACCAATGAATTTATTGAGCTTACTTACTGAGATAACTGAGGGGTTGCTGAGGTGTATGTATGAGCACACTGGAAAGCCTTTATCCAGCATGGGCCATGCCTTCTTTTCCTAGCCTTCCCCAGATTGTATACTTTATCCCTCCTCAAATCCTGGGGGCCATGTGTGATTAGGGTCAAATTACATACTGTTGGCTGGGAAGAGTGGCTGGATAATCTGGTGAGGGTCCAATGACCCTGCTTGGCCCTCCTTTAATGAATGAGCACAACTGGTCAACAAGCCCAATTGTGACAATGTTTAGCGATC
>NW_008337084.1:940991-942388 GCF_000622305.1 Nannospalax galili | reverse complement strand
ATACCTTTTAAGAGGCTTCTTAGCCATCTTTATTTCTTCTTTTGAGAACTCTCTGTTCAGTTCCTTAGTCCATCTTTTAATTAGGTTACTTCCTTTCTTGATTCTTTGTTTTTTGAGTTCATTATATATTCTGGATGTTAAACCTCTGCCAGATATATCCCTGATGGAGATTTTTTTCCCATTCTGTGGGTTTTCTTTTTCACTTCCTTGGTTGCTTCATTTGATGAACAGAAGCTTTTTATTTTAATGAGGTCCCATTGGTTGATTTTTGACCTTGTTTCCTCAGCAGTTGATGTCCAGTTTAGAAAATTCTTTCCTACACCTATATCTTTTAGGTTTTTGTCAATGTTTTCTTCTAACAGTTTCAGAGTTTCAGGCTTCACATTGAGGTCTTTGGTCCATTTGGAATTGACTTTTGTGCAAGGTGAAAGATAGGGGTTTAGTTTCCTTCTTCTACAAGTGGCGATCCAGTTTTGCCAGCACCATTTGCTGAACGTGCTGTCTTTCCTCTAGTGAATGTTCTTGGCCCCTTTGTCAAATAACAGGTGGCTGAAATTGCATGCACTCATAGTTGGGTCTTCAATATTGTTCCATTGATCTATGGGTCTATTTTTGTGCCAGTACCATGTTCATTTTATGACTATAGCTCTGTAATACAGTTTAATATCTGGTATAGTAATCCCCCTGGCATTGCTCTTAGTGCCCAAAATTGCTTTGGCTATCCAAGGTGTTTTGTGCTTCCATATGAATCATAGGATGGTTTTTTCCAGTTCTGTGAAAAATGTACTGAGGATTTTGATTGGCATTGTATTGAATCTATAAATGGCTTTTGGTAGGATGGTCATTTTCACAATATTAATTCTTCCAATCCATGAGCATGGGGGGTCCTTCCATCTTCTGATGCCTTCCTCAATCCCTCTTTAAAGATTTAAACTTTTCATTGTAGAGGTCTTTGATGTCTTTAGTCAGGTTTATTATGAGATTTTTTTTTTTGCAGCTATTGTGAAGGGGAGTGTTTCCATGTACTCTTTCTCTGATTGCTTGTTATTTGTATATAGAAAGGCTGCAGACTTTTGTAGATTAATTTTGTAACCTGCCACTTTATTGGATGTGTTAATAATTTCTCAGAGTTTTCTGGTGGAATTTTTGGCATCTCTTAGATATAATATCATATCATCTGCAAAAAGGGATAATCTGATCTCTTCCAATTATTACTTCTTTAATTTCCTTCTTTTGTCTTATTGCTCTTGCAAGAGTTTCAAGCACTTTGTTAAAGAGGAATGGAGATAGTAGACAGACTTCTCTGGTTCCTGATTTCAATGGGAAGGCTTCCAGTTTTTCTCCATTTAGAATGATGTTGGCTGTGGGTTTGTTATATATGGCTTTAATTATGTTGT
>NW_008337084.1:913869-940918 GCF_000622305.1 Nannospalax galili | reverse complement strand
GCCTTCTCTGCATCTATTGAGATGACCATATGGTTCTTGTCTTTGAGCCTAGTTATATGATTTATGACATTTATTGACCTACTTTTATTGAACACCATCCCTGTATCTCTGGAATAAAGCCAACTTGATCATGATGGATGATCTTTTTGATGTGTGTCTGTATGCAGTTTGCAAATATTTTGCTGAGAATTTTTGCATCTATGTTCATTAAAGACATGGGTCTATAGTTTTCTTTTTTGGTTGTATCTTTACCTGGCTTTGGTATTAGAGTGATGCTGGCTTTGTAGAAGGAATTTGGAAGTTCTCCCTCCATTTCTATCTTTTTGAACAAATTAAGTTGTATTGGATGTAGATCCTCTTTACATGTCTGGTAGAATTCTGTTGTAAATCCATCTGGTTCTGGGATTTTTTTTAGTCAGGAGGTTTTGTATTACTGTTTCAATATCCTTATGTGTTATGGGTCTGTTTAAGCTGTTAATTTCTTCTTGGTTTAGTTTTGGTGGTTCCCATGCTTTTAGATACCCATCCATTTCTTATAGGTTTTCAAATTTAATAGCATATAGGTTTTTAAAGTATTCCCTTGTAAGGTTCTGGGTCTTTTTGGTGTCTGTTGTGATGTTTCCCCTTTCATCTCTAATTTTGTTGGTTTGGAGGTGCTCTTTATTTCTTTTGGTTAACTGGGCTAGCAGTCTATCAATCTTCTTTATCTTTTCAAAGAATCAGCTCTTGGATTCATTGATTTTTTATATTGTTTTCTTTGTTTTTGTTTCATTAATTTCTTCTTTGATTTTTGTTATTTCTTCTTGTCTGCTGGGTTTGGGTTTCATTTTTGTTGCTTTTCAAGTGTGTTGAGTTGCAATGTTAAGTCATTTATTTGTGTTCTTTCTGACTTTTTAATGTAGGCACTTAGAGCTATAAACTTCCCTCGAAGGACTGCTTCAATGGGTCCCAGAGGTTTTGTTGTGTTGTATTGTCCTTTTCATTTAGTTCCAGGAGTACTTTTATTTCTTAATTTCTCTTTTGGCCCATTCATCATTCAGGAGTGTGTTGTTTAATCTCCATGTGTTCATGGAGATTACTAGGGTTTCTTCCAGTGTTGATTTAAAGTTTTATTACATTGTTGTCTGATAGAATGCTTGGAATTATTTCAATCTTTTTACATTTGTTGAGGTTTGTTTTGTGCCCCAGTATATGGTCAATTTTGGAGAAGGTTCCATTGGCCGCTGAATAGAAAATATAGTCTTTGGTGCTTGGGTGGCATATTTGGTAGATGTCTGTTAAGTCCATTTGATATATGGTATTGTTTAATTCAGATGTCCCTCTATTAACTCTCTCCCCTGTTGACCTATCTAATGGAGATAATGGGATATTGAAGTCCCCTGCTATTAATGAGTTGGGATTAATCTGGGTCTTAAAGTCCTGTAGTACTGTTTTTATTAATTTGGGTGCACCAGAGTTTGGTGAATATATGTTCATGATTGTAATATCTTCTTGGTTTATTGTTCCTTTGATCAGAACGAAGTAGCCTGCTTTATCTTTTCTGATTATTTTTAGTTTAAAGTCTATTTTATCAGATATTAGAATTTCAATGCCTGCTTTTTTCTTAGTATCATTCACTTGGTATATTTTTTTCCACCCTTTCACCTTAAGATAGTGCCTGTCCTGAAAGTGAGATGAGTTTTTTGCATGCAACAAAAAGATGGCTTTTGTTTCTTAATCCATTCAACTAGTCTGTATCTTTTGACTGGGGAGTTCAGTCCACTGATATTCAAAGTTATTAATGAAAGATGTGTATTTAATCCTGTCATTTTTATTTCTGTTCACATTCTTGATATAGCTGTGCATTTCCACAGTTATACCTTCATTGAATTTATTTCTGTTACGCCTTGTGTATAGTCATTCCTTTCTTAGCCCTTTGTATTACTTCAAGAACTCTCTGAAGGGCTTGTTTTGTGGACATGAATTCTTTCAGCCTATTTATTTCATGGAAGATTTTTCTTTCCCCTTCATCTATGATAGACATATTGGCTGCGTAAAGTAATCTGGTTCCATATCTGTGGTCATTTAGAACTGGGAAAACTTTGGTCCAGGCTCTTCTGGCTTTCATAGTTTGCATTGAAAAGTCAGCTGTGATCCTGATGGGTTTTCCTTTATATGTGACTTGTTGTTTTTCTTTTGCAGCTTTCAGAATTGTCTCTTTGTTCTGCACGTTTAGTGTTTTTACTATGATGTACCATGGAGAGTTTCTTTTCTGGTCCTGTCTATTTGGTGTTCTATATTTTTCTTGTATTTGTATGGGCATGTCTTCCTTTAATTTTGGGAAATTTTCTTATACAATCCTGTTGAAGATCTGTTCCATACCATTATCTTGAGATTATTTTTTTCCTTTATGCCTATGATTCAGAAGTTTGGTATTTTTATCATGTTGCACAATTCTTGTGTATTCCATTCTTGTGTTCTCTTAAATTATTCATAATCTTTGCTTGAGTGGTGTAATTCATCCACTTTATCTTCATAAAGATAAGGTCTTGATATTCTGTTTTCCATTCCATTCATCCTATTGGTGAGGCTTTCTCCTGTCATTTCTAATTGGATTAATGAGTGTTTCACTTCATTCTTCATTTCTGCCTGAGTATTCTTTAACAGTTCTCTTTTCTGAATTCATTCAGAAGTTTATCCCTATCTTCCTTCAGATCTTTGATTTCTTTGTGTTCTTTAAATTCACTGAATTCTTTTATCATGTTTATAATTGTTCTTTTGAGTTCCATGTCCTGTGGTATCTCTAGGGAGTTCTCATTGTTCTCCTCTGGAGGACTATTGGTACTTGGTAGGGATATATTATTTTGGTTTTTCATGTTATTGTTTCTTTGTGACTTTGATATGTGAATTTCTTTTGTAGCTTCTGATTCTTCTGTGAGACTCAAGCCTTTCTTTGTTAAGTTTAGGTCTGCTTCTTTTTGTAAACTTTATGTGCCTTTGCGCTTTACTTGTTGGGTATGAAAAGCTGGTTGGTCTATGCTTTAGGTTCTGTCTTTTGGTTTTATATTGGAGTGGCCTAATTGCTTTTGTCTTCAGGAGTTCCCACAGAGGCCCAAGTGAGGTGAGGCTCAGATGCTCTCAGCCTTTCTCCTAAGGCTGAATCCTTCCAGGAAAGATGCCACCCTCAGGAATTTGGGGGCTGGGCTGGCCTGGGAACAGGGCCCAGGAAAGATGCTGGTCTCAGGAAGCTGGTGGTTGTGCCACCCAGGGATACAAAGGGAGATCGAGATGGGAAGAAGCCCTTAGGTCTTCTGGGGACTACTGGGAGGAACTGGGTGGGTCTGGATGCAAAGGATCAGGAAGCAGTAGTGGCTCTGGGTGGAGAGGTCAGCCCTGGTGTCTGGGGTGCCAAGACAAGAAATGGGCCAGTACCTTGGGTAGGAGGAGAGATGTGGTGGGGGACCTGGAAGGGTGAAACAGGCTGGGGTAGTCAAGGAGCGGTGGCACACTGGACTAACCCAGGAAAGGTGCTGGCACCAGGACACCAGAGGCTGTGCAGACCAGGGAAACAAAGGGAGGTCTTTTTCAGCTTTTAAAAGTATTTTATGCACAGTCTTTGCTTTGGCAGTGTGGGTTGCTTCTGATAAGAAAGCTGTTCTCCTTGCAGCAAAGGTTTGCTTCTGTACAGCCCTGTATATGATCCTTTTTGTTGCTCTCTATGTATCTTTGTTCTAGATGTTTTCATGATTTCATCTTTGCCATTGGCTTTGGGTAAGCTGCTCATAGTGTACCTTGATAATTTCCCACATGTTTTGTGCTTGGGACTCTGAGGTTCTTGGATCTGTGGGTTCACAGGTTTAATCAAGTATGGAAGAAATCTGACCATTATTTCTTTTTAGTTCTGTTCTTACTTCCTCTCCCATAGGCTATCTCAAAGCTCACTGGTCTCTTTCCAGTTTTAGACTTTTTGTTTTGTTTTTGAAGGCAGCGTCTCACTACGTAGCCCTGGCTGACCTAGAGCTCAGCATGTAGATCAGGCTCGCCCAAACTCACAGAAATCGTCCTGCCTCTTCTTTCCATTTTTTAAAATACTCCCCTTTTGTGGTTCATTTTGGGTTATTTTCATTGCTACTTTGAAATTCACAACAGTGTATGATCATGTGCTCTGCTGTTACATCCAGAGTCATTTTCACCTTATGTGTTGCATTTTTTACCTCTAAAAGCTAGATTTAGGTCTTTCAAAAATATGACTGAATTTAATATTCTGAGCATACAGAATGTAGCTATAATGATTCTTTAATATCTTGCCCACTGACTAATATTTATGTCCATTCTGGGGTGGGTTTGATTGATTTCTCTCTGTATGTGTTCCTGAATGTCTATATCCCTGGTAATTTTTTATTAGATCCATGACACTGCAAGTTCTATATTGTTGGTGACTGCTATTTTTGTACTTCTATAAATATTTTTGACCTTTTTTCCTGTGCTATTGTAAAATTACTGAGGAACACTGATCCTTTGAGGCCTTGATTTTTTCATTTATTGGAGAGAAATGGTGCTGTTCTCAGTCTATTATAATTTTCCTCAATATCAGGGTAAGGCACTTTTAGGTGCTTGACTCAGTGTTCCATGGGTCATGGTTTTCCAGTCGGGATGATAGGAATGAGCACTATTCCTAGCCCTTGTGAAATCATTTTACACCATTTTCTCTGATGCTCTGTGAGAGGGTCACTCCCCTCATTGCACACCCTGATCTGCAGTCTGCTGAATATTCTAGACACCCCCATCAGAGCTCTGTTAACCAGGACTCCATGAACACTGACTGTCTTTGTTCTCCTGGACTTTGAACCTCATCTAGCCAGCAGCTCCTCTGGCCTTCCTCTACTTCCCTCTTACCCTTCGAACAACGCATCATTCCATCAAAGCCCTTATATAGACTAATCATGGGCTGATGTCAGTTGTTTCCTGTTTCTGTTACACTGTTGGCCCTTTGTTGCCTGACTCATTGTAAGCCATTTCATTTTCCTGTTAATCATGGTTATTTCAGGGGGAGAGTAAATTTGGTTTGTCCCCGTTCTCTATTGATACTAATGCCAAAATATGTTGACAGAACAATCCCAGAACACTTGAATACTTTTCAAGTTGCATCATACATTAACATACAAATTTTGTGTGACTACATGTTCCTGAATTTTATCCAAAATTTTCATTTAATTACATCACTTATTTTTTTTCACTTATTTAATGAGCTTTTAAAATTTCATACATTTTCCACTCAAATCCAGACCCCCTCCCCCATCCATGCCTCTCTTTATCCCTCCACTGAACCCTATGCACTCTGCCATACGTACTGAGTCCTATTCATTCATGTGTTTGTACCCAAATAAATGTCCTTCCATGTAAATGTGTCCACTAGAGTCTAGTCAGCCCATCCAGTGATCATATGTAACTCATACTCTCCCTCACCCATCATCAATTAGTCTCAAATAGTTCTCAGTCTAGTTCACCTGTGGGTCTTTGTTTAATTGAGCTGGCATTTGTCCCATGATTGATGCCACCACTGCTACAGTCTTACATGACCAAGCCTCCAGGGGACTGGAGGCCTCCACTTTCCTGTGTTCATGAATCAGCCCTGGCTCTTACAATTTTTCCACCTCCTCTTCAGCAATGGTCCCTGAGCCATGGATGGGTGAGGTTCCATATAGGAGTCCCATCCTACACTCTATAGGCTCTTATCCTCTAAAACTTTGCCAGATGTGGCCTTCTGTGTGCATCACACTCTGATGTACATGAAAGCCTCACTGGTGAGAGCTGAGGGGTTCATTAGCCCTCTCTCTACCCCTTATTCTGCTATGGGCCTTAGTTGTAGTGCTTCAACTGCAGAGTGTCATCTAGTACTGGGCATCTCCCAGGTGTATTCTCTCTGTGTCTGACCAGGTGTGCAACTCTGCAGTTGCCTCCATCTGTTGCAAAAAGAAGCTTCTTTGATGAGTACTGTAAGGCATGCTTGTCACTCTAAGGGACCTGGCACTACATTCCCTGCCAAGCAGCTCCCAGGTACACATGTGCAATAATGTTCAGACACTCTATGTACATTTCACAGAGGGTTTCTAGGGCATCCTTTTTCCCTCTAGGTTTCCCAGCTCCCTGAGAGTCACTCATCTCCACTCTTTTTTCTCCTATCCAGTTTCCCTTCTCCCCCCCTCCCTAGTCACAGTGTCTCCATTATCCCCACCCTCCCCCAATACCTCCTAACCCTCACATCTTTCCTCTCCTGACTTCTCTCCCTCCCTCACACCATAGTCCCTTGCATGTCCCTCCCTCCTCTCCTCCCTGCTGATTATTCCCACTTTTCCCACCTCCCTCAGGTAACATCTGTTCCCTACTATTCCCCTTTCAGGTTGTTTCTTGTCCTTTACCTCCATGTATCCTTTCCCTTTACCTGGCTCCTGGTGTTACATCAGATTTTATATGCTCACATACAAAGGATTGGTGCTACACTTACAATTCACAAATAAAGGAGAACATATGTTGTTTGCTTTTCTGTGTTTGTGTTACTTAATACAACACTCTCTGGCTACATCCATTTACCTGCAAGTTTCATAATTTCATCTTTTCTTACTTCTGAGTAGAACTCATTGAGTAGATGTACGACATTTTTATTAAGTATTCATCAGTTGGGGGACATTTAGATTGTTTCCATTTCTTAGCTATTCTGAAGAGAGCAGCAACAAACATGAATGTACTAGTATCTCTACAGTATGATGAGTCCTTTGGGTATATGCCAAGGAGTGGTATCACTGGATCATATGGCAGGTTCATTTTTAGTCTTTTGAGGATTCTCCACACTGCTTTCCATAGTAGTTGCATGAGTTTGCAATCCCACCAGCAATGAATGAATATTTCTCTTTCTCCACATCCTCTCCAGGTTTTGCAGTCTTTTCTTCTCTTGATCTTTGCTAATCTGGGGTAAGATAGAATCTTAAAGTTGTTTTTATTTGAATTTCTCTAATTACTAAGGATGTTGAGCACTTCCTAAGATGCTTCTTAGCCATTTTTATTTCTTCATTTGAGAACTCTCTGTTTAGGTCTATCATCTATCATTTTATTGGGACTTTTATTTTCTTCTTTCTTTTTTGAGTTCTTTGTATATTCTGAATATTAATCCTCTGTCAGATGTGTATCTGGTGAAGATTGTCTCTCATTCGGTGGGTATGGGTTTCCTTTTCCCTTCCTTAGTTGTTTCTTTTGCTGTCAGAAACTTTGTAATTTAATGATGTCCCACCTATTGACTGTTGACCTTAGCACCCAAGAAGCTGGCATCTGATTTAGAAAGTCCTTTCCTACACCTACATCTTGGAGGGTGCTGCCTATATTTTCTTCTAGCAGTTTCTGAGTTTCAGGTTTTGTATTGAGGTCTTTGATTCATTTGGAGTTGACTTTTGTGCAGGGTGAAAGATAAGGGTCAAATTTTATTATTCTGCAGGTGGAGATCCAGTTTTGCCAGCATCACTTGTTGAAGATGCAATCTTTCCTCCACTGTGTGCCCTTACCACCATTGTTGAATATCAGGTGGCTGAAATTATATGAACTCATGTTTGGGTCTTCTATTGTGTTCCACTGATCTATGTGTCTATTTTTGTGCCAGTTCCATGCTGTTTTTATGACTATAGCTCTGTAATATAATCTGAGGTCTGGTATGGTGATTCTCCCCAGATTTGTTCCTTTCGCCTGAGATTGTTTTGGCTGTCCTGGAGTCTTTTGTGATTCCATATGAATTTTAGGATAATTTTGTCAAGCTCTGTGAAGAATGTCATAGGTATTTTGATTGGGATTGCATTGAATCTATAAATTGCTTTTGGTAAGATGGTCATTTTCACAATATTGATTTTATGAATCCATGAGCATGGTAGGTCTTTCCATCTCCTGTGTCTTTCTCTATCTCTTTCTTTGGAGTTTTGAAATTTTTGTTGTAGACAACTTTAATGTCTTTGATTATGTTTATTCCTAAGTATTTTATTTTTTGAAGACTATTGAAAATTGGAGGTTTTCCTCTAGTGATTTTTTCTGATTGCTTGTTTTTGGTATATAGAAAGGCTACTGATTTTTTAAAGTTGATTTTGTATCCTGCCACTTTACTGAAAGTATTAATCAATTCTAAGTTTTCTAGTGGAATATTTGGGATCTCTTATGTATAATATCATATCATCTGCAAATGCATGTTAGATTTTGTCAAATGCCTTTTCTGCATCTAATGAGCTAACCATGTGTTTTTTGTTTTTAAGTCCATTTTATATGTTTTATTATAGTTATTGACTTATGTATGTTGAACCATCCCTACATCTCTGGAATAAAGCTGACTTGATCATGGTGGATGATCTTTTTGATGTGTGTCTGTATACAGTTTGCTTTTATTTTGTTGAGTATCTTTGCATCTATGTTCATTAAGGTCTATAGCTTTCTTTTTTGTTGTATCTTTACCTGGTTTGGGTATCAGAGTGATAGTGGCTTCATAGAAGGAGTTTGGGAGTTCTCCTTTGTTTCTATATTTTTGAATAATTTAAGCAGTGTTGGCTGCAGATTTTCTTTGACTGTCAGATAGAAGTCTGCTGTGAATCCATCTGGGCCTGGGCTTCTTTTAGTCACGAGGTTTTGTATTACTGTTTCAGTTTCCCTATTGGTTATGTGTCTGTTTAAGCTGTTGATCTTTTTTAACTTTGGTGGTGGCAATGATTTTAGAAATTCATCCATTTCTTTTAGGTTTTCAAATTTAATGGAGTATAGTTTTTTAAAGTATTTCCTTACAATGTTTTGGATTTTTTTTTTGGTGTCTGTTGCCATTTGTTTCCCATTTTGTCTCTGATTTTGTTGATTTGGATTTGCCCTTTCTTTCTTTTGGCTAACTGGGCTAAGGGTCTGTCTATTTTGTTTAACTTTCAAAGAATCAGCTTTTAGATTCATTGATTTTTTTTTGTATTCCATTTTGTTTCTATTTCATTGGTTTCTGCTCTGAGTTTTGTTATTTTTTCTCATCTGCTAGGTTTGGGGTTGGTTCATTCTTGCTTTTCCAGAGTCTTGAGTTGTACTGTTAGGTTTTTTACATGTGCTCTTTCTGAATTTTTAATGTAGGCACTAAGAGCTATAAACTTCCATCTTAGTACTGCTTTTAGGGTATCCCAGAGGCTTTGTTGTGTTGTGTTATTGTTTTTATTATGTTCCAGGAATGCTTATTTCTTTCTTAATTCCTTCTTTGAGCCATTCATTGTTCAGGAGTATGTTGTTTAATCTTCATGAGTTCCTGTATTTACTAGAGCATCTTTTGCTGTTGATTATAAGCTTTATTGCACTGTGGTCTGATAGGAGGCATGGAATTATTTTAAATTTTTTTTTGCATTTGTTGAGATTTATTTTGTGCCCCAGAATGTGGTCAATTTTAGAATAGCTTACATGAGCTGCTGAGTATAAAGTATATTCTTTGGTGGTTGGGTGGAATATTCTGTATTTATCTGTTAGGTTCATTTCATGTATTATGTCATTTAATTCAGATGTCTCTCTGCTTATTCTTTGTCCAGTTGTCTATTGAAGAAAGTGTGGTATTAAAGTTACCCACTCTCACTAAATTGATGTCAGTCTCTGTTTTATAGTCCTAGGTTTCTGATTTTATAAAATTGGATGCTCCGGAATTTGGTGTAGAAATGCTTATGATTATATCGTCTTCTTAGTCAATTATTCCTTTGATCAGAATGAAGTAAACCCTTCTTTTTTCTTCTGATGAGTTTTAATTTGAAGTCTATTTTGTCAAATATTAAAATTTTGACACCTACATGCTTCTTAGGGCCATTTACTTGGAATGTTTTTCCCCCTCCTTTCATCCTTGAAGGTAAGATGAGTTTCTTCAAGACAACAAAAAGATGGGTTTTATTTCTTGATCCATTGCATCAGCCTGTGTCTTTTTACGAGGGAGTTGAGGCCATTGATATTTAGCATTATTATTGAAAGGTGTATATTGTATACTGTCATTTTAATTTCTTTGTGTTTGTGGCCCTATTTTTTGTTTCCATTGTTATACCTTTATTTTCTCTCTGTAACCTCTTGGCATACTCATTCCTTCCTTTGGTCCTTTGTATTATGTCAAGTATTCTCTGTAGTGCTGGTTTGGAAGACATGAATTCTTTCAGCCTATTTGTGTCATGGAAATTTTTCTGTTCCACTTTGACCCTGATAGATAATTTTGCTGGATAAAGTATTCAGGGTTGGCATCTGTGGTTATTTAGAACTGGGAATACTTTGTTCCATGCTCTTCAGGCTTTCATAGTTTGCGTTGAAAAGTCAGCTGTAATTCTCACAGGTTTTCCTTTATGTATAACTTGTTTTTCACTAGTGGCTTTCAGTATCTTCTCTTTGTTCTGTACATTTAATGGTTTTACTATATGTTGTGGAAACTTTATGTTCTGATCATGTCTTAATGGTAGATTTGGTTGTTTCATGTTGTCCCACATTTCATGCAAATTCCATTCCTGTGTTTTTTGAATTTTGCATAGTCTTTTCTTAAGGAGTCCAGATCTTCAACTTTATCCTCCAGTCTTGATATTCTGTTTTGCATTTCATTCATTCTGCTTGTGAGACTTTCTCCTGCTGTTTCTAATTGGTTTATTGAGTTTTTCTGTCCCATGTTCATTTCCATTTGGGCTTTCTTCACTATTTCTGTCTCTTTAGTGACTTTGCTTTTCAAGTTATGGATTGTTTTTGATATTTCATTAAGCTTCATATTTGTATATTCTTGAGCTTCCATCAGATGTTTGTGCCATTTCTTTTTGAATTTGTTGAGTTGTTTGTGTTTTCTTGAAGTTCTTTGATCATTTTTATGATTATTCTTTTAAATTATGTGTCCTGGGAGTTCTACAGGGTGTTTCTCAATGATGTGCACTTCTGTAAGACTTGTGGGCTTTGTTGGAGACATATTTTCCTGTTTTTTTGTATTGTTTGTGTTTTTGTATTTTGGTTATGTGTTCTGCAAGAACTTCTACTCTGCTTTTGTGTAATTTAATTTTGGTTCTGTTAATACTGTTGATGTAGCTTAGTTACCTTTTATTTAGGTATGCAAGACAAATTGGTGGGTATTTCAAGTTCTTGCTGAGTAGTGGATTGATTGAGTCCTGACTGAGCAGGTGTCTGCCAATTGGGATGCTGGGAAGTTATCAGTGAGTGGACCACCTGGGGGAACAGCCAGTGAAGAAGGCTGGTCTCAGGTGTGGAAAGGCAAGTTGGGGGTGAGGTTAGGCTGTGAGGTCTCTAGGGCAGTAGACTGAAGAATTGGGTTGGTCTGGATGCAAAGGATCAGTAAGCAGTAGGGGAATCTGGGCCAAGATGGTATTCCAAAGATCTGGGGTGCCAAGAGAAGAAGCAGACCTCTGCCCAGGGCTAGAAGGAGAATGGGATGTGGGACCTGGGAGACTGAATCAGGTTGTGGGAGTCAAGACACAGTTCACATCACTTATGTTTATATTTATGAAGATATGATGTAACATTTTCTGGATGCAGTAGACATGGCAAACACTGAATCTTGCCTAGTAATACAAATGAATAAAAAAGAGCCATGCCCCAGAGAGCCTCAAAGGAAAGCAGGAGTACAGGTAGGTTGACAGTGTGATAGAAACAATTAGCCTAATCATTAGTTGCTATGGTAGCACCAAGGTAGAACACTCCACACATCGCAGAAGAGTGAGGAGATCATGATTGAGAGGGTGTGACTGACCCACCTTTACCTTTGCTTTGCCCATAGTACCTTGATTTAGCGATTATAATCACTCTTCTCCCTTGGAGACAACATAAAAGATGAACACTGAGGAGTCTGTGCCAATTGTTGTACTTCCATTCTTCTGGTATTGACTGATCTAAGTGTGAGCCTGGGACCTAACCTTGAGAAATAGTATGCTAAAGTAGCTCTGCATATGGGCCTCACGACAAGCTTTCCCTCTGCCAGAAGGATATGCTTTCTTTGCTGGCATGGTCACACCTCCATGATAATAACATTGCTATGACCATTGTAATCCTCAAAGGTCTGAATTCCTAACATCCTGATGATGGAAGGGCAAAAGAGGAGAAGCAGCTCATCCTTGTTGATGTCATAGTACTGCTGAATTACAAACTTGACACTTTCCATTTCTATCTCTGCTGTTATTGTTGTTATATTAGATAGTAAGCTTTCATTGTTTAATTCAGTTATTCTCTTCTATGAGGTCACAAGTTCCCAAATGATTTGGAAGGTTTCCTGAAGAAGTGAAGTTTGACTCATACCTTTAGGGACCAAGAATATTCATTTTGGGGAGTTGGAAGGATGGAGGAGAGTGGGCAAAGGCCAGCCCAGGCAAAGGGAAGAGCTTTGCAGGAGCTTCGAAACAAAGCCGAGTGGACTGTAGAGGATGCAGTTGCTTCAGTAATTCAGATTTTCTCATGTGGATAGAATGTTTTTTTCCACACAATAGGTATCCAGTTACTATTTGTTGCCTAATTGCTTTTATGCTTTTATTATGTTAAATTCATTCCAACAGTTAAATCCTGAACGTCTATGATACGGATCTGCCAGAGACTTCCCAAGTACTTTTGGCAGAATCTGTGTGACACTGACTGAAGCGCTTTCCCCTTCTGAAGTGCTGAAAGGCCAAACATTTCCCAGATTCTCTTAAGAGCTTCCCTGCTCTGAATGTTTATGCCGCTTCACAATTCATATGTTGAAACTGTAATTTCAAATAGGAGGCATTTGAAGGTGAGACCTTTTCAAGTTGATAGTGAAGTCTTCATGAGAAGATTGATGTTCTTGTGAGAAGAGGCACACAGGAGCCTGCATATTCTGCCTCCTCTGTCCCTAACTCTTCTGCTCTCGTAGTCTTCCTTTCTGAAAACCAGGAGAAGAGGCTTCAGTGGAGCTGACTGTTGCAGCACCCTGACCTCACACTTCCAGCTTTGAGAATTGTCAGAGATAAGTGTGTGATATTTAAGCCATCCAAGTTATTGTAAGCTTCTTACAGTATATTGGACTCGAACAAGAGTTTTGAGTTCCTACAGACATTTGGGATTTCCATTTGCTATATGAGGATTCTTGCATGTGAGTTTTGTATATGCATCTGCACGTGAATGTCCAGCTTTTTGAGAGCATTTATCTAATAATCTCCTTTCTTCTTTTGGTGTTTATTGCATCTTTGCCAAAAATCAATTGACTGCAACTGCATGGTTCATTTCTTGATTATCTTGTCCCTTTTGTCAGTGTGTCTCTTTTAATGCTAGCTTGTGCTATTTTAATATAGGATTGTGATTTGCTTTGAAATCAGAGACTGTGATACCTCCAGCTTTGCTCTTTTTGCATAAGCTTCCTTTGGCTATGTGCAATTTCTTCAAGTTCCACAGAGATCTTAACATTGTTTTTCTATTTCTGTGAAAATGATATTGGAATATTAGCAGGGATGATGTATTACATAGCCGACATATGTCCCTAAGTAGACATTTCTCAAAAGAAGGCACATAGATGGCCAAGAATCATATGAAAAAGTGCTCCACATCACTAATCAAGGAAATGCAAATTAAAATTGCAGTGACATACCATCTCACATCCCTTAGGATCATCATCAAAAAAGATGAATGTTAACAAGAGTTAGTGGGGTGTGGAGGAAAGGGAACATTTGTCTACTATTGGGAATGCAGATTAGTACATTCATTTAGAACACAACAAAGGTTTATCAAAAGCCAAAAAACTGAATATGATGTAATCAATTTTATTTCTGCATATATTACTAAAAAAGGAAAAGACCCCTACTCTTGCATGTTCATTGCAGAGTTCATCATAGTACATATTGGCACAACCTAAGTGCTTAGCAGTAGATGAATGGATAAAGAAAACATGGTATGTATAAATAGTGGAATATTATTTCACCTTTAAAAAGAAGAAAATCGTGTCATCTACAAAACCATAGATAAACCTGGAGAACATTATGGTAAGAAAAATAATCTAGGCTGAGAAAGACAAATACCACATGATCTCACTAAATGTGTGGAATCTAAAAGTCAAACAAAGAGCAGAATGGAGAATGGAAGTTTCCAGGTGCTGGTGGGTGTGGGGTGGGAGTTGAAGATTTTTTTGGTCAAAAGATACAAAATTTCAGTTAGAAATTTACTTCAGATCTGTTTCTCCACGCAACTATAGTTACTAATAATGCATCGCATGTGGCAAAAGTGCTATGAGATTTCAAGTGTTTTCACCACAAAAGTATGACAGATATGTTAATTAGCCTGATTTAATCGTTCATATATATATATATATCACAACATTGCATTATACCCATAATTATATATAACAATTATTTGTCAAGATAAAGGAGACAAGGAAAGGAAAGAAAGGGACAGAAGTGTCAGCAGAACACGAAACATTGCTGATTAGAGTGTGAATGTGGGGAGGTGATGGGTAACCAGATCTGGCTGCTCTGCTCTGTTGGATTGCAGGAGAGGCAGCAGCCATGGTCATGGCCAGGCAGGCAGTGTGGTGTTGGGACTTATTCTAGAACCTCAGCCTGAGGTTCGTTTTACATCTACCCCAATAATTTTTTGAGCCACGTGTGCTTTTCAATCCTATTTGCATAAACTCATTAAAATGTGTGTAGTTAGGAACCTTGCTGGTGTGTGAGACCATCTCAGGTGCTCAAAGACTTTAAGGACTGGCAGAGCAGACTAGCATCTTTGTTCTGAGATGACAGGATTCCCGTTTGTGCTGCCCTGTGTGTTAGTACTTTCAGAGTACTTTAGAAGCACAAAAATCTAAAGAACACTGAAAGTATGAGGATACTTCTTATTGTGCCTTTTTTTTTTTTTTTTTTTTTTTTTTTTTTTTTTTTTTTTTTGGCTGATGAGGAAATGGAGCACCCACCCCTCCCAAAGTTAAATGGAGAGGATACAAAGTTAGCGATCATTGAGACTAGAAGTAAGGTTTTGGAATTCCTGAACTTTCCTCTAAGTTACCATTTGGAAGATGGAATGTGCACTGGGTTACTGGAATTATGCCTTTGTATTCCGAAGAAGCAGTCATATGATCATGCCCTCTAAGTGTGGGGCTGGAGCACTGGCACCAGGCAAAAGGCTTGTGACCCACAACTCTCCTTGGAGCTATCTTCTCTACCTGCAATCACACGCTTAGAGGAAACCCAGAAACCAAATGAGATGTCCATCAAGTATTACTGTAACGTTCTTGCTACCACCCCCTCAAAGATCATCGGTATGAAAACACTTCCTTTGACAAGAAAAATGTAAAGTTGTTCTAAAAGTTCAAACACATTCATAATGTATGTTTGATTAGGATATGCAGATGCTATGGTAATAAAATTCCTACCTGCATACTATTTTAATGCTTTCACAAAGAAATACTGAATACTTTCCCCTTAATTTCTAGACGTGCTAAACAGTATAATAAATACTGACAATGCAAGAAAATAAGAACACATAGGGTTGCACAGTCTGAATGCAGTCGGCCAACCTGGTGCTCCACAAACTAACCACATCCACTGTATCCTGATGGCAGCAACAGTAGAGAGAAGCCTTTAAGCCGCGGAACAAACACACTGTTCACTGGACTGAGCCTCTCCTAATTAAAAGGTGGTTTAGAAGGACTGACAATTGATTGTCCTTTTCTCTCCTGGGGTGTTTACTTTCCTACTATCTTATCCTCCTTCTCCTTGTCTCCTTGTCTTATCCTCCTTTCCCACCGCCTGCGTAGCAGATCTATGCCTGATGAATGAGGCCAGATTCTTTCTCAGGGAAGATTAGGACTAATAACTGTAGGTGGGACATTTCCAATCAGAAAATCTGAAATTGCAAATGATTCAAAATCTGATTTTTTCTGAGTACCAACTTGACAGCTGAGAGGGAAATCTCTATGCCATGAAATTTTGTTTCATGAACAAATTTATGAAAATTACTGTATAAAATTACCTTTGGGTACATGTATAAGGTATATATGGAAGGTAAATACATTTTGTATTTATATTTGGATTCCATATTGAATGTATATCATTATGTATGTGAAAATATTTTTTCTTTGAGTAGGTTTTTAAGTTAGTTTTTGTGATTTTCATACAATGTAATTTGATGGTTTTTAGATGCCCTCTCCTATTTGAACCTCCTCTTCTTGCCCCTGCCCAACTGAATGTGCTCTATTATATATCATAAGGCCCATAGAATATAATTTGTGCTTCCAAATGTCCTTCAGTGTAGGTTCATCCACTGGAGCCTGTTTAACCTACCAAGAGTCCTACTAAGAGTCCTTAGATGGGGTTGGAATTTCTTATCTACTTCCTCACATCTATGCTGGGATTTTTTCTGGTCTGAGTTTGCATGGGATTTGTGCATACTGTCATCATTGCTGTGAGTTTGTATGAGTAAATTCCAAGCTGTCCGGAAAACTCCTTGTGGTCATCCACCACCTGTGCCTCTTACGATCTTTCTGCCTCCTCTTCTGCAATGATCCCTGAGCCTCAGGAGGCAGAAGTTGGAGATATGCGTTCTATTCAGGAATAAGCACCCTGCAGTCTCTTGCTCTCTTCACGTTGGCCATTGTAGCAGGAGGCCTCCAAAGATGGCGGGGACCCAGAGCCCTGGGATTCAGTGAGAAGTCACTTCACTTCTTGGTCCCCAAATAGCCCGCCAAAAGGAGCCCGGCCTGCTGGAGAGCCCAGTGACTGCTGACAGGCTGCATGGCGTGGACCAATCAGAAAACGATCGGCTGACTAAAGGAACTTGGGGGCAGAGAAAAAGGAAATATAAAGCCTGCCCCCTCCTGCATTAAACGAGCCTGCAGCACCTCGCCTAGTGCTTGCTTCTACCCGACTCCTGGAGCCTGTGTGTTGTGACTCCACGCCTCTTGTCCCCCTAATCGGCAGGGGACCTGATCCAGGTTAGGGTCTTCACAGCTAGCCTGAGGAGAATCTGCAGCAGGCCAGTTGTGGGTTTCTGTGTTAATCACCATCTATTGTGTGAGATGCATTTTTTAAGTTAGTTTAGCATGATAACTATATAGTAGAAAACTAAAACTAGTATTAGGTCTTTTTCCTTGTGTCCTGTGACCTGTCTAGCCTCAGGTTCATGCTGGAAGGTGCTATGTATGCTACCTACCAGAAGGCAAAAATAGTCATCAACTGTACCAAGCTGTGAATTCTGTGAATTACAATAGCAAATGGCCTGGAAAGATATACTAACTGGCGCCATAGTGACACAAACATTATGGGAGCTACCAAGTGTTCTTAAGTTGCATTTAAGGTCTGCTTCCTAAGATGGAGCCCATATCTGACATTGATATCAGGGTTAGAAACCTGAGAAATATGCAAATATTCTAAAGTCAAAAAAGATACTTCTGGTCCCAAGCATTTCAGAGCAGTGATACTCTATTTGTATATAACAATATGAAGAGTCAAAGAAATACAGTGGGGCTCACATACAAACTACAAGACTGCTGGCCTCTGTGCTTTCAGACCTTTTTATAAGGAACATTTTTAGCAATGGTGAAGTTGTGAAGAAAGTGTACAAATAGCTAACATGCATTGACAGTCCTTCTGTATTAAGATCTGGGCTGTGTCAATTTCTTACCAAATTTCACAGTGACTACCCAGATAGTTCCCATGAGGAACCTAGGATTCAAGGAGGTTTAGCAACTTGATTATTATCATGTAGTTAGATAGGAATGGCCAGGCGTCTTCAAGTATAGACTGTATAGACTGAGGCTTACTACCAATTGGAATCCAGTAACATCTTTTAAAAATTACTTTTAGTAAGTATACAAAATAACACTTTTCAAGATGATATTTTCACACATCTGTATCATTTAATTCCCTCTTCTTTGCACCTTCCCACCATCACCATTCCCTGTCCATTCTTCTCCCATATGCTGGTTCCCTTTCTTTTCGCCAATATTCCCCCTTGTGCTTTCGTGTCACCTGCATATATACATATATGTTTATGTTGGTTCCATATAGAAGAGAAAACATGAACTACCTTCCTTCCTTCTTCTCATTATCTTTCTCTTGTTCTGCCCTTCCCTCTCCCAACCCATTTAGAGCATTTCTTCCCTACAGTAGGAATCCCTCTTCTACTTTCATGAACTATTATTATAATTATTATTATTTTATTTATTTGTTTATTTTTGGTTTGTTGAGGCAGGCTTAGTAGTCACAGCTGGCTTGGAACTATGTAGATCAGGTTGGCCTCTATCTAACAGACATCCACCTGCCTCTACCTCCTGAGTGTTGGGATTAAAGATATGTGCCATCACATCTGCACTCTATATGTAAATATTTTTTAATTTAAATTCTGCATATGACTTAAACATGGCATTTGCTTCCTGAGTCTGTCTTATTTTGTTCAACACTACGTTTATTCACCAGTTTCATCCATCTTACTGCAAAGGACATACTTTCATTTATGCAGGAATGGTATAATTGGGTCATGTGATAGTTCTATTTTTGTTCTCCCAAGTGCTTGCAGTAATTTGCTTTCATGCTGGTAGTATATAAAATTTCCCTTTTCATCATATTCTCACCAGCATTTGTTGGTTTTCTTGATGATAACTATTAAGACTAGGGTGGAATGGAATCTATTTCCATCCTTTCCAGTCCCCCTCCAATGCCTTCTATCCCCCTCAACTCCCTTTCAAATTCTCATTCTTTTCTTTGATTATTATTTTATATATACATACATATATTTATAAACACAGACACACATAGATAATGCACTGAGTTCATTTAGCAGTGCTCCTGTGTACCTGTGTTTAGTTCTGCCCACTTTTAGATAACCTCTCAGGGAGATATTCCCTGTGGAGAAAACTGATTCTCTCTCCCTCAGCATCCATTGATTCTCTGTAGCTCTTCGTCTTGAGGTGGGACCTTGTGAAGTTTCCAGCATGCACTTTAGCTTGTCAACTGGTCTTGTCACTATACAGACCCTGTTAGACTTCCATACTATGGAGATTTCATTGGTATAGCTTCCTTATCACGTTTAGAATGCATTAACTTGTACAGGTGTCTTGTTGCTCTGACTCTTACAATCTTTCTGCCCCTTGTTCTGTGATGTTCTCTGAGCTTTAGGTGTAGTGTTTGCACTATAGATGCATCACTTAGGGCTGGGTAACTCACAGTCACTTAGTCACTGTATTTTTAGCAATGGTGGAACTTTGTAATAGTCTCCATCTGTTGCAAAGAGAAGTTTCTTTGATGAGTGGTGAGAGGTGCACGTGTCTATAAATATAAGGATACATATTTAGAATGTAGTAAGAAATTACTTTGGCCTTGGAAAGGAAACTCATTAAACTAAAGAGCTTCTGTACAGCAAAGGAAACAACCAATCAAGTGAGGTGGAAGCCCACAGAGTAGGAGAGAATCTTTGCCAGCTATACATATGATAGAGGATTAATTTCCAGACTACACAAAGAACTAAAAAATCAAGAAAACATATGACCCAATTAAAAATATGGGCTACAGACCTGAACAGAAAGTTCTCGCAATGAGAAGTAAAATCGTCTAAGGGATACTTTAAAAAGTATTTAACATCCTTAGCAATTAGGGAAATGCAAATTAAAGCTACTTTAAGATTTCATCTTACCTCAGTCAGAATGGCTAAGATCAAGAAAACAACTGACAGCAAATACTGGTGAGGCTGCAAAGGAGAACCCTCATTCACTGCTGATGGGATTGCAAACTGGTATAGCCACTATGGAAATCAGTGCGGAGAACGCTTAAAAAACTAAAAGTAGATCTACCATATGATCCAGCTATACCACTCCCTGGCATATACTCTAAGGACTCAGTATCCTACTATAGAATCTCAATGTAGCTTTTATTTTTACTTTCCTGATGGATAAAGACACAGAACACTTTTTCACAAATTTATTGGGATATTCATTTCTTCTTTTGATAACTATTTGTTCTTTTCATCTGCTCATTTATGGATTGGATGATTCTTTTTTTAAATTTAACTTTACTTTTGAGAATTTCATGTGTAAGTACTGTGTTTGCATTATTTCCATCCTGTCTGGACCCTGAAATTTCTTCCATGTTCCTTCCACTCCCTCTCAATTTCTTGGCTTCTTTTTGATTATTATGTTACACAAACATACATACATTTATAAATATACATATCTATATATATAATGCACTGAGTCCAATTATTGGTGCTCCTATGTAACTGTGCCCACTTGGGATTAGGGCTGTCCACTTGGGATTAGCTGACCTCTCGGGGAGTTAGTCCCTGGAGAAAACTGATTAAAAATATGGAATGTGTCACAAAATTTGGGTATCATCATTGTACAGGGACTATGCTAATCTTCTCTGCATTGTTCCAATTTTAGTATATGTGCTGCTGAAGTGAGCACTGGGTGATTCTTTATAGTGTTTATTTATTTTCTAAGTTCTTTACATATTGTAGATATTAGTCCCATCACAAATGTGTTGTTGGCAGAAATTTCTCCCAATCTGTAGATCGTTTCTTTAATCTTCTGGTTCATTCCTTTGCTGTGCAGAAGATTTTTAATTTAATGCAATCTCATTTGTCAATTTTGCTAGTATATACTTAACCATTAGAGTCAATCTTAGAAAGTTCTTGTCTCTGCCTATATTGTGAAGTATACTTCCCAGTGTTTTCTAGCAGTTTCAGGTCTTCACTAAGGTTCTTTATCTATTTTGACTTGATTTTTGCACAAGGTGAGAGATGGATTTAGCTTGTTCATGTGGGTGTCTGGTTTTCTACGTACCACTTGTTGAAGGGCTATCTTTTCTCCATTGCATGTTTCTGGTATATTTATTAAAAATCAGGTGACTGTGTATGCCTTTTGTTTTTATTTGTATGGAGTAATTATATATAATACTGTATTTAGTTATACTATTTTAATACATGTACACAGTATATGAGCATAACTTACTATTCTCGTATTGTCTACTAAGTTTACTTTCTACCTTAAGTATTTTTAATAAGTAATTTTGATTTGCTTTACACAACCTATTACATAAAATGCAATTTCTAAAATGAAGGCTAATTTAGGTGATAATTAAGAAAAAACACTTGTTCATTACAAAAGTCAGGTGGCTGTGGATCCATGGATTCTCTGTTCTGTTACACTGGCCTACCTGTTTTTATGCCAGCATTATTGTTCTTTTGTTACTATGCTCTATTGTGTGACTGAAGTATTGTGATGCCTTCAGCATTGTTATTTATTTTATTTTATTTTTTTCTGCTTAGGATTGCTTTGGCTATTCAGGATGTTTTGTGTGTCTATGTGAATTTTAGGATTTTTTTTCCCCATTATTGTGAAGACTATCATTGGAATTTTGTTGGGAATTGCACTGAACCTGCATATTGTTTGTTAGTATAATTATTTTCACAATATTAATTCTACTAATCCAAAACCACAGATTTTTCCATCTTCTAGTGCTTTCTTTAATTTCTTTCTTTAATGTTTTAAAAATTTCATTCTAGATATCTTTTATCCCTTTTGCTAGGTTTATACATACATTATTTTATTTTTGATGCTATCGTGGGCAGGGTATTTTTACCTTCTGATTTCTGTCTCAGCAAATTGGCTATTGGTGTATACAAAGCTATTGGTTTTTGTGTATTGATTATGCATCCTGCTACTTTGTTGAAAGTGTTTATTAGATCTAAGAATTTTCTGAATGAGTCTTTTGGGTGTGTTTCAACTTGCATATCTGTTGCTTTGAATATCTCTTATGGTTTTATTTGAGGGATCTGCTTAGGAAACAGCTAAGGTGAGAGTTCAGTCCTCAATATCCCTGCAGGAAGAAGTTAAATGCTTTTACAGTAACACCAAAGTAACCAGATATAGAATATACTTAAAATAAGTTAAACTAACAAACACATAAACCAATGACCACAGAACAGTAAATGGAAAAAATAAACTAGAATGGACTATGAAGTTCAAAATTATTTAGAGTATATGTAAAATAAAAAATTTTGAATGAAATGAAGGAGGTAAAGAAAATAGAAAAGGAGAAGGAAATTTAAGTAAAATAAAATAAGAATGATGAATATTATAGTGAGAAATAAAAGATTAGGTGATAAAAATGATTGCCCAATAAAGAAAAAATCATAAACAAAATTAGATAAATGTAAGAAGAGGAATTTAAAAATTAACATGAAATACATAGCTAGAAATAAAGTCAAAGTACTACTAAAAATACAGCGAAATATTGGGTGGGGGGTAGATTTCATACAGAAAACAAAAAAAATCCCCAAACAAACAACAAAAAGTGAAATTTTTCTTTGGGGTCCTCTATTGGAGCATTTCAGGTGCAGTTGGAGTGAGGGGGTGAGTTGAAGTTGGAGACTTTATCTTTTATACTATTTAGGTTGATGTTGAGCCTGGACTGGACAAGTGTCTGATGTCCCACACAACTCTCTTCATACTAGTTTCCATTCTGTGGATAGCAGGGACCTCTGATGGCCACATTTAGCTTTACAGTTGGTCTGGAAAATTCTTCCAAACTCAGGGGACTGAAATTAGTACATTCTAGGGTGGCTAATGGTAGATAAAATATAGGGAAGAAGAGTTCTAAAAATTTTAAATTTATTTTTAGATAGGGACTCCTGTAGCCCAAGCTAGCCTAGAACTCGCTATGGAGACCAGGCTGGCCTCAGTCTTGCAGAGATCCACCTGCCTCTGTCTCTGAAGTGCTAGGATTAAAAGGCATGGGCCAAGAGGCCCAGCAGGGAAGATTTAAATTTTGAGAATTCTGTGAATATCTGTGTGGAATGAGAAAGGCGACTTGGAGGTGAGGAAAATATGTTTGATTTGGGAGTGATTTAAGGTGGAAATTTCCAAGACTGAGTATGTAACTGGTGAATAAAAGAAAGTCAGAGGAATCTAGGATGTCACCCTGAATATTCAGACAAATTGGTGGATTGTGAGCTGCCATGTGGGTGCTGGAAACCAAACCCGGCTCCACTGCAAGAGCAGCCGGTGCTCTTAACTGCTGAGTCATCTCTTCAGCCCCAATGAAGAGCTGTTTGATCAGAAGGATTACCTCAAAAAAAAAAAAGTCCGAAGCAATAGTACGAGTTACAGCCTTGACTTTGACGAGCACCAGCTCATTTATGGTCCTGATTCCTTAATGTTTTTCAGAGGAGAATGTGTATATCTACACAGCTTCTGAGAGCAATCATTTTCAGAATTGTAGCATGGTTGTTTATACTAACACTTAATTGGTCTAGTTCTAATTATTAACACAATGCGACAAAAATATGACCTACCCAGATAATCTCAGCAGCCATATCAAATCAGAAACCATGAGCAAGAATGAGATTGTGACATGGATGAGTATACTTAAAAACCTAAATTATGTATTCTACATTAAAAAAATCTGTTATACTGTCAGAATGAGCTTATTAGAATCCTGTCTTTTTGTGAAACTCTCCACAGCTAATCCTACCAATGAGGCATGCATGAAAATACTGCAGTTTTCTCATGTGTGATATTAAGTTTGGCCCTATTATGTTTTTTCTTAACTATTTGGGTTAAAAATTCTAAAAATGCTTTACTAGTAGTACAGAAAGTCTCCTACAGCATACAAAAGCATTCAAAAAATGAAAAATAAAACTTGATTTAAAGTTACAGGTTCTCATGGAATCACATGTGGACACAATCATGTAGGGTGTATTTTGCATTTAAAACGAGTTATGGCTTGAGACAGATTTCAAAGGACTTACAAAAAGTATACTACATACATATGAACTCATTAGTATGCCTTTAAAAATTGTCCTTTCTTTTTCTCCTTTCAAAATACTATGGTATATCACAATTTTTAAAATATATGTGCATGTATTGGCCATTATTGGCTAGGATCTGCATATGAGGGAGAACCTGTGCTTTTTTGTTTTGTTTTGTTTTTTTTATTTCCTGTGATTGGGTGACCTCATTTAATATTATACATTGTAGGTCCATCCCTTTTCTTGAAAATTATGTGATTTCATTTTTCTTTAAAGATGAATAATATTCCCTTTTATATACATATTTGATTTTCATTTACTGTTCATCTGTTGATGGACAGCTAGCTTGGTTCAATTTCCTTGCTATAGTGTTGATGGGATTGCAAACTGGTATTGCCATTGTGAAAATCAGAGTGCAAAACTCTTAAAAAATTAAAATTGGATCTACCATATGATTGAGTTACACCACCCCTTGGCCCTTGGCATATGTCCAAAGGACTCAATATCCTACCAAACAGATACTTGCCCAGCCATGTTTGTTGCTGCTCTTTTCAAAATAGCTAGGAAGTGGAAGAAACCTAAATGTCCCTCAACTGATGAATGGATAATGAAAATGTACATTTACAATTACACAATGTAATTTTCTTCAGCAGTAAGGGAAAACAAAACCATGAAATTTGCAGTTAAATGAAGGGGACTAGAAACTGTTATGCTAAGTGAGGTAACCTAGACTCAGACGAACAAGCCAACTTATATATGTGCATCCTAGCTCCGCATCCTTAGATGTGAGTACAATTCCCCTTATGGGGGAATTGGTCTGCTGGGGTGGGTCACAGGTGGTATCTGTGTCATCTTTGTGTTTCTTTGTTATGTTGTGGACATCTGTTGGAGTGGGTTTGTCTTTTAGTTTTGATTTCTTCCAAGATAATTTGAATGTTTTGTTTTCTGAGATTTTTTTTTCTATAGGGATAGCTGCATGAGGCTTAGCCATGAATCTCCTGGAATATGGTGTTGATTGCCTAATGAAATCACTGAAGGGATCTTATCTTGGTTATGTGCCAAAAGGTCTCAGAGTGGGGCCACACACCAAACCCCAAGGCAACCATACAGAATTACAACCTATTCACCTTCAGACTCTGTGAACTCACTATGGGAAGGACAACAAGTGTCAGACCCACCAACATATATGTACTTATCTGGAGCTATAGTTAGTACCACAGGCCTGAAGCTACTATTCGCACCATAGCAGTATAGACTGTCACTCCTGCACTGACCACCAAAACCCCAGAAGGCTTAACTCCACACTCACACTACCCTTAAAAGACCACTGGAACCAAAGCTCAGGCTTTGCACTGACCTCTGAGCCCGCCAGGGTCAGAGGCCTGGTTCCATGGTATTCCCAGGTTCTTCTGGAGGTGAGGGTCTAGTCCCCAGATGTTTTCTGGACCCACAGTGTGGGGACCTAAAGGCCCCTCCTTGCAGAAGAAGTTACTGGGGCATGGCCTGACTTGTTTTGAAAGTCTGAAGGATACTTCTGCACTGCTGAGGAGTGCATGATCAGTGTATGATCATCCTTAAGATACACCCTCAGGGGGGAGGGGAGGGGGATTTCCAGATGCCTTTATAAGCTCTGTAATGCCTGCAATAAATGAGTTCCGGCTTGACTAGACTCCCCGTTGTGTCTGATTGTCCCCAGTGCTGGGGGTGGCAGGGGCTGGTGAATGATGCACTTACTCATCCCTAGTCATCCTTGCATGGGGGTCACTGGCTTGAACCCCCCACAACTGATGCCCAGCGTGGCGCTCGAAGGAAGTTGAAAAGAAAAGGATTGGGGTCAATTGAGAGTCCTGGGTAAGTGATACCTGAAAGATGGGTAACACAACTAATAAGCCTGAGGACCCAGCGCTTAAGGTGCCAAGAGGTATGCTTAAAAGTAGGGGGCTGGATCTGTCAGATCCAGCAGCTCAAAAGGTTTGGGCAGAGGCCATTCATTTGGCTCCCTGGCTACTTGGGACTAATGTTTTTACTGGGGATACATGGGAACATGTGGAATGCCTAGCTCCACAAAGGGAGGTTCAATTAGGGATTGATCCACCGCTGGGGCTCTCAGAAGTGAAACCAAAAGCGGCCAAAGTAACAAGCAGCACCTTGGGTGTGCCCTGGCCAACTTCAGGGCTTCCTGGGACCCATGCAGATGGAGCTAAAAGGGAGGCATGACCCCTGGTGGTGGCAGGGTTATCTGCTAACTTTGTAAGACAAAACTACAGGCTTTAAAGGAAATTGTGCAGGAACAATTACGGTTGGGCCACATCTGGCCTTCTATAAGTCCATGGAACACACCTGTTTTTGTTATTAAGAAATCCTCTGGCAAATGGAGAATGTTGCAAGACTTGCATAAAGTCAATGCTAGGATGACCCTAGTGGGTACACCCTTAAGGGGACTGCCTTGGATCCCTGCTATTCCCTCAGATTTATTTCTTATAGTTATAGACATTAAAGATTGTTTTTTTTTTTCCCTATCCCTTTACAACCCCAAGATTGTGACTCATATCCGGCTGGATGGTAACTCCATTACTCCCTTGATGATTCAGACTCATACGCTCCTTAAGGAGAGAGAAGCCCCTATATTCTTACAGCATCTTAGGGGGCACCAAGGATTGCCTGGGCTTTTATCCCAAGGCAATGCAGAGGTGGAAAAGACAGCTTACATACCCATAAGTCTTGTCAACCCTTTCTACAGGTACCACCTCTGCAACAGCAAGGGGTAAGCCCCAGGGGACTCAAGCCCAATTCCTTGTGGCAAACAGATGTCACACACTATGCTCCTTTTGGAAAGCTTAAGTATATTTTTGTGTCCATCGACACATTCTCACATGCCTGGTTGGGCTGCCGCTCATACAGGAGAGAAGTCTAAACATGCTCAGTCTCATTTTCTCCAGTGCTTTGCTATGTTGGGATTGCCACAATGAATTAATGATAACAGACCATGTTTTGTGAGTAAAAATTTATAAGATTTCTTTTCACTTTGGGGAATTCAACACAATACAGGAATTCCCTACAATCCCCAAGGTCAAACCATTGTAGAATGCAACCATCAAAATCTAAAAATTCAATTACAAAAACAAAAAGGGGGAATAAGCCCCCACCAACAGTTGGGTATGGCCTTATTCACTATTAATATTCTTAATTTTCAAAAAAATCAGTTGGAATCCCGGTTTCAGAAGCATTGGGGATGACAGGAGTAGAGACCTGAGGTACGGGTAAGGTGGAAGGACTCCATTACGAGGCAATGGAGAGGCCCAGATCCATTGCTAACCATGGGGTT
>NW_008337084.1:909035-913311 GCF_000622305.1 Nannospalax galili | reverse complement strand
GACACAGGCAGGCTGACATGGTCATGCTGATTATGTTCTACATAATGAAGGGGTTGTTCATATAATTAGTTTCGTTCTCAGGCAGCTAACATGTTGCTTCCACACATTAGCAGCTCAAGTGCCAGCATGGAATGGGAGATGTGGGGACCTAAAGGCCCTGCCTTGCAGAAGTCTGAGAGGAAGTTACTGGGGTGCGGCCTGACTTGTTTTGAAAGCCTGATGGATACTTCTGCACTGCTGAGGAGTGCATGATCAGCATGTGATCATCCTTAAGATACACTCTTAGTGGGGAGGGGGATTTCCAGATGCCTTTATAAGCTCTGTAACACCTGCAATAAATGAGTTCCGGCTTGATTAGACTCCCCGTTGCATCTGATTGTCTCCGGTGCTGGGGGCGGCAGGGGCTGGCGAACAGCGTGCTTACTCATCCCCAGTCATCCTTGTGCGGCAGTGGCTGCTTTGAACCCCCCGCACTACAGGGGCAGAAAGCCTTTTCTGGAAGTGCTGTATGGTCCTACAGGCACCAGAGGCCTAGTTGTAGGGTGCAGTCTAGATACAGTAGAGCCAGAGGTCTGGATCTGTGATCTCTCTGCTGCCACTGGAGATGGAGGCCTGACCATGTGAAGCTCCCTGTTGCCACTAGAGATCTATATATTATGTAAACTTTAGAAATACTATATGACCAAGAATATATTTATAGGAAATGACCTCAGAGTATCAAAGAGATGTACACCCATCCCTTCTGGTGTAGTACTAGTCACAATAGCTAAGATATGGAATCAGCGGAGGTGTTCATCAACATACAGACAAAAATGTGGGTATATATGATATATGTGCATTGTTATTCAGATATTTTATTTTTAATATTTTATTTTAGCATTTAGTTTTTAAAAATATCTTATTAGCATTGCTTTCTTTAAGAATATGATTATGTTGAGGTTTGTTTAGGTTGGAGAATTTGGAGACTTGATTCTGATGAAGATGATGATGAATTGGGAAGAGAGACAAAAGATCTTGATGAGGTAAAACACATATATTCTTTTCTTCAGTCCTTTCCCTTTTTTTAAAGTTTTTTGAGACAAGGTCTCACTTTGTAGTGCTGGCTATCTTGGAACTCACTATGTAGATGAGACTCGCCTTGAACTCAACAGTGATCCACCTGCCTCGCTTCTTGAGCGCTGGGATTAAAGGTATAAGACACCACATCTAGCAGTCCTATCCTTTTTATTTGTTTGTTTATTTATTTATTTATTTATTTATTTTGGCCTTTTTGACGCAATGTCTCCCTGCAGCCCCAGCTGACCTGGAATTCATTATGTAGACCAGGCTGGACTTGAACTCCCAGAGATCGGCCTGCCTCTGCCCCCTGAGTGCTGGGATTAAAGGTGAGCACCACCATGCCTGGCTGATTTTTTAATCTCTAGAAATTCAATTAGGGCACAAATAAAAGTACACTGGGGCTGTAGAGGAGTAATAAAAAAATAATGGAAAACCTCTTGATGCCTGGTGATGGGAGATGTCCAGCATCAGGGCCTGGGACCAGGAGCACATGTGCAGTGAGGATCACAGCTGGGCCTCAGGGGAAGTGAGGGGTCTGTTCCAGAGAATCAGTCCTCCCAAGACCAGAATCTGCAAATTTGGTCAGAGACCTTCCCTGTCTCCAGCATAGGAGGCAAAGCACAAGCTGGGACCTCGGGGGAGGCGGCTGTGGGGAATGCAGTCACTCAGAGTTAAGACTGGAACTGCTGCTCAACATCAGGAAGTCCTCCATGCTCCACTCTGCTCTACCCCCAGCCCACTGCCAGAGGAATGTGGGACTGGTTCATAGTAGGGACCAAAGCTTCAGGGTCATGTGAGAAGACCACAGCTCATGTTCACAGGAGTAGTCCACAACTGTGCCTCATGAGGGTGGAGGTAGAGCTCCAACTTCCACGACGGGACCACAGCTCCAGCTCATAAGAAGGGACCAGAGCTCCACGTGTACTGGAGGAGACAACAACTCCAACTCACAAGAAGGACTGTTGCTCCAGCTCCAAGGTGGACCACAGCTCCTGCTGTGGGGGAAGGGATAAAGGGTGACCATAGCTCTAACTCACAAGAGGGGACCATAGCTCCAGGTTCAGAGGAACACAGGAGGGGACCACTGTTCCAGGTTCACAGGAGGAGGGACCATAGCTCCAGCTCACATGAGGGGACCACAGCTCCAGCTCGCAGGAGGGGACTTGCAGGAGGGGCCCAAGTTCACGGGGAGGGGCCCACAGCTCTTAATTTACATCAGGGGACCACAACTCCAAATTTATGGGAGGAGATCAGTGCTCCAGCTCATGGGAACGGAACCACAACTCAGGTTTACAGGAAGGGATCACAACTCTAGCTCACAGGAGGGGACCTCAGCTCCAGGCTCATGGGAGAGAACCACAACTTTGGGTTCACAAGAGGGGACCACAACTCCATGTTCACCGGGAGAGGGAGGTGCGTGGGGATGGGGAGGCACACGACAGATCCAGCTCACAGGAGGGGATCATGGCTCTAGGTTTACAGGAAGGGATCACAGATTCAGCTCACAGGAGGAGACTACAGCTACAGCTCACTTGAGGGGATATTAACTAAACAGTCAAGGGAAGGCCACAGCTCCAGCTCATGGGAGGGAGCCCCACTTCCAGCTCCCTGGAGGGGACCTCAGGTACAGGTTCATGAGAGTTAATATCAGTCACAGGTTCACAAGACCCAGAAACTGTAGCACTGGCTCACTGGGGACAGGCACAGCTCCAGCTCACTAGAGAGGAGCACAGCTGCAGGCTCATGAGAGACAACCATAGTTCCAGGTTCACAGGAAGGGACCCCAGCTTCAGGTTCACTAGAGATGAACACAATTCCAGGATCATGGGAAGTGGTCGTTATTTCAATTATGCTAGTACCTATTATTTTCCTGTCTCTGTTGCTCTGTCCACACCATTACACTTGTGTTTAAGATAGAATATTTTGGCTTCTGTGCAGCAAACCAAGGCAAGAGTTACTTGCTGGCTTGAATTTCTCACTTAAGGGACTTCAAAATTGGAGAAAACCACCTTTCCCTTTGTTTAAAGAGACAGATCTCATGTTTTGTTGTTCACTATCAAGTTTCCGGTTGGCTTTTCTTTGGAAATTGCTACCTTCACATCTTCCTGGTCAGGGGGAGCCAGTGATGAGACATCTTGCCCAGAGCTGCGTTTTGTGAAGAGCAGCCACCGCCACCATCTTGGTGTGTCTGTCATATTCTTTTTTTATTTCTTTTAAAAAATACTTTACTCATTATTTTTCTTTTATGTGTATGTGTGTATTGCCTGCATGTGTGTAAAGTGCACCCTATCGTGCAATGCCTGAAGAGGTCAGAAGAGGGTGATGGATCCCTTGGAATAGGAGTTACAGACAATTGTTGACCACCAGGTAGATGCTGGTAATCGAACCCTGGTCCTCTACAAGAGCAGCCAGTGCTCTTAACCACTGAGCCATCTCTCCAGCCTTGAAAAAGAATTTTTTTTGAGGTAGGGTCTCACTTTTTAGCCCTGGCTGGCTTGGAACTCACCATGTAGACTAGTCTAAACTCAAACTCAGAGATCTGCCTGCCTCTGACCCCTGAGGGCTGGCATTAAAAGAGGGTGCCACAGTGCCCAGCTCCATTTTCTTTTTAAATTGCCAAGTCCTTTCTTGCCTGTACCCAGCTTGTCACCTGGATGATGATGATGGCTGGCTGACCATGGGTGGGCTAAGCAGTAGCTGCTTTAAGCAGTAGCTGCTGACAGGACTAGCCTCTGGCAAGAGAGATGCACCAAGGCCCAGGACCGTGGGTTGATCACAACCACGAGGTTGTGCCTGCCACCAGGCCCCTGTGCTCCTGGGGCACCAGTATCATAATTAAAAAAAAAATTGAGACAGTGTCTTCCTGTTTGGCCCAGCTTGCCTGGAACATACTGGCCTTGATTTTACAGAGATTTGCTTGCCCTTGCTTCCTGAGTGCTGGGATTAAGGGCATTCACCTCCATGCTTGGGATTAAATTTTGTTTTTGAGAATTTCATTCATGATTATCTATATTCTATCATTTCTTTTAAAATTTTTGTTTTTTGAGAATTTCATGCATGGGTCCTGTATTTACATTATTTCCATTTCTCCCACTTCCTCCCTCAGATTCTTAACACATCCCTGAATTCCCTATCAGTTTTGTGACCTCTTCTTGAACTATCATGATTTTACACACACACACACACACACACACACACACACACACAGACACATACA
>NW_008337084.1:908301-908791 GCF_000622305.1 Nannospalax galili | reverse complement strand
GACTGAGCCGAGCCTTGAGACTTGTGTACCGGCGACCTGATTCCCCCGGATGGCAGCACTCTCTGTTACCGACCCACGGACACTAGCTTTCGCCATCTCCGTACTCCTTCCCTGCGTGGCTCAGTGGCCAGGAGCCTCGCATCCTGAGGAAGGGTACACGGGTGAAATAGAGACGGGATTCCGGCTGGACAATGCTCCAGTAGCAGAGTAAGCTCTCAGCACCAGAGAAGTTGCGACAGCCATTAGCTGTAGCTAGCTCCAGAGACACCGGCCCGAGCCGCCGGGAAAGCCTGCAGGGCACCCCCTGCTCCCAGAACCACAGCTTCCCAGAGAAGTCTGCGGACCCGCAGGGAGTGAGCTCACCCTGTGCCCAGAGAGAGCGCAGTCTCCCCTCCTGGGGCACCAGTACCATAATTAAAAAAAAAAAAATTGAGACAGTGTCTTCCTGTTTGGCCCAGCTAGCCTGGAACATACCGGCCTTGATTTTACA
>NW_008337084.1:858869-907889 GCF_000622305.1 Nannospalax galili | reverse complement strand
CACACACACACACACACACACACACACACATACACACACACACACACCCTACTGAGTCCATTAGATTCTTGTATGTGCATGTGTTTAAGGCTGAGCACTGGGATTGGGAAACCTATCAGGGAGCTCACCTCTGGAGACAGCTGTTTCTCCCTCTCCCAGGAGCCATTGACTGTCTATAGCTTTTCATTTACCCAGGGAGGAGGAAGGAGCATAGTGCAGAGGGAGAGGAAGGAAGGAGAGATGAACAGCAACAAGGGTGTCTGGAACAGCCATGTGGAGATGTACTATTCTACAATTTTACTTAAAATACCTATAATGTAAAAAAAAAACCCTATAATGTGTGTGTGTGTGCGTGTGTATGTGTCATAGCTATATGACACCTAACAAAAACTGCAGTGCTAGGTGTGGGAAACCTCCCTTCAAGTTGCTGGTCAGAGTAGTCTAAGAGACTCTCAAAACAATATTGGCTATTACCATTGCCCTTATTTTCACACCAGAACTTGAAGGTAAGATTTTATGGTTGAAAACACCACACACTTTAGATATATAGTTTCTTAAAGACTTTGCTTTTCTATTTTTATACCTTTTGTATGAAGTATAACATTGGGAGAACCAAACTCCCTGGTTCCAGTACTTACATTTCATTGAAGATACAGGAGAGCCTTTTCTGTCTCTTGGGAACAGTGTGGACCATGAATAGTAAACTACTTAGTGATTCTGCAAAGCTAAGTGCTTGTTTCTGGTTCCGTTATGCAAACCAGGATCTTTCTTTCTCTTATGGAGGGTGGCATAGGGGTAAGGAGCGAAAACCGATACAGCAGCAATACGGAAAGTTCTTAGTGTTGTCTCCTTTAGGATCCCACCAGCTCAACATGTTAGAAAATGCACACCTACCCACACTTTGACAGTGAAGACGCAACTGAATCCTAGTCCTGTGCTATTTTACCATCCACATGATTCTCAACTCTCATCTTCCTAAAATAAACAAACCACCTCTATAAATATGCCATCCCTGGAGAGATGGTTCAGTGGTTAAAAACACTGAATGTTCTTGCAGAAGACCCAGGTTCATATCCCAGCATCCACATGGCAGCTAACAACTGTCCATAACTCTAGTTCCAGGGGATCCGACAGCCTCTTCTGTCCTCCATGGGCATTGCATGACACGGGTACACTTACCTACATGCAGGCAATACACACGTACACATAAAAATATAAATAAATATGCCATCCCTGATGCCCATCTAAGTTGAGGTCTTATTTTCTGCCACCATAACACTGGCATTGTTTTAACAAGTATCTGACCACAGAATAGAAAACTCTGTACTACGGAGGAAGAAAAAGGTACTGTTTCCCAATGACCTCTAACCATAGACTTTCCTTCCAAGAGAGTACCTGAGCTCAGGTCAGATAGAAAGATCAACTGGAGAACTATGGAATGGGAGTTCTCATTGCCAAGTAGTCTAACATAGTGAATAAAGACGTTCACAAAGAACTCCCTCAAGGCAGGATAATCCATTTGTTAAGTGGATGAATTTTCTAAATTCATAAACTGCCTTTTGATATTACACAGTGATGGCTTTATTGGAGCTGACTGGTGTCACTGAAATTAGGACAATTACTCCCAAGGAGAATGTAGTTGCTCCTTGGTATCTATGGGACCTGTGTTCCAACACCCCAGAATATACCAGAATGTGAAAATGCTCAAGTTCCTGATGGACTATACCATGTAAAGTGGTACAGTATTTGCATATCACACATGGAAATCCTCCTGTATACTTTAAAGTGTCTCTATGACTTATAACACATACAATAAATAAATGTGGCATAGTTTGTACTACATTGCTTAGGGGACAATGGCAAGAAACAGTGTTTTTATATGTTCCTACACATGTTCAGTACAAATGCAATTTTTTATGACTATTTTCAACCAACAATTGGTCAAATGCACATACATAGAATCCACAGATATGGAAGGCTGACAGTACAACAATGTGAGGACTGTTGCATTTTAATGTCATAACTTGGAGGAGTGTCTCTGAGCTTCTGGTGGGCAGCAAAAATGAAGGACAAATGGTTATGGGAGTGGCAATGTGATGTCACGCTTCATTAAATCACTATTTTGTTTTGTACATGATAAACCAGGCAAATTTGGTAAAGCTTTTTGAGAACACCAGCAGTGGTTTTCAAAAAGTATTATTACCACAGATGTTACTGTGAGATAATCAAAAGAACACATCTAATTTGGGGATATAGAGTACTTGTTTCTGTTGCTGATTCTATCACTTGATGCTTTCAAAGCTGAAGGCTTTCATGATTAAGCACATATTATTCTCCTGGAAGATATTTCTTTTTTGGCAGATAAGATAATGGAACAGATCTACTGTTTGTCAAGAGGAGTTACTGTGTCATTAAAAAGCCTTTAGCACAATGTTTTCCTCTTTTCCATGCTGGTTGAAAAGATTTGAATGCAGAAGCATAGATATAACAATAACAGTACAAAACCTAAATTGTCCATGGAAAAGCTTAAATGAAGTTAAAAATTTCCATTTGCCAAATGTTCTTTAGGCAATTTAAATGTAATTCAAAACAGGCATTCAGTAGCCACAGATGTGTGTTACATCAAAATGGTCTTTGTCTTGGATACATACATCCAATTTCTTTCCGAAGATGTTTGTAAAAATTACCTCTATTACCACAAAAGAAAAGATGCACAAATTCAATTACAAAATTTATACAATTAAATTTTTCTTATTAACCCTAGAAAAGTATTTTCATTCTTTTGTAAACAAAGTTCTTACCTATACAATTCTTTAAATATTAGAATGATTCTGCTGTATGAGTTTTCTCAACACCCTGGGCTCTTAGGAACTCAGGAAATGCCTCCCTCTTTAGGAGTATATTCAGAAAAGCCCTGGGTGCTCTTCACCTGTACCATGAGTCTCTCACAACATTCTATGTCACTAGAGAGCAAAAATGCACCCTGAACACTTATCAAAAGATACTTAACGTAGGTAAAAGTCACCCCCATGCCTCATAGAAGCTACTGTGATGCTCTTGAGAATTTATGATTTGGGAGACACACAAAGGAAGTTATAAAAAATTTCTGGGAAGTTTTTGGAAGGTAATGAAATATTCTTGGTCATTATGGAAAAAATGCTCTAAGACCTCTTTAATAGGTGTGTTCTGGGTACACATAGACATTATGCACTATAAGGCTCCCTAACTTGAGCCCTTCCCAACAGAGAAAGGTCTAGAAAGGGAGCTCACTGGGGAATTATTCTGTTTCACAGCCTCTGGGTCCTCAGGGGAGGACTCCTGACGTTCTGAGCCTTATCATTCCATAGTCTTGCACCTTGACCCAGTGAGGGTGGTGTTGGCATTTCCAGTCCTTGGTTTAGACTGGCTGGGAGGAGCTGCGGCTTCCTCATTTAACTCATGCATGTAACAATCTCTGACTCTCATAATAGTATACACCTCACAGGGCTGTGAGAATTCAATGGGCTTCTACACGGAGATGTTTAGCACATTATCTTCTACATTAGGTGCTGTACATAATGGCAGGCAGTAGTTGGTATAAGATCAGTGGCAGCAATATCCATTCTAAATCATGGAAGGAGTTCCTGATACCCACGGAGCTTGACTTTGGAAGATGCTTCGCAAAATACCCATGAAGTATGACAGTACACTGTTTCTCTCTTAAATGCAAACATAGCATGGATTCAATATAGATAGTCAAGGTCAGGGCTGGGTGGGAATAATTAAGTCGACCCTATAGGTCAGTAGTGGCTTCCTATTTCCCTCCTAGAGCCTGTCATGAAAATGAGAAGTCACTGGAGAAAGTAGTGGGCTTGCAATCCATTCTCTTCCTATGAGACCTTCTTCTATTCTTTCATGAATGTGTTAGACCTGGCACCTGTTTTTATGCTGCACCTGTTTCATGTAGAGTTGCATGTAGTAAACAAACCTGGACTCTCTGCTATACAGGGTCTTGACTCCTAGGGCATACCACATATGCATCTAACCTTTGAGCGTTAGAAAGAAAAACTTGATGCCTGAGGTGGCTGTCTGTCTTCTGCAGAAATCATGTGAACCCTATCCGCAACTGAGATTTCACATGATGAGATAGCCAGAGCATGGCTCAGTAGCAAGCAGGAAAGGTCCCAGAGGTCTACACTGATGGTCCAGACCCTGTCCTGCTTCTGTGACTCACAGTGACTTTTGCCTGAAACTGTTAAAGTTAGATGCTGGGTGAGACCTCTCAAAATCTGCTCTTTCTGTAGACAGACTGAGGGTGTGTTTCATGTTCAGCAGCAAGGTCAGGGCATTGGGCACCTCTGTTCCTAAGTTATTCTGAATCCTACCACTGAGATATAGTGAGTGGTATGTAATAATGTTTTCAAGTGTCTGATGAATAAGTACAAAAAGCAATAAGAAAAAAAAAAAAAGGTCAGTCGGGATAATTGGGGACTTGTCAGTTACAATCTACCAGAAGACAGTGATATAAACAAAACACCAGACAGTAACTCTTAATAGTGGATTTCCAGGCATGATGGCTGGCTGAAAGAGAGAAGAGAGGCTCCATCAGGTAGCTCCTCACTGACTTTAGATCTAATATCTTACCTGCTGCAAATTGGTTTTCTATGCATTGTTTTGGTCCAGAAAAGGAACTCTTAGTGTTAATGGATACCCCAAATGGAGAGGTCTGAATTTAGGACAAGGAATTCTTTGGCTTCATTACATCTTGTGTTTCACCGAATGCTGGGGGTATATTTTGAAAAACATGTCTCCATGGTGATTTTGTCATTAAATCATCTGAATGTTTGCACAACCTTAGAGGTTGGAGCCTGGGGTACACCTAGGCTGTATGGTCCAGCCTGCTTTTCCTGGCTAACAAACCTGCACAGCATCTTACTGTCATAGCCACTGAAGGCAAATTCAGACATTACAACACAGCAATCATTTGTATATTTAAGGATATCTAAACATAAAATAGGCATGGTAAAAACAGTGGGCTGATGTTATAATCAGTGGTTTGCCTAGCACACACAGTCTGAGTTACATTTCCATCACTTACACGGATGTGAAAGAGACAAAAGAAATCTACATAAAAGATAAAAATGGCTCCTTTGTCAAAAATTGGGCTTGCAGGACTAGAGTTGCTCTAGGTGAGTCAGTGAGTGGGTAGGGAGGGAGTGTGAGGGCCTACGACGTTACTAGACACCACTATAGACTTTACTCCTCGTCGCACTCTTAACGCTGAGCTAGGTTTATAAAAATGTTTTAAATTCTTCAGTAATACATTAAGTTTACTCTAATTTTTATAATTTATAAATTTTTTAAGTTTTAAAAGACTTTCAGACACTTCACACTTGGTTTAAAGCACAAACATGCACGAAACACTTATGTCCTTAGTCTGTGAATTGTCTTCCATTTTAAAAGCAATTCATTTTATTTTTCACTTCTAAACTTGTGTTGCTAAAGTGAAGACAAACACACATGCTAGCTTAGGGCTTCGAAGGGTGACGATAGTTGCTATCACTGTCACCTCCACATCTTGTCCCTCTGCAAGGCCTCGGGGGCAGTAGCATTCTGGGAGCTGTCACCTCCAGAGATAACATTATCTTCTGGAATCCAGTTTGCCGACCTGCCTGACAGTGTTTCACATTTGTTTTTGGTATGAGGAAGAGGAACCCATGAGAGTAATGGGGAAATATAGCATAGTAAATATAGAAAACGGTAATGAAATCCTTTATTTTTGTATTATATTTTTATTTTTTGAGAATTTTATATATGACTATTGTATTTGCGTTATTTCCTCCCCCTCACAGTCCCTGTCTAACTCCTCCCAGGTCCCCCAATCTCTCTCAATTTCTTTTATTTTAAATCTTATTTTATGTGTATGAGTGTGCTGCCTGCACGTATGTAAGTGCACCTGTGTTGTACAGTTTCCTCAGATGGTTGTTAGCCACCATGTGGGTGCTGGGAATTGAACCCAGGTCCTCTGCAAGGGCAGCCAGTGCTCTTTAACCACGGAATCATCTCTCCAGCCCCTTCTCAATGTCTTATCCTCTTCATTAGTGTTACATATACACATATGATTTATAAATTTACATCTGAATCCAATTAGTGGTACATGGGTGTACCTGTGTTTAGAGCTGCCCATCTGGGATTAGATAATATCTCAAAGAGCTAGGCCCTGGAGAAGCTGATTTTCCCACCCTCAGCATCCATTGATTACCTGTAACTCTTCATAATTAGGTGGGGCTCCATGAAATATCGTCCATCCACCTTGGCATGTTAATTGTTTTTTACATTGTTCAGAGCTTGTTAGACTACCGTATTGTTCAGGCTTCACTGGTGAAGCTTCTCTATCATGTCTAGAGTGTGTTAATTAGTAATAGGTATCTCGTTCCTCTGGCTCTTACAATCTTTCTGTCCCTCTTCTGTGATGTTCCTTGAGCTTAGGTGTAGAGGTTGCAGTGTAGACGTATCACTTATGGCTTGGCACATTGCAGTCACTTATTCTCTGTGTTTTGATCAGTTGTGGAGCTTTGTAGTAATCTCCATCTGTTGCTAGAAAAAGCTTCTTGAGTGGTGAGAGTTACATTTGATTGTAAATAATAGGAATATATATTTAGAATACAGAAAGAAATTACGCTGGTCTAGGAAGTGACAGCAGTTTTTCTCTGGGGTCTATGACCTCTCAGACTGTGTTCTTGGCTATGCTTACAATATCATGCATAAACTCCTTCCTATTGAGTGGCCTTAAGTCCAATTAGACAGCTGTCGATGTCCTCCAAAATAAAAGCTCCACTATTGCACCAATAGAGAGAATTTGCTGGACTGGTTATGGTTGTGGTTTATAAGCTTTACAGCTGGGCAGGACCACTGACTGGTTTTCTCTCTTGGCAGCTTGCATAGTATCTTTTGCTATTATGAGAGTTAGTCTTTAGGGAGGAGGCTTCCAGGTCAGTCCCAGTTCAACTGCTTCAAGTCCTGTGTCCAAAGTACGAAGTGTCTTCAGCACCAAGGTCTTTAAGTTCGGTGGGGGTGGGATCAAGGCCCGTGGCAATAGCCTATATTATTTTAGGAGTCTCCTGGACTACCTTGATCAACAACTCAAAGGGATATTTCCCCTGTCTGGCATTGTGTTTATGATTATATACCTTTCAACTATACACATGCACTCACATATTATGTTATATGTGTCTTTTTTAGTAGGCTTATGAAATAATCTATTTCCTTTTGGGTTTCTATACCACCTAAGCATTATTATCTCTCTTTCCTCTATCTCCATGTGTATAACCTTCCCTTCTCCCTCCCCAGTTAACGTACCCTCCATTCTCCCCGTTTTCCTTTTGCTAACACCTGTGTCCTACTATCCCTGTCTCTCCATTTCCTTCTTCCTTTCTTGCCCCATGATTCCTTCCCATTTTCCTGGTTCCTGCTGTTACATCAGGATATATTCTTACATTTAAGAATTTGGAGCTAATATCCACAAATGAGAGAGAACATGCATTGACTTGTTTTTCTGAGTCTGTGTTACTTCAGTTGGTATAATGATTTCTAGTTCCATTCATTTACCTGTATTTCATGATTTTGTATTTCTTACTACTGAGTAGAATTTCATTGTGCAAATGTACACATTTTCATCTTTTATCCGTTGGTTGAGGGACAATTCAGTTGTTTCCATTTCTCAGCTATTGTGAAAAGAGCAGCAATAAACATGGCTGAGCAAGTAGTGGGGTATCAAGTCCTTTGGTATATGCTAAGGAGTGGTATAGTTTGATCATATGGTAGATCTATTTTTAGTATTTTAAGATTTGCCCACACTGATTTCCATAATGGCTGCACCAGTTTGTAGTCCTATCAGCAGTAGATGAGGGTTCCTATTTCCCTGCATCTGCATGTTATTTGTTTTCATGATCGTTGCCATTTTGACTGGGGTAAGGTGAAATCTTAAAGTTGTTTTAATTTACATTTTCCTAATTATTAAGGATGTCGAACACTTTTAAGTATTTCTTAGCCCCCTTTAATTCTTCTTTAGGTAACTCTCTGTTCAAATCTGTAGCCTATACTTTTATTGGGTTATGTTTTCTTGATTCTTTTTTTGAATTCTCTGTGTATTCTGGAAATTAATTCTCTATCAGACATATAACTGGCAAAAATGCCCTCTCCTATGTGAGCTTCCTCCTCACTTGACTGTTATTTTTCCTTTGCTGTACAGAAGCTTTTTAATTTAATGAGGTCCCATTTGTCAATCGTAGGCCTTAATTCCTGAGTGAATGAATTCTAGTTTAGAAATTCCTTTTCTTACACCTATGTTTCCTTTGAACAATTTTAGCATTTCAGATTTCATGTTGAGATCTTTGAGTCATTTGCAGTTTTTGTGTGCAGGGTGATAGATATGGATCTGCTTTCATTCTCCTATACGTAGAGATCCTGTCTACTATTTGTTGAAGGTGCTGTCTGTCCTCCAGTGTGCGTTTTTGGGATCTTTGTCAAATATCAGGTGGAAACTCATGTTTGGGTCTTCTATTTTGTTCCATTGATCCACATGTCTGTTTTTGCCAGTATCTTGCTGTTTGTATTGCTATAGTTATGTAATATAGTTTGAAATATGGCATGATAATTCATTCCGCATTATGCTTTTGCTCAGATTTGCTTTGGATATTCGGGTCTTTTTTTTTTTGTTGTTGTTCCATATGAAATTTGCGATTTTTTTTTCTATTTTTGTGAAAAATGTGATGAGGATTTTGATTGATTACACTGAATTTTGAAATTGCTTTTGGTAGGGTGGTCATTTTCACAAGATTATTCTACCATTCCATGAGCATGGGAGATCTTTCCATCTCTTGTCTTTCTCAGTCTGTTTCTTCAAAGATTTAATGTTTGCATTGTAAAGATCTTTTACATTTCTGGCTAAGATTTTCTTTCCTGAGGCTATTGTGAACAGGAGTGTTTCTGAGATCTCTTCATCGTACAGTTTATTATTGGTATATAGAAAAGCTAGTGAGTTTTATTGATTGTTTTTATATCCTTCCACTTTCCTGAAAGTGTTGATCATTTCTACAAGTTTTCTACTGGAATTTTTGGGATCTTTTACATATATCATCTGCAAATAGGGATAGTTTAAGTTATTTTCCAATTAACACCCCTTTAATTTCCTTTTCTTGTCTTATTGTTCTAGCTAGAGTTTCAAGCACTATATTGAAAAGGAGTGGGAACAATGGACAGCCTTGTCTGGTTCCTGATTTTAATGGAAATACTTCAAATTTATCTCCATGTAAAATGATGTTTGCTGTGGGTTTGTCATATATGGCTTTAATTATGTTGAGGTATGTTCCTTTCATTCAAATTTCTTCTCAGAATTTTATCATGAAGGCCATTTTGGCATTTATTGAAATGATGTGATTTTTGTCTTTATGTTCCCTTATATAATTAATTATACTTATTTGCTTATGTATGGTGGATGATCTTTTTGCTATGTGCCTGTATTTGGTTTGCAAGCATTGTTTTGAGAATTTTTGCATCTATGGTCTGTAGTTTTTTATTTAATTGTGTCTTTTCCTGGTTTTTGGTATTAGGATAATGATGGCTTCATAGAAGGAGTTTGAGAATTTGAGCATTCTCCCTCTGTTTCTATCTTTTTGAATAATTTAAGCAGTATTGGTTGAAGTTCTTTGAAGGTCTGTAAAAATTCTGTGGTGAATCCATCTGGACCTGTGCTTCTTCTAGTTGGGAGGCTTTGTGCTACTGTTTTGATCTCCTTATTTGTAATGGTCTGCTTAAGTTTTTGATCACTTCTTGGTTTAACTTTGGTGGTTCCACTCAATCTAGAATTTTATCCATTTATTTTAGATTTTCTAATTTAATAGAGTATAGGTTTTAATGTGTCCCCTTCTAATGTTCCAGATTACTTTGGTGTCTGTTGTACATTTCCCCTTTTCCTCTCCGATTTGGGTTTGCTTTTTCTTTCTTTTGCCTAGCTGGCTAAAACTCCATCTATCTTATCTTTTCAAAGAAACAACTCTTAGACTCATAGATTCTTTGTATTGTTTTCTTTAATATTCTATTTATTAATTTTGCAATTTTATGTGTATGAGTGTATTGCCTGTATGTATGTAAGTGCACCCATGTCATGCAATGTCTGTGAAGGGCAGACGAGGGTGTTGACTCCCCTGAAATTGGAGTTATGGATGGCTGTTAGTCATCATGTGGGTGCTGGGAACTGAACCCAGGTCCTCTACAAGAGCAGCTAGTGCTCTTAGCTGTTGAGTCATCTCTCCAGCCCTTTTTCTGATTTTTAATGTAGGCGACTGAAGCTATAAACTCTTCACTTAGGACTGCTTTTAATGTGTCCCAGAAGTTCTGTTGGGTTGTGTTTTCAATTTTATTTAGTTCCGGGAATATTTTTTTAATTAATTAATTTATTATTTGTTTGTTTATTTTATGTGTATGGGTGTATTGTCTGTATGTATGTAAGTGCACCCATGTTGTGCAGAGTCCATGGTGGTCAGTAGAGGGGGTCAGATTCCTTGGAACTGGAGTTACAGATGGTTGTTAGCTGCCATGTGGGTGCTTTGAATAAAACCTGGATCCTCTGCAAGAGCAGCCAGTGCTCTTAACTGCAAAGCCATCTCTCCTGTCCCTTATTTATTTTTCTTTTATGTGCGTGAGTGTTTTGCCTGTATCTCTGTGAGTTCACCATAAACATGCCATGCCTGTGGCGACCAGAAGAGGGCATTGAATCCTGTGGAACTGGCATTAAGGACGGTCTTTTGCCACCATGTAGCTGAGAACTGAACCTGGATACTCTGTAGGAGCAGCCATTGCTCTTAACCACGGGGTCATCTCTCCAGTCCTCCAGGAATATTTCTATTTATTTCTTGATTTCTTCTTTGGCCCATTCGTCATTCAGTAATGTTTAATCTCCACGAGTTCATGTAGTTACTAGAGCTTCTTTTGCTGTTGATTTTAAGCTTCATTGCATTGTGGCCTGAAAGGATACAGGATACAGGAAAGGATACAGGAAATTGTTTCAATTTTTTCATATTTGTTGAGGATTGTTTTGTGCCCTTAGTGTGGTCCATTTTGGAGAAAATTTCATGGACTGCTTAGTTGAATATATACTTTTTGGTGTGTGGGTGGAATATTCTATAGATATGCGTTAACTCTATTTGATGCATGATATCATCTAATTCAGATGTTTCTTTGTTTATTGTTTAAAAAAATTTTTTTTGGTCTTTTTTGAGACAGAGTCTCCCTGTAGCTCCAGCTGTCCTGGAACTCATTATGTAGACCAGGCTGGCCTTGAACTCACAGAGATTGCATGCCTCTGCTTCCCGAGTGCTAGGATTAAAGGTGTGCACCACCACGCTTTTGATTATTTATTTAATAACCACATAATTAGAAGAAGCATTTCATTACAATAGCATTGACATATTCAATAACAATTTCCAGAGCTAAGATGCATCTCTTTCAAAATTGGCTGTAAATTTTTAGGTTTACAGTTGAATTAATAAAGTTATACAATATTGTACTTAGTATAAACCCTATAAGACAATAAATTAAATGAGGTTGTAACTGTTAAAACAGATCTCCATTTCATTATTAAAATACACAGTTTCATACAGAAAAATTCATTTTCAATGCAATTAACACCAAGATGTTTGCACATGCATTTCTAAGCTCTGTATATCTGATTATTACTAGTCACAGTCAGTTACTTTCTGAGCTCCTTGAGATCTGAGCATGGATATAAAGTCATCAGGTAGATTTCAATGGTAACGTTTTTCACATCTACTATTAAGGAGTAAATTTTTATGCTTTGAAGAATTTTTGTTTTTAAATTTTGTTTTTAAATTTAATAACCACATGATTAGAAGAAGCATTTCATTACAGGTTTAACATATTCAGTAACACACTCCAGAGCAAGGATACATCTCTTTCAAAAGTGGCTGTAAATTTTTAGGTTCACAGTTGAGTTAATACAGTTATACAATACTGAACCCAGTATAAACCCTGTAAGATATAAAACTGAGTGAGTTTTTACTCTTTAAAGAAGATCTCCATTTCACTTTAAAAATATGCTGTTTCCTACAATGTTTTTAATATTATTTTTTTTAGAAGAAGCATATCATTACAGCTTCATATGCTCAATAACAGTTTCCAGAGCAAAGATACAGCTCTTTCAAAAGCGGCTATAAAATTTTTAGGTTAGCTGTTGAATTAATACAGTTATACAATATTGAACTCAGTATAAGCCCTGTAAGATAAAACTGAACAAGTTTTAACCTTTAAAAAATATCTCCATTTCATTTAAAAATAAACTGTTTCTTACAGAAAGACTCATTGTTTTTGCTACTAACACTGAGATGTTGGTGCATGCATCTGTAATCTGTATGCATCTGATTATTACTAGTCATAATCAGTTGCACTCAGATCCTTTGCACCTGTGTATATCTATAAAGTCATCGGGTAGATTTCAGTGGTAATGTTTATCACCTCTACTAGTTAACATGTTGTAAATTTTTGTGGTTCCTCCTCAAATATAACACATTTTAAATTTTTTTGTTGTTTTGTTTTGTGTGTATATATCACACAGAACATCCCAAACCATCTTATTCAACTGTACACCCACTTCCCAGATGGCATCCTCCCATAGTCTCCCTCCCCCCACTAGAGCCCTTATATTCTGTTATCCCTGCTACTGTCTGCTGTGTTGTCGGCACCCCCAGCCATTCCCCACTACTTGTCCATCTGGTGAATCTGGTCAGCCTATCTAGAGGTCTTTGTTTTAGGAAGGTCAGCTGCTTGTCGTTTAGCAACAATCAGTTGTCAATATCCTTTAGATAAGATTGGGGTCTGCTGTTCATTTTCCCAGTTCTACGCTGGGTTACTATCTGGGAGTCCCTTGGGCCACCCTGGCCAATAGCTCAAAAGAAGGTATCTCTGATCTGCCATTGTTGCTTGTTATGTAGCCTTTAGCTATACATAAGGACACTTAAAAAATTATATTGGCCCCTTTAATCTTTGGTTATACTTTCCTTTTGGGTATTTAAAGCCATACAGTTGGCCCAGATAAACCAATTTATTTTTACTCTTGAGATTGTTTGAGGATCTGTTCCTCAGGGGTCACATGGGCTTGGGAGAAGCCCACGGCTCCTTTCTTTTACCAGTCCCACCTATGTGAAGATAAGTCAAAGGTCCTGCTCAACCATAGTTGGCTTCGATTGGAAGCATGGAAGAAATGTTTCCTCTGTGTTGACCTTCTTCTTTGTAGACTGGACACTGGTTCAAGTCCATCAGGTGGGGTCACCTCGGCCTCCTTGATCAAGAGGACAGGTGACCCACCACAATTACAGGAAACTTTGAGAGATGCTTAGAGTCCCCTGGAACTATTTGACCTAGGAGGGCAAGGATGAAAAACTGTCCTTTATGTCCCTCTGACAAAATTATTATAGATCTCAAAGTACGTCTGTTAAACATCCAATCAACAAAGAAGAAAGAGTACATGAAGTTATCAGAAAAAAGTGATGGGGAGGTATGGGAGGAGTTGGAGGGGAGGGAGTGGACATGGACTTGATCAAAACACCTTATATTCATGTATGAAATTCTTAATAAATTATTTGCTTAAAAATTAAAAAAGATAATATATAAAATATTTTTAAGAGATACTATGTTAATTCAGGTACCTTTCATGGTAACTCTGCTATCTTTGAAACATACATATGTTGTGAGTCTGAAACATTTTGTTACTATGTTTTTCCAAAGCCTACTTTGATTTTTACATCAAAAAGAGGTAAACCTGACCCTTTGCTAAAGTCTTTTTAAATGTGAGCTAATGCATTCTAATTAAACATTAAAATAATGCTAATTATTAAAAAAGGAGTGGAGATAGTGGACAGCCTTTTCTGGTTCCTGATTTTAATGGATATGTTTCCAGTTTTCTCCATTTAGAATGATGTTGGCTGTCGGTTTGTTGTACATGGCTTTAATTATGTTGAGGTATGTTCCTTCCAGTCCAATTCCCTCTAGGACTTTGAACATAAATGCATGTTGAATTTTGTCAAAGGCCTTCTCTGCATCTATTGAGATGACTATGTGGTTCTTGACTTTGAGTCCATTTATATGATTTATGATGTTTATTGACTTGCGTATATTGAACCATCCCTACATCTCTGGAATAAAGCTGACTTGATTATGGTTCCTTATCTTTTTGATGTGTGTCTGTATGCAGTTTGCATGTATTTTGTTGAGAATTTTTGCATCTATGTTCATTAAGGATATGGGTCTATAGTTTTCTTTTCTGATTGTATCTTTACCTGGATTTGATGCTGGTTTCATAGAAGGAATTCAGAAGGTCTCCCTCCATTTCTATCTTTTTGAATAAATTAAGTAGTATTGGATATAGATCTTCTTTAAATGTCTGGTAGAATTCTGCTGTAAATCCATCTGGTCCTGGGCTTTTTTTAGTCTGGAGGTTTTGTATTACTGTTTCAATTTCCTTATGTGTTATGGGTCTGTTTAAGCTGTTAATCTCTTCTTGGTTTAGTTTTGGTGATTCCCATGCTTTTAGATACCCATCCATTTCTTTCCCTTTCAACTTTAGTAGACATTTTGGCTGGGTGAAGTAATCTAGGTTTGCATCTGTGGTCATTTGGAACTGGGAATGCTTTGGTCCAGGCTCTTCTGGCTTTCATAGTTTGCACTGAAAAGTCAGCTGTAACCCCGATGGGTTTTCCTTTATATGTGACTTGTTTTTCTTTTGCAGCTTTCAGTATTCTGTCTTTGTTCTGTATATTTAATGTTTTTACTATGATGTGGCATGCAGAGTTTCTGTTCTGGTCCTGTCTGTTTGGTGTTCTCTATACTTCTTGTATTTGTATGGGCATGTATTTCTTTAATTTTAGGAAATTTCTTCTATAATCCTGTTGAAGATCTGGTCTATACCATTATCTTGGGATTCTTCTCCTTCCTGTATGCCCATGATTCTAGGTTTGGTCTTTTTATGGTGTCCCTCAATTCCTGCATATCTGTTCTTGTGTTTTCTTAAATTTTTCATAGTCTTTGCCTGAGTGGTCTAATTCATTCACTTCGTCTTCCAGTCTTGATACTGTTTTCCATTTCATTCTTCTTATTGGTGAGGCTTTCTCCTGTCGTTTCTAATTGGCCTATCAAGTATTTCACTTCCTTCTTCATTTCAGCCTGAGCATTCTTCACTATTTCTAACTCATTTCTGAATTTATGCAGAAGTTTATCCTTATCTTCTTTCAGTTCTTAATTTCTTTGTGTGTACTTTAAATTCACTGAATTCTTTTTAGCATGTTTACAATTGTTCTTTTGAATTCCATGTCCTGTCTTATCTCTAGGTGTTCTCATTGTACTCCTCTACAGGACTGTTGGTACTTGGTGGGGATACATTATTTGGGTTTTTCATGTTATTAATTTTTTCCTGTGACTTTGGCATGTGAATTTCTTTTGTAGTTTCTAATTTTTTTTTGTATTCTTGTGTGAGACTCAAACCTTCCTTTGTTGAGTTTAGGTCTGCTTCTTTTTGTTAACTTTATGTGCCTTTGTGGTTTACTTGTTGGTCATGAAAAGCTCGTTGGTCTAGGCTTCAGGTTCCCTCTTTTGATTTTATATTGGAGAGGCCAAATTTCTTTTGCCTTGCTGCTCCTGAGTTCCCACAGAGGCCCGAGTTAGATGAGGATCAGATGCTGTCAGGCTTTCTTCTAAGGTCTGGATCCCTCCAGGAAAGATGCTGGCCTCAGGAATTTGGTGGTTGGGTTGGCCTGGGCCAAGGGCCCAGGAAAGATGCTGACCCCAGAAAGCTGGGAGCCTGGGCCACCCAGGAATGCAAAGGGAGGTGGGGGTAGGAACAGGTCCAGAGGGCTCCTCGAGACTAGAGGGAAGTTTTGGGTTAGTCTGAATGCAAAGAATCAGGAAGCAGTGGGGAGTCTGGGCCGAGAGGTCAGTTCAGAGGTCTGGGGTGCCAAGACAAGAAATGGGCCAGTGTGCATGCTAGGAGGAAAGATGGGGTGGGGGAGCTGGGAGGGTGAATGAGGCTGGAGAATCAAGGCGCAGTGGGTGCCTCTGAACTTACCCAGGAAAGATGCTGGCCCCAGTGCCTTTCCTTATTTTCAGGAAGTTTTTGTTCGTAATCCTGTTGCAGAATTGGCCAGTGTCATGTACCTGAGATATAATTCATAGATTTGGTCTTTTCATGGTACCTGCTGCTACTGAATATTCCATTTCTGTTTATATCTAATATATATTTAATAGAATTTTTGGAAATTTCATACAATAAATCATAATCATATTTAGATCTCTAACCCATTCACATCCCCCATGCCCTCCCACTGGATTTCATGCTTTCTGTCATACATGTGTAGGCCTATCAAGGCAAGCTTTTGTACCTAGATGTCTTTTAGTCCAAGTTCCTCCACAGGAGTCTAGTCGACCTATCTATAGTCACTCCCTTAAAGAAGATCAACACTTCCTCCTCACCTAGCAATAATCAGATGCAAATAGTTCCTTTGCTAATATTGGGGCCCACTGCCCTTTTCCCAAGTTTTATGCTGGATTTTTGTCTGACAAGTCTGCATGAGTCTTGTGCATGCTGTCATCATTGCTATAAATTCATATGAGCACGTTCCCAGGGACCTGGAAGACTCTATTTCCTTATGTTGATACATCTCCTCCCTTGGCTTGTAAAGTCTTTATGCCCTGTTTTCCACAATGGTCCCTGAGCCATGGGTGGGTAAGATTTAATATAGGAGTCCTGTCCAGAGACATGCATTGTACAGTTTCTTGTTCTATACACCTTGGCCAGTTGTGGCCTTCTGTGTATATTGTACTTTGTTGCATGAGGATGCTTTGCTGGTGAGAGTTGAGGGATGCGTTAGTATTCTCCCTAACCCTTGTCCACTGTTTTCTATGAGTTTTAGATGTATCTCTGTCATATCTGTAGAAAAATGAAATTTCTTACTATATCCTAAATGTGGGTCTTCATATTTACAGACAAATATACAATACACCTCTCATCAAAAAAGCTTACTTTGCAACAGTTGGAGGCTACTGCAGAGTTCCACAGCTGGTCACATACAGAGAATATACATCCAAGAGATGCCCACCCCAGATGACATATCTACAGTTGAACCTCTACAACTAAGACTCATGGAACATAGTGAATAGGGGGTAGAGTGAATACTTGTGCGTCTATCAACTCTCACCAGTGAAGCTTCCTTATATAACAGAGTGCGATGCACACAGACGGCCACAACTGGCTCAGTTTTGGAGAATAAGGGACTGCAGAGTATGTGCCCTTGGGTTAAGACTCGATTATCAATTTTTTCCCACTCATGGCCCAGGGAAGAAGGGGCAGAGAGATTGTAAGAGCCAAGGTTGATCCAAGAACATAGGGAAGCAGAGGTTTTCAGGCCACTGGAAACAGGCTTGTTCATGTGAACTTGTGGCAATGGTAGTGTCAAGCACAAGACCCATGCCAACTCTATCAGACAAGGGCCCGAAGTGGTGTGAGGGAAATGGGTGGTGGGCTGGCCCTAGCCTGAGAACATTTGGAGACTGATTACTGCTGGGTGAAGGAGAGTAGACCTTCCTTAAGATCTCTAATAGGTTGAATAGACTCCAGTGGATGAAGTTACACTGAAGTCTGGGTAAAATGCTTTACCAGATGGGACTTAACATGTATGGCAGAATATATGAGGCCCTGGGGGGCATGGATAGAGGAAGAGGTCTTAATTTGATTAAGAACTGTTGTATGAAATGTACGAAAACTCAATGGAATATTTTTTAAAAAACTAAAAAAGAAATTTTATGGCTTATCAGCACATGAACTGGCCAAGACCTACTCAATGTATTTTGGAATTTGGAATTTAAAACTTTTGTCTTTGTATAATGAAACAAATTTTTATACATCAAGAATCCTTATTAACTCAATGGGAATATTCATTCTGTAAAAATCAAGTCCAGTATCAATGAATGGAATTCTGTTGTTCTTATTGGAATGAATTGGGAAGAAATAGGACTGAAATGCCCATATATTCTAGAATCCTGAAAGAGAATTTTGTTCTCAGTACTAGAAATCAAATTCTCAGTCTTGAGCATGTTAGCCAAGCATTCTACCACTGAGCAGCACCAAGACTTTTTAAAGTCCCATGTTCATGCTACCTGCATGATACCATCAAGTACTTAGACTGAAAGGGAAGAGAGAGAGAGAGAGAGAGAGAGAGAGAGAGAGAGAGAGAGACTGACTCTCCTGCAGACCTCAGAGGATATTCATGTTTTTATGTTTCAGGCTCTTATGTTCAGCATATGAGGAAACCAGAGGTAAACTAATAAGGCGCTTTATAAACTAGATATATATAAGCAAGGCAAAAATCTCCAAACAGGAAAATACCACTACTGTAAATTCTGGTCACATTTGTTTTACTCACCATTATACTGTGGTCTGTTGTCTGGTATAGTTCTTCATCTGTAGTAAGGATTAAATAAATGCTTGTTTAATAAATGTATGGACTGTGTGAACCTGCTTATCTTTCTTTTAATGCCTGACACTATAAAATGTTTTTGTGAGCCAGGCCTGGTAGCATAGGCTTGTAATCTAAGCTACAGGAATCTGAGGAAGGAGGATTACAAATTGAAGGCCTGTCTGGGCTACAGAGTGAGTTCGAGGCCAGCTTGGGTGACTTAGCAAGACCCTGTCTCATAACTAAAAAAAAATAACAAGTGCTGGGGATGTAGCTCAGTGGTAATTTATGCAGCATGGGTGAGGCCTGGGGTTCATTCCCCAGTACAATACAAAAGGAAAGATGTATATGTGGCTATCAGATGCTTGCTGCCTCATTGTTTTTCCTGTCCTGGAGTCCTGTGATTTGAAAGCAAAAATGAGAAACTGCATTTGTTTGCTATTATGGTTGTATTTTCAAAAAGTTCCACTAGAGAATAGAAAATTCTGACTCCTCTGTGAAAGCTGCAGGCTAGCTACCATTACCCTAAGATTTAAGGAAAGCAATCTTGTAATTATGTTAGCAAAGGTTTGTAAACAGAGAAAAAACCTTACAAAGTATTTTTAAGAAGAGGCAAATTATTGATTTGTTCCACATTGAACAACTAATGTAAACAAACTCCTTTTTGTCATCTGTCAGCCATTCTATCCTCTTTAAGAATAGAAACTTCATTGGAAAACACATCTGGTTTCTGAGCTCAGCTCTGTCCATCAAGAAAACAGACAGATCTGAAAGATACCAGAAGATGGGGCCATGCATTGAACTATGGGCAATTTTCCAACCTGAATTTCCTTCCTGGTAATTTGAGACATTTCCTGAATACTGAAACTCCATTTCAAGAATTTTTAATGTGATAGAGTATATTTTTAAAAAATTTAAGAGTAGAAATACAGAATTTGTTGCCTTCATTTAAATACTTAAATTTGGGGCTGGCGAGATGGCTCAGTGCTTAAGAGCACTGGTTGCGCTTCCAGAGCACCTGGGTTTGGTTCCCAGCGCCCACATGGCAGCTAATATCTGTCCTAATTTCAGTTTCAGGGGAGCTGATGCCCTTTTCTAGCCTCAGCAGACACTGGACATGTATGTGGTGTATGTACATACATGCAGACAAAACACTCATTTACAAACAATAAAAATAAGATCTTGGGCAGGGCATGGTGGTGCATGCCTTTAATCACAGCACTTGGGAGGCAGAGGCAGGTGGATCTGTGTGTGATTGAGGCTAACTTCATTTACATAGTGAGTTCCAGGTCTGGGGCTACAGGAATTCCTGTCTCAAAAAGACTGGAAAAAAAAAAAAACAAAAACAAAAACAAAAAAACCTAGGAAAAGATTTAAATCTTTAAATTCCCATTTCTGATGGCTTTATCTATGATGACAATGTTCTCAGACCAAAGAAAAGTCTCCAAGCTCCCTCCTTGGTAAATGACTCGATTCTGCTTTTAGGATCATTACCCTTTTTAGTCTTAAATTTTTACAATTTGTATTTATTCAAATGGCACGTTGAACTAGCACAACCTTACCAAGGACCACAGACAGGCTAAGCCACCCTTATCCAAAAAATTCTTGCATACAGCAGTGTTTTTTCATTTTTTTAAAAAAGAATTGGACACACACACACAGAAGGGAATAGAACCAAGCCTAGATATAACATTTGTTTATGTTCCTTGGACCCCCTATATACACAGCTGAAGGTAATTTAATACATTTTTAGTGCACCTGTGTTTTGACAGCAATCTAGCACATGAGGTGAGGTGTGGAATTTTCCACTTCTGCATCATGTCAGCTTTCGATTTTGGAGTATTTCAGATTTTGGATGCTCATAACAAGGATGCTCAACTTGTATCAAATAGAACAGACACTTCAAAAATGATCATATCTTTTGAGTCGGCAATTCTACATTCTGAAATGTATATTTAATAAATAAATGTGTATGTGTGCCAGTATGGAGAAGGGATTGCTTATAGAAAAAAGGTTTTGGAAACAACAAAAATATTCGTCCACAGATGACCAGTGCATAAATCATGATACTGTAACTATAGACTTGAAAAAACATTTATTTCAGCCTCGGCAATATTCTTTTCTCTCTAAATGGCATAGGAAAAACAGTGCCAAATTGTCTTGGACCATAAATATGGGGGAAAAAATTTGACGGTGTGTAGTGAAGGAGTTGACGCTGAGCTGAGTTTTCGGAAGTCCTGTACACACGGTAAGCTAGCAAAAGTTCAGGGAGTCGTGGAAGCCCCAAAACTGGGTCTGAATATGGACAGACTCACTGCAGAGGACAGGTAAACAACTATGCTTCATCCTGATGGTGCCAGGTAAAAGCAAAATGCAGAAATGGTAAGCAGCACCGGAAGAGGAAACCAAACTGCAAAGAACCCCTGCGGACCAGAGCCTGACCGGCTGCAAAAGCAACAAATACCGCAGTAGGGAAAGGCGTATTGGAAGGTCATCTTGACTCGGGGAGACCCGAAAAGCAAGGTGGTAGAGTGTACTGGGAACGCACGGAGCAGAGCGCCCTCTGTCGGCTGCTATCCGGGTGGATGGTCAGCCCTGGAGGGGCAGCCGCACCTCCCTGTTCCGGTCTCTCTTTCAGCCCCCAGGACCAAAAGGTTTCTGGCTGACATCTTGTATTCGTGCAGTACTAGTTTTTGAAAAGCTAAAAGTAACCTACAGGGTCTTTTCAATTTTAAAAAGACAAATGTTTTCTGCAGAACTTTTAGAAGCTGATGGGATGATTAAAAATTCCAAATATTTGTTTTTGTTAAAAAAATTGCTATCCACAATATGCCTGCTAAGTTTTCCTCCTTCTTGATCTCTAAGAAATTATTCAAGGACTAAAGTAATTACTACAGCTGAGATTATAAATGATTAAAAACACGTTCAAACTTGATCACTCCTTTATTTTAAGCACAAATTAGAGATGCTTAACAGTTGTGTGATAGGAAAGTAAAGTATATGTCCCAAAGCATCGACCGATTCAATTCACCAGGGAAAAAACAGGTCAAAAGCAGCGTTCCAGAGTTAAAAATATGCACACAGACACACTGCAAAATACAAAAACAACAGAAAAAGGGAAAAATAACACATTCTAAAGTACTCACCACACGCTAGGATTTCTATTGGTCTTTCATGCACTACCTGTTTTCTTCCTAACAAAAATTCTATGAAAAAAGTATTTGTACTATTTTACAAATGAGAGAAACATGCCATCTTTTTCTTAAAGTTTCACCTCACCTACCAGACTCCACAAGACACTGCCACATCCCTAGGAAGAAAGGCAGCTTCATTACAGTGTCAAGGGATGGACAACCCTGACTGAAACGTTGTGCAGTACATGACTGAACCATAGTCAAACATAGTCATAGTCAAGAGAGAGAAAGAGAGAGACCAAAAAACACACAAATTTAAAAACTAGACCCAGAGAATTTGTCTACAAATACCAAAAAGGATGATCTAGATTTGTTATACAAAAGCCAGCTTACAGGCTGGAGTGATGGCCCAGCCATTAAAAGCTAAGGTGAACAACCAAAATATCAAAAGTCAGCTGACTCATGTGCTCTCGGCCCTTGCTAAGCAATGTTAGCCAACCAGAAGAGTCACAATGCTCTCTGTGCTCCTGCAGCCTGGGTCTTGAAGGCAAAGATAGGATGAGGATACAGCTAGTCTAGCTTTCTGGATGTCATAAGGCATCAGATACCCAAGACCCAATTTTTAATGATCAAACTTGATATACTATTGTTAATAAAAATAGCTTTATTTTGTGTTTCTTGTGTATAGTGAACATTATGGCAATGTGTGAAGCATTTTAAATGTCAACTGGCTTATTTAATTATAATTTTTATTACATTTTTATTCATTTTATGTGTGTGTGTGTGCGTGCATGTGCATGCGTGCGTGCATGTGTGTGTGTGTGTGTGTGTGTGTCTGTGGACACACAGAACAGCACACACTTGGAGCTCAGAGGACAATTTTTGAGAGTTGGTTCTTTTCTACCATGTGGGTCTTAGGGATCAAACTCAGATTGTCAGACTTGGAAGCAGGGGCCTTTGCCCACTGAGCTAGGCTACCAGTTCTATCGTTTAATTCTAAAACAATAACATATGAGGTAGGTACTTTTATTGTTTCCATTTTGTAAGCAAAGAAACTGATGCCAAGAAAGGTTAACTAGGAGTTAATATTCATTGCTAGAATTTTAAATTTTATGTTTTATATTAGAAAAGAGAGACACTAGATTCTAAACTCTAGAGACTGACTACCAGGGCTCAAACACTCAAAATGATCCTCAGATAATATAAGTGTGGGTACTTTCAGAAAACGACACAAAACTACAGACACACAAAGCCTTGTCATGAGTAAAACTTCCCTTTAGGAAAACTTGCTTGAACATCTGAAATCAGTTTTGTTGATCTTGCATTTTGAAGTCCTAATGACAATGCCAATTTATTCTCTCTATTTGTCACCAATCTCCAGTTTCTCACATCCTGAACAGTTTCTCTACTTTATCAAAATGCTGTTGTGTGGCTCAACAATGGGGGCGTGTTCTGAGATGAGAATCATGCCGTCAGGTGATCTGTGAACAGCACATGGGGTGCACACCCAAGCCTGCATGGTGTAGGTCATTCACTGAACTTGATGCTATCAAGGGACTGTGGTAAATGGAACAGATGATGCTACCTGGGCAACATCTGACCCTGTGTTATAGAAAAGCTTTTGTAAGGAGGAATATACTCTAATAAAATGACAAAAACATTAGTACTGTAAATCCATAAACCAGTGACCTAATCATTTGTTATCAAGTGTTAGCTACAATCGTGAGGACTCTGCTTTTACTGCCCCCGTACAGCAGATCTGTAGCATCAGCATTGCAACAAACAAGAGAGTAATGCGTCACATGAAGACACTGCCACACCCCCAGGCACAAAGGTTCCCAGCTTCAATATAGTGTTGTGGGACGGCCAGCCCTGACTGAAGCCTTATTAGGCAGTACATGACTGAACCTTTGGCCATGTGTGAAGAGTGAGACAAGTCTGGTAGGCGAGGTGAGGCGAACTTCTATGAAAAAGATGACCTGTTCATCTTCTGAATCTTCAGGTACTAAATGTGAAATGATAGCAAAACCCCAGGATCAATATGGAAAATTACACAACAATCTGCTGGATAGGTCTCCATCTACCACCACTGCTTCTGTTCCTGCCCTGAAACCTGTGATTTCCCCAGCAGAAGTGATACTGGTAGGAATATAGAAGCCACCATCTTGGAGTTGACCTTGAGGGGAGATGCCCTGGGGCTGTGATCCCTCCAGACTGCATTTGGGCGGTAAGCCAAGAGAGGCCATTAAGAACGAGTAATGAATCAGAAGTCTTGTGTGGTCTGTGCTCTGTCATTACTTCATGCTCATGTGGGGAAGATAACCTTGACAATGCCTCAGTTTTTCTCATCTGTAAAACAGGAATGCAAGTACTTTTTCCACAGAATTTTTGTTAGGAAGAAAACAGGTGGTGCATGAAAGACCAATAGAAATCCTAGCGTGTTGTGAGTACTTTAGAATGTGTTATTTTTCCTTTTTGGGGGCAGCGTGTCTGTGCCAAACAGAGTCATGCGCTTGACTTCAATTTTCTATTATCGAGGCACTTTACTGTTTTAGAACAAACTGGAATAACTTGGTTATGACAATATAAGCAACTCTAAATAGTTTTATCATTTATGTAGGGTGTGCTCCCCTTAACGGACCACAGGTTTGGGGCCTACGTTTCCTTTTCCACATGACATCGACTTAATCTCACAAAACTGAACCAAAATCAAATCAAAACAACAAAATCCCCAAACCAAATCCTTCCTTATCCCAGAGAAGTGGCAGATGCTGAGGTTTGCCTACTTTTCACTGTGGCTTAGGGGAGTGGTGTGGTTTCTTATTGCTCTCATATTACATGAAAGAAAATTCATGCGTGGAACATTATTTGTGAATATGGGTAACTCTAGATGCATTTTATTTGAATGAACATGCAGCATTTGACTTTGCATCTATAATACAGAGTAACAAATCCAGCCCCATCCCGAGCAGACATCCATAGAACTTTATTATTACTAGGGTTTCTGTAATTTTGGGCATATTTAGGACACCTTGGGTACTCACGATGGTTCAGAACTTACAAATAGCATTTCATCCATACAGCTTCTTGAAATTAGAGATCATCTGAACTGGCCAAATTTCCAAAGATACATGAGAAATAGATGTCAGCACAGAGTTAGAAGCCATGATGCTTGTGTTTTACTCTGTGATTGCTGCTCCCTTAGAAGCGTTGCGGGCGGGGGCGTCAAACCTTGGGAGCTTGTAATGGTTGCCCTGCAGCCTAGACTTCCTTAGGAAAATATCATTAGCTCGCTTTCTGTGGGTCTCATATAATCTTGATAAATGTAACCCCCTCACAGCATTTAATGAACAAATTGATTAATCAAAATCAGCCTTCTATGTTTTCATGAATAGCTATGAAATCTGACACTGATCTTTTCTAAGCATCTTTTAGAAAGCTCTTTTTTTGCTTTGGATGTTACCCAGGCACTCTACTTGAAAGGAATTGGATGGCAGCAGATGATTTGGCTTTTAGCACAAACATTGCCAGTGAGCTCTGGGAAGTTTATCTGTGAACTATACAGATTATACAGATCCTTTGAAGTTTTCACTAAACACCTAAACACTGACATTCTCTATGGTAATTGAAGTTTTGCCTCTGACTTTAACTAGAAAGAGTTAAAGAGGGATGTTTCTTTATTTGTCTAGAAGCTTTATTTGTTTTATTACTAAATGTTAATTTAAAAACCTTTAATTTTTAGTCAGCTTCATTACTATTTATTCAAGTTTTACTCTTCTTCCAAAGATGTTTTGTATATTTCAAATTTAGGTTTTAATTTGTGTTTTTATTATAGAAGAAGAGTTATAGCAGTTTTATAAGGGCATGTGGCTGAGAGATTTAGGAAGCAGACACTAAGGGTTCTAGGTCTTCTTTCCTGAACCTCTGCAATACTCCCCTTCAAACAGTTGTTACAGGTGTTTGATCTTATAATATTATAACATGTATAAGCCCCACCCCACTACATGCTTGCAAGGTTATCATCTGACAATTTCCACATAGACTAGGAACATTGAAATGGTCTTCCTAGAGTCCACAAATGGAATGCATTCTGATGGCTGTGCCAAGTGAGTGAATTCATTCATCTGTCTCTGTTGTTGCTTGTATTATCTCTCATGGGCAAACACTAGCGAGATCAAGGAACTTCAACGGCATATGGCCATGGCTTCATACCCAGTAGGGTGGCCACCAGAGAGATATGAAAGCAAGAAGTACTTAAAGTGTGGAGAGATTAGAACTCTTGCACACTGTTTGTGGGACTGCGAAATGCTAAAACCACTATGGAAAACAGTGTCCTCAAAAATTAAAAATAGAATCATAGCATTCTCTCACAATTTTGCTTCCAGGAGGATACCCAAGAGAACTCAAGGGAGATGTTCATATGGTCATGTTCATAGCAGCAATAATTTTGAAAATAACCCATGCCCATTGGCAGATGAATGACACTAGGTTTGAATTAATGCCCAAGGGTAGGATTACAGTTAAGGTTAGGATAACATGGTGAAATGGCCCCTTTAGATGTGGTTAGGACTACAGATTCCTCACAAGTGGGATCAGAATATCATTATAAAATGGCTGAGGGGAGGGAGTTCGCCCAACCTTTCATTTTTTTCTTCCATGTGTGGACATAGCATTTACCGTCCAAGAGGATGTAGTAACAGTACTATCTTGAAATAAGATCAGACTCTTGCCAGATACAAAACCTATAGGCCCTTAATTTTGGGCTTTCAGTCTCTAGAACTGGGAAACTAATTTCTGTTCTTTTGAAATTATTTATTATTAGTTATTTTGTTATAGCTGCATGGATGAGTTAAAATAAAATGGACAAAGTGTGGTATGTATACAGATTGGAGTATTATCAAGCCTTAAAAAGAAAGGACATTCTGACACATACTATAACATGGACGAAGTTGGAGGACATTATGCTAAGCAAAATTAGCTAGTCACAAAATGAAAATTTATATTATTATCTTAATTTGAAGTAGTTGAAGTATTTAAATTCATAGAGAGGGCAGGGAGGATGGTAATTGCCAAGAAATTCCAGGGAAGGGACCGAGATTAAAGATCCCTTTTTATAACATAGAGTTGAAGTTTTACAACTAAATAATTTACAGGGCTGGAGAGATGGCTCAGCAATTAAGAGCACTGGCTGCTCTTGCAGAGAACCTGGGTTTGAATCTCAGCACCCACATGGCAGTTAACCATCTGTAACTCCAGTTCCATGGGATCCTACTTCCTTTCCTGACACCCACAGGCATTGTATGATCTGAGTGTACTTAAACACATGCAGGCATTATACTCACACATGTAAAATAATAAAAATAAATAAAATATTTTTAAAAAACAACTGAATAATTTACTTGCAGAATAATGCAAGTAAATGCAACATTATTAAGCTGTACCCTTAAAAATAGATGAAGTGGTAAATGCCACATATTATAAATAAGAGATGAATTAATAAATAGAGAGGGAGAATACTGGGGCTGGAGTGGTTTAAGCAATGGAGGTGGGGGATGGGGGAAGAGTGGAAAGGAGTAGGCTTAATCAAATCGAAGGATGTATGGAATAGTCATATAGAAACTTGCTATTTTGTAACCCAATTACAAAACCATATATATATGGAGAGAGAGAGAGAGAGAGAGAGAGAGAGAGAGAGAGAGAGAGAGAGAGAGATTAAAGAGCAATACCCTGCATGGCTGTACAAGGAAGTCATGGATGCACCCAAGTGTGCAACAGTGGCATGACTGTTTGGGGGTAGCCAACTATTTTCACTCACACATGCGTGTGCGCGCATGCACACACACACACACACACACACACACACACACACACAAACAAGTGAATGTTAAAAATCATGCCACATAGTTGATGGCTGATGTGGGAGGGAGAGTCAGTTTTCTTCAGGGGTGTGGCCCTGGTAGGTTGCTCATGTTCCAGTGGATGGCCGGGCATCCATGCACATGGTGGAAGCACTAATTGGATTCAATGGGTTAAAAGTAAAGAGAACATAAAGTGGGGATGGAGATCTGGTGGGGGCAATCTAGGAGGACTTGGAGGGGATGGGGTGAATAAGGAGCAAAACACATTGTATACATGTATGAAATCTGCAATGAATAAATTTTAAATATATTTAAAATCATATCACAAAAATGAACAGAATCTTATACTCTATTTAGGTTGCTGTGCTTCTAACTCAGACAGACTTTTAAAATAAATAGCAGGTACGGTCAGGTATTGTGTGGGTTCTCTCCCTCTGCAGAATCCTTCTGCCTTGAACTGTAGATGGTGACTAATGGGTGGGAAAGCAAAAGACCTTAACCCATTATCAAACCTGTTCACACTTATGGGTGGGGAAGATAAAATGGCAAATGGCCCTAAAACACCCAGGTGGAAACTACTGGGTAGCTCAGTAATTAGTTACCTGTAAACATGGCTACATCCTTTTGAAAACTCATCCCTCTCTGATCCCTCTGATTGTCTCTGTAAGTGTTCCTGAAGTCTTGTAAATTTGTGGGGAATTCCAGACACAGGAAGAATCTTTCCAAACTTTGTTTCTGTGAATGTGAAAATCAATTTAATGCTAATTAACCTGCAAATGTCAAAATTAGTCTTTGCCAATGTGAAAAAAAGTCCATGAATTTTAAAGCTGTGTTTATATATGAAAAGGATTAAAGAAATTATAATAAATTTAATTGCTACTTCATTCTGGTGTTAACTATCTGAAAAATAGAGTTCTTTCCACAGGTGGAACATTCTAGAACACAAATGTGTTTAAAATCTCCCACATATGGCCAGAAAAAAAAATCCTTTGTAATCATGGATGAAAGGAAGGACATAGGAATGTGAGATTGTTTGTAAAAGTAAATTAATTTTATTTCTATTTGGCTTTGAAGTGAGATAAAAAATACCGCCACCCCTAGGTTTCTCCATGCTGTGATAACACAGCTGTATGTAGTTAACATACAGCATATATAACACGTGCTCTATTGAGAATCCCCCTTTTCCTCAAAACAACTTGAATAGGAGGAATGATTATAAAATCCATTTTACACTGAAGAAAGGCAGCTTGGAGGAACTGAACAACTTCCTACAGTTATCACAGAAAGACACAAATGGAGCCAGGGATGCAAGTGGCTATGGGCAGAGAGGGAGCACATAACCAGCCAGCCTGTTGCCTAGGATACATCCAGCCAGCTCAGCCAATCACTTGAGCAATTTGTGTTTGCATTGTATGAATTGGTGGCTTAAGGAAATATTAGGAACCACAGAATTGTATTATTTGAGGTTGGCAGATTTTTAATTAGAAATGATAAAACACTTAAATCGACTTTTAAGATTTTTTTCAGTAAAAATATGTTGGGCTAGCAGTTTAGCTCAATGATAGAATGTTTGCTTAGCATGTGTGAGATCTCCAACACCACAAAACCAAAAGCAATGTACACAGATGCGTATACATACACATGCAATATACATGCACAATAAATATTCGAGTCTTTTGTGCGTGCATGCATGCGTGTGTGTGTGTGTGTGAGAGAGAAAGAGAGAGAGAGAGAGAGAGAGAGAGAGAGAGAGAGAGAGAGAAATCGACCTCAGATTGTCTTCCTCAGTTTCTCTTTACCTTGTTTCTGAGACAGGGTCTCTCACTAAAGCTGAAGCCCACCAGTCCAGACTGACTGGGCAATGAGCTTCGTGCTCCACCTGTCTCTGCCCACCATCTAACCAGAGCTGGAAATATAGTTATATGTCTCCATGTCCTGCTTTTTACATGTGTCCTGGGGGATCTGCACTCAGCTCCTCAGGGCTTTGTGTGGTAATCACTGAGTCACATCCAATCCCCTGGAAGTCTCTTTGAAGGAAAAACAATTTCAGTCCAGTCAGTCAATGAATAGTGCGTTGGATGATTCTGCTAAAGGAGGAAAATGGCAAAATATCAAATGTGCTGCCTTTAATTTATTAAGATGGTGGTTTTGGCTTTGAAATTCATCCAATTTGAATTTTATTGTGTAACACAAACATGGCATCTGTCTGGCCTACTCTCTGGCAGATAGTACTAATAGATCACAGCACCCACAGAGCCTGGATATGGTCTGGAATCCATTTTACATAATACAGGATTAGCCTTCACCACGTGACTATAGAAAAGCTCAGTGTGAGCAAAACCTCCTTGTAGTTTTGTAGCACTTGGGGCTGGAGTAGGAGGCGCTCTGCCCTTGGAGCATTTATGAAGGGTGACTATTTCAGACTCATCGGAACAGTCAGGTTTCCATCTCCTCTTCAGTGTCCTGTAGGTGCTATGGCCTTAAGGAAGAGAGGTTTTAGGAAGAGAGCTACTTTCTTACCTTCTCTTGGGTCACTACTAGGAGACTGGGTAACTTAAATGATAGTAGTAACAGAAGTTCATTTAGGTTGATAAGAGCTTAATATCTTGATCTCATAATAAGTTTGCAATATTAAAGGATCTCTTTCCCCGACCCAAGCTATATATCATTTTTATGTGACAGACATATGCTTTCCAAATCTTTGTCTTGGGATCCACACTAATTGCAATGTTGGCCCCTCCATCGACATCCATCCGCTAAAGAGAGCAAGTATGTTGAAACAAATCTTTTGGGAAACCTCAGATAACAACTCAACTGAGGTTCCTTTGCTTATGAGTAGAAAAGAACCTGTGGATTACCACTGAATAGAAATAAGTGTTCTCAGCAGGGAAGTGTCATTACCAATGTAATGAACCAGCTCTGTTTACAGCTCTGTGAAGGGTTGTAATGTGTACATTTAAATAAGACATCATGGCTTTGGCTTTAAATGTTCATATGTGAAATATTGATTCAGTCTGCTCTTCAAAGATGTGTAAAATTGGAACATGTCTGCTGAGTTCACCGATGGGCAGTTCACTGCTAGAGGCTCCAACCGAGGCAAACAATAACATTGCAAGACCTGGGCTGTATGCTGGTCACTTATGCTCAGTCTGGTGGAGGGTTCATGGCTTTCATAAGAAAGACTGTTGAGCTGTATGTTCACACTTGTGAGCCTTGTACATGTTTTTAAGTTGTAAACCTAAAGCAACAGCAGCATTACTTGAGATTTCCAAGTAAGCCAAGATTTCTCAAGACTTTCCCTGGTTTCTTCTGCAGGGAAGTGGCGCCATCGGTCTTTTTTTACTTATGTCACTGTTTCTCTCTGTTAGCTGCCAACACAGAGCCTGCGTGGACACTGGTGGCTCCCCAGTGCTTAGTGAGTGCCCTGCTCGTCCATGTTTAGAGTTCAAGACATGTGTTGAGCAAATGACTGAGTGGATTTTGAAAAACATTGCAGCTGAACAGAAGCTCTTGGGTCAGGATTTCCTTCCCATAATTCGTTAGCTGTAGCTCCTAGAAAGCTTGATTCTTTAAAAGTTAGTTGTTAGCTCTCCAAGAGAGGTCAACTTTAGTGGAGATACATCAGCAATCTTCATTCTGGAGTCCATGTACTTTTGGGAATGAACCAGGACTTTTCAGATTCTCCACCGACAAAACACGTGACAGGAGCCAGTGTTCGCACCTCTGATTCCCGCGTAAACTTGCTGCTGAAGCGTCTTTGGCTCCTCAGCTGCCGTTATGGTTTGCTACATAAGGGCGTTTCTCATGCGTGCTGACTGCCATCATTGCCTGGAGTTTACAGACTTGGTGACAGTATAATTTACTCTAAATGGACATTCTTAAGCGAGTGAAACTAAGCTCTATCCATAATTAACTTAGGGCGATGTAATATAGACAAAGATTCACTGAAGATTAGAATTCCTCTCCCCTTCTGATTATACCTGGCTATAAAGAGTGCCAGTAAGCAAAAAGAATAGCAGGTAAGGGTTTTTTTTTTTTTTTTTTTTTTTTTTTTTTTTTTTTTTTTTTTTTTTTAATTTTATGTGTATGCGTGTATTGCCTGCATGTAGGTAAATGCACCCCTGTCGTGCAAAGCCCGAGGAAGACAGAAGAGGCTGTCCCGATCCCCTGAAACTGGAGTTACGGAGTTACAGACAAGTTGTTAGCTGCCATGTGGGTGCTGGGATTCGAACCCCCGTCTTCTGCAAGAACAGTCAGCGTTCTTACCCACTGAGCCATTTCTCTAGCCCCATAAGTTTTTTTTAAAGTAAAAATTTTAAAGGACTTTTCACAGAATTAAGTGAATTTACTGAGTTTACAGCTGAGAGATTAAACAACATATACCAAGATGTTTATATCAACTAAATATAATGTTCCCAGAACAAGTATTCTAAAATACCCATCAAATGTAGAATAGCTAAATAAATTGTGGTATATGTATGCAACAGACTCATACACAGAAATGGAAAAGAAGAAACTACTGCTTCATGCATTATTAACATGGATGATTTTCACAGCTATAATTTCAGCAAACTCTATTGTATTTCATTTTAGGAAGAATGTCAACAAGTAAAGATGATTTGTGTGTTAGGGATTAAAATGACAACCACCTTTTGGGGTTATAATCTGGGAGGAGAACAGAAGAGACACAGGACAGACACAGTGATGTTCTACACCTTGCTATGGGTAGCAGTTGATGAGTCTGACTGTATTTAAACTTTCATCGAGCTGTATGTTTAAGATCGATGAACTTTGAGTGGGGGAGATGGCTTAGTAGGTAACAGTGCTTGCTGTGAAAGCATGGAACCCAAGTTCTGACCTCTAGAACCCATGCCCCAAATCTCAATTTGGTTGTGCCTGCCTTTGGGTAGAAAGGTGAAGATAGGTGGAGCCTGGGAAATGGCTGGCCAGCCCGACTCCTTGAATAGCTGTGTTTCAGGTTCCTTGAGATACCCTGTCTCAAGGGCATAAGGTAGAAAATGAGAGAAAATACTGATGTATTTTCTTCAGCCTATGCATTTGTCTGCACAGGCACCCCCCACCAATGCACACTCATGTCTACACACAAATACACCACACACACATACATACACACACACATGCATGCACACACATAAATACACAGCAAAATTCAGACATACGAATATACCACACATACACACACACACCCCCACACACAAATACACAGCAAAATTCAGTGTTTGGGCTGGTTATGTAGCTCATTGGTAGAGCTTGCCTAGCTTGCCTGAAGCCCTGGGTTCAATCTCCAGCACTGAAAAAAGTTTTGCCAACTTTATAGAAGGTACATATTAAATAGAAAGAAAAAGAAGCAAGAGCTCAACTCAAGCCTAAAGTCCACAATCCCCAGAGCCCGTGTGATGGTAGGAGAGGACCAGCTCCACAAAGTTGTCTTCTCACACATGCGCATGGCATGGGCATGTCCATAGATACATCACACACAGCAGGACACCAGTAGCTCCCCAATCACAATGGGGTGGCAAAGCAGAGAGCAGGAATCCTCAGACCCCACTGAAGGCCAGCAGGAAGTCTCAGTAGGTAAAAGATGTGGACACACATCACACACACACACACACACACACACACACACACCAATAATAATAATAATAAATTTTAAAAATAAAATGAAAAGGAAGCAAATCTCATTTACTGAGTCAATAAAGGTTTGCTGGTGCTAAGTTGAATGTTTGCATTATATAATCAAGATCTCAAAAAAAATTACAGGCTGGAGGACGTCTCGATAAGCTCTTTTTGGGCATAATCACCACTCTCTTGCATTTCCTAAAAAATGTCTTGTTTTCTGAAAACTGTATATGTAGCAAATCACTCTCAATGCTTAATTGAAACAATTTAAACATAGTGTATGATATGTTGGGTCAGGAATCCATGCAGGGCTCCGCTGGGCAGACTTTCTACCTTTATTGACCTTAAAGGATAGAGTTGTCAGATGGGCTGGTGCGGGTGGACAGAGGATGCCCCACTCCAGTGCTTTATTGGGTGACCGAAGACTAGGTTAAACTGGAACACTTGCCTGGGGGGTTCTACAGGACCTCTCTCCAGAGAGGCTTCAAGGTAGTCATGGCTCTAACCTATTCTAGAAGGTGAAAGCTACATGAACTTTTAGGGAATAGCTCTGTAAGCCACGTCTTTCTGCTGCATTCTATTGGTTGAAGCAGACAAAGACTGCTCACTCGAGAAGAGGGACATGAGCCTCCTCTCCTAGAAGGAGGACTGTCAAAGAATTTGCAGACATACTGAGCAAACTACTTGGAGTAGTTCTAAATAGTTTTTTTTTTTTTTTAACCAAGTCTACATTCTTGTATTTTCTGTCTCCTTTTCTTTTCACTCCTTAGGACAACACCTTTACAACTTGCCATCTGTACCATTAATTAATCCTTAATTGATTTCCTGTTCTCTTCTTTTTGTTTCACTGATTGTTGACTAATGTTCACCTATCTATTAGTAGTCTGTTAAATTTTTTTCTAAAGAATACCTATTTGCTAACTAAAACCCTAACTCCTTTGCTGGCCAGTCAAAGATCTTTACCTCCAATTTTGACTTAACTTTCCTAATTTACCATCCATAGCACCTTTAGTGAACTTTAACCCTCAACTAGATGCCCTTTGTCAAGATTTATCCTTATGGGCTGGAGAGATGGATCAGCAGTTAAGAACACTGTCTGATCGTGCAGAGAACTTGGTTTGGTTCTCAGCACCCACCTAGTGGTTTACAACTGCTATGAAAACTCCAGTTCTAGGGCATCTGATACCCTCTTCTGGGTTTCTCAGGCACTGCACACATGTAGTATACTGCAGACAAGACAGTCATACATGTAAAATAAAAAATAAATCTTTTGGAAAAAGGATCCGTCTATAGGACCTGCCCATCATAGGCTCAGTGTGTTAACTCACATCTGTTCATCTGTCTGACATGTACCTGCTGACCTACAGCTCATCCACAACCCAAATCTAGCAGTATCACAGTCCCCTCTGGAGTGTCCTTGTTACTAGATTTCCTGACTTGAAAAATTCCCTCCAAGATGGAGGAAGAAGGGTCCTGAGACTCAGGGAGCAAACAAACCTCACAAGTCTGGGAGCGCCTTTCCCCAAGGTTATAGCTGAGACCCTGAGACTTGACCAGCTGTCTGCAAGGGGGTCGGGGGAGCTCCAGGTTGCAGCTTTCATGAGTCATCACCCATATCTGGGCAGGCTTTTCAGTGATACAGCTGTGTTTAGGTCATTCACACAGTGTAAGTGAACTCTTCAACCATATTTGAGTATGCTTGCCGTACAAGATTCATTAGTTCACCAAGTTGGATATTGGTGGAAATGTTAGTTTGGTTTGTCATTGGTTCCCTGTGTGGGGTGAGTAGATGTTTGTTTATGTCTCTACAGGAGGTTAACACAATAGTTCTCCAAGATATTTATGTATTCATTCAACAACCATTTATGGCAGGGCTGGTTTCTCATGCTCTTTGTGTCTGTGGAAACCAATGGAAGAAGAGGCAGACTATTCCTTATGCTTAGTTTGCAAGTCTCTGTTTGTAAGTAACCTTATTCTTTGAACTTCTCGCAATAATTCATTGTTTCTTCTTATGATACTTTTAGAGTTAGTTTGAGTAGCTAAACTCTAAGAAACTGTGTGACCTTGAGTATGTTTCTGCTCTTCTTGGGCCTCAGTAAAGTGGGTTAATAATAGTACCTATCACGTGAGCATTGTGATGGTCTCTTAAGGTAGATCTTGATAAACTGTAAGCACTAAGAAAGTGTTATCTACAGGAATTATTACTCAGAATTCTCGTTCTATATATTTTCTCCCCCTTCCACCATGAGATTATAAACTTGTTTTTTTAAGCTGAGTGATATGTCTTGAATACTTATGCTATATTGGATGAGTGGGGGCTTTGGGGTCAGGTAGAGCTGCTCGAGTCCAGTTCAACAACTTATTAACTAAGGCTCTGGACAACTTTCATTTCTATGCCTTACTTTTTCAATATTTAAATCGTGTATAATGATACCTAAGATAGAGTTGTCATAGGGACCTAATGAGGTCTGATTTGTAAATTGCCTAGTTTAGTGTCTGATGCATGGTACGCACCCCCAGATGATGATGATAATGAGGCTGTAGAGTGTAATGATGATGGCGAAATGATAATGCTGACAGTTCTTAGAATCCCCTCTACTGACTATGCTACGTAATTCCTTAAGAGTCTTTTTGGACACTCTAATACCAAGATAAACATAGTTTTCTGTAATTAGGGTTATATCATGTTTAATTAATCTCCCTTTTATCATTTACTTTAAATTTCAGCCCAAATAGATTTGCTTCATCTTTTGAAATAATGGTGTGGTGCTTCTTTATACATGCGTACCATAATTCATTTTAATAGTGCCTCTAAATGAATATTCGAGGATTTCCAAAATTTCCCATTATGCACCAGGGTACAAACAAGTGAATTATATTTATGTATTTCCATGTTTATCTTATTATCTCCTTAAGATAAATGATTAGAAGTCAAATTGCTTGGACGAAGGCAACCCTCTCAATGATTTTTATGCATGCTTGTAGGTTGGCCTGCTAGTTCATTATTCCAGTCATTACTCCTACAGTTATGTCATCAGTGTTTATGTCCTAAATTCATGTGTTGAAATATAATCACCAGTATGCTGGTGTTTGGAAACAGGGCCCCCAAGAGCTGGTTAAATCACAAGGGCAGAACCCTTATAAATAGGATTAAAGACCTTGCAACGTTGGTCTAAGAATTCTTGCCCATTCCACCATGTGGGCCCAAGTGGAGGTGCCATCCATTAAATAAGAGATAGATCCTCACTAGCTGTTGGATCTGCTGGGTTTTGATCCCAGAGCTTCAGCTTCTAGAAATGTGGTTGGTTATGAGTGTTGCCTGCCCCAGTTTATGACATTTCCTTATAGCTGTACAAATGGATGAAGATACCCAAAAGGGGGACTATCTGATTCAGATACCTTTGCCAGACCTAAACTTTGTCCAGTTATTCACATCTTTGTCAAGGTTTCTTTCTTCAGCTACTCTGGAAAAACCAGTAAATATATTCCTAGTGCCACAAGCTTTTATATACTTGTATTTCCTCTGCCAGGAGTGGACACCAGCCTTTTGACTTTGTGGCATATCACTGTCATCTGTTCTAGTTTATTTTTCCATTGCTGTGACAAAACACTCTGACCAATACTAACTTGGGGAGGAAATGGTGTATTCAACTTACACCTCCAAGGTCACAGTTCATTGAGGGAGACCAAGATAGGAACTCAGGGCAGGAACCTGGAGACAGGAGCTGAAGCACAGGCCATGGAGGAACACTGCTTACTGACTTGCTCCTCTGGCCCATGCTCAGCTTGATTTCTTATGCAACAAAGGACCACCTGCCCAGGGGTGGCACCACCACAGTAAGCTGGACCCTCCCACATCACTCACCAATCAAGAAGATGCCCCACAGACACAGTGACAGGCCAGTCCAATGGGGGAAATTCCCCAACTGAGGTTCCCTCAACCCAGGTGTGTCAACTTAACACTAAAGCTATCCAGCACAATTCACCCCTTATCAACTTGACACACTAACACATCACTATTAAACCATAACCTTCCCAAATCTTATCCCCAAGATATGATGTTAACATTAATATCACAACATAAGACAGTACAACCGTAAAAGCCCCACAGTCCCTAAAAATCCAAACACTTAAATTTCCATAGTCTCTTTTGAAAGTCTCTTAATTGTGGACTTCTATAAAATCCAAAACAAATACTGTCTTATTTCAGAAGGAAGAATCTGGCACACATAAGCAAAACCTAAGACCAGCAAAGTAGCTCAAGGATGGACATCTGGGATTCATTCATGATCTTCTGGGCTCCAAAGGGTTTCGGCAGCTCCACCTCTGCAACTCTGCCATTCACAGAGCACACAGCTTGTCTCAAAGACCTAGGCCGGCTCCATTCCACCCCTGCCACTGTTCTTGGTGGTCATCCCATAGTCCTGGCATCTCCAAAAAGCTGGGGTCTCCACTGAAACTGAGGCTACACCTTCACCAATGGCCTCTTCTTGCCTCTTGAAAAGCCTCAGATTCTCTCCATGACTCCTTCAGTCTTGGGGGTCTTCAACTGAAGCTGCACTTTCATCTATGGCCTTTCCTGGCCTCTCAGAGTGCCAAGTCTCAGGTGCTATCTGTGACCTTCACGCTTTCAACACCAGAAAATGTAGGAGACTCTTACATGTTACCAAGTCCTGCTTCCAGCTAGAGATGGAGGCTTGGGCCCCCTCTCAACCACAACTTCTGTGTGCTGACCCTGAGGAAATACTTCCCAGACAATTTCACCATGGTGATGCTGGTCTCTTGTTACTTACAGCTGATTTTTCAGCCCCAGTTAACCAGCATCAATTGTCCCAGTAAAGCAAAGGTTTTACTTCAAGTTCTGGTCTTTTTTTTTACTCACAGTTGATTCTTCAGCCCTAGCCAACCAGAAACCATAGATTCTCAATTCAAAATATCACACAAACAGCCCTGGTAGTCTCTGCTTCCCTTTGAAGCTTCACAAGCCAGGCCTCCATTGTCCTCAACTCTTTCAGCATAACTGTTCCAAACTCCACAGCAACAAACTCTGAGCACTCAATGGCTTTTCCCACCCAAAGTTCCAAACACTTCCACAATCCTCCAACATCAGCTCTGTCACAGCAGTGCTCTACTTTTTGGTACCAAGTTCTGTTCTAGTTTGTTTCTTCATTGCTGTGACAAAACTCACTGACCAATATCAACTTGGGGAGGAAAGGATTTATTTGACTTACATCTCCTAGGTCACAGTTCACTGAGGGAGCCCGAGGTAGGAACTCAGGGCAGGAACTTGGAGACAGGAGCTGGAGCACAGGCCATGCAGGAACACTGCTTACTGGCTTGCTCCTCTGGCCCATGCTCAGCTTGCTTTCTTATGCAACACAGGATCACCTGCCCAGGGGTGGCACCACCCACAGTGGGCTGGGCCCTCCCATAGCACTCAACAATCAAGAAGATGCCCCACAAACATGATCACAAGCCAGTCCAATGGAGGCAATTCCCTAATTGAGGTTCCCTCAACCCAGGTGTGTCAAGTTGACACTAAAGCTATCCAGCTCATCATCTATCAAGTTCATGTTGAGAACTGTGCTACTGAACTGTAAAATAAGCAAACAAATAATAAATAGTGCACCTCCCTCTCCTTGGGATTCACCAGACCCCACCCTAGGGACTCTTCAGATGCCCCACATGGCCCAGAGACCCAGGTAGGCTGCCTGTGCCCCCTTGTCATCACCCCAAAGCCCCACTGCCTCCACTTGGCTGGGCCCACTACCTCCTCCTGGTCCTTCTCCCTCTCTTTGCAATTTGCCAGATCTCAATCTAATCCCCACCAGGGACTCTTACTGAGAATCTGACCCCTCTCACTCTTCAGGACTTACCAGAGGCCTATCACTTACCTGATTGGGATCTTCCAGGGGTTCTGTCTGGCTCTGAGACCCAGGGAAAATCCATTCCAAGATCCCTGATGAAGCCACTGTGGGCATTGTAACTATCAAGCCGAAGACTTAGGATCAAGAATGTAGAGCCTGAATACCAGACCAAAAGAGGAAATCCACATCCCAACCGTGTTATGAACTAGCCCGCTCCTGAACTCTGGGGATGACTTTATCTGGGAAAGACTTTTTATAAAAAGCCTTTATAAATTGAAATTTTACATAACCTTGTAAATCAAGTTAATCATATGTTTTTAGAACATTTAGGACTGTGTATTCTTTCTAAGAAAAACAATGTAATCAGTCCTACAATGATTTGGAATCCTGATATAATTAACTCTCACAAGCTAAGCTTTAATCTTACACCATGTTTATGATTTGTGACTTGGTTATGATCCTAACTCAGAACAATGTATGTATGCATGCATGAGCTATGACAATAATGATGTTGGAACAACAATGATGTTGCAAACAATATGTTCCCTACAAATATTATAAGCGACATGAGGGCACAGGTTAACATCTGTGGCTCTATGTGCTTTTCAGTGGGATCAGAAAAACAACTTCTTTGTTGTCAAAGATTGTTCATGTCTTTCTCATACTGTGCTTGATATGTTGTCTAATAAATACAAGAGAGGCCTTTTGTTAAGATAGAATAGAGTCAACGCAGTTCTGAGAGAAGAGTTCTGAGAGGAAACAGAATACCTCAGAATAAGATTGGGCCCACTCTTGGTTAAACTACACCAAGAGCGAAGTTTCTCATTAACACTGCGCTGCCTCACTGAACCTCTGCCGAAAGATGGTGACTTGAAGAGAAAAGAAAGAAAAACTCAAACAACAAACTAACTCCAGCTCACAAATCCCAACACATAAATAAAAATAACGTCAAAAACCAAAATAACATGTCTCCTCCAAAAAATACAAATCCTGTAGTAATGGCCCTTAATGAAAATGATCTGGAAGAACTTTGAGAAAAAGAATTCAAAAGAATGATTATAGGTATAGACAAATCTCATAATATTTTCAGTAAGCTTATACTTGTGTTTGGGGCCTTATTCATAGCTATCTAGGGGTGCGTATGGCCCAAAGGCCACAGGCTAAACATACTTGCTGGTATGGGGCTTTAAAAAAATTAACATTAGTTAGTTGTACAAAGTAATACAAAATTATGAATTTCCTTGTGACAGTTTTATACATGCATATAACAGTCTTCTCATGTTTGCCCTCTTGTTGCCCTCTTTTACACCATCTTACCCCTCCTCTTGATCCTCTCCCCTTCTCTCAAGTCCTCCTTCTACATTTATTACTCTCCCACCTAGGCTCTACATACTTGCTTTGGTGAGCCTAGCTTTTTTTTTTTATTATTATTAATATGATCATCTTCAGTCCTACCTATCTTCCTGCTAATGACATGATTTCATTCTTCTTTATGGCTGAATAAAATTTTATTGTGTATACTTATTCTAGATCCATTCATCCATTGGATGTTCAGGCAGATCCTGTATCTTGGCTATCACACTGCAAAAAAGATGAATATGCAGGTATCTGTGTGGTGTGCTGACTTTAACTCCTTTGGCTATATACCCAGATTGATCTAGGTCGTTATACAGTAGTTCTATTTTTAGTCTTTTGTCACATCTTCATACTGATTTCCATATGACTGAGCTAATTTGCATTCACACCAGCTTTCTGGCTTCTAGAGCAAAGTGAGCTCCACACTTTTGGTGGTAAACATTCATCAGTAAGCTGCTTCTGTGGAATCAACAAAATGTTTCATTCCTTCACAGCTCTTTCAGCTTTAATGAATATCAAGACTTTCAGCAGTTTTCTATTAATTTGTTAAGGAGTGGATGGAGATGAAATCATTTCAAGTGATTGGAAATTAAAACTTTTACATAGAAATTCCTTTTATTTCAAATATGGCCTTTTATTTTGTTTTTCCTGTTGGTATTTTCCAAACGTGATGGATTTGGACAGTTTGAGCACTGCTCCACATTTGAAGAGCAGGAAAGAGACATATGAGGAGGAAGCATGTCAGCCAACTCTGCCTCTTCCTATTCTACCCCACCATCTCCCAGCAGCTGGATGTGGAAAACTCTACCTATTTGTGAGGAAAGAGTCCAAGGTGACTGTAGTCATTCCAAGAAAATCATCACGGGGAAAAAGGGAGAAAAAGTGATGTGTGGCTACTACTGAAAGTCCTTCAAGTGTCACCTGAGAGAAAGGAGGTGCAGTTTCAACACAGTTGACTCTCCAGATCTGTGGGTTCTGCATCCACTGAGTTGGCAAATTGAAGACTGAAAATACTTTCAAATTGAAGGATTAGTATAGAACACTTGTACAGTATTTTTCATTGCCCTTACTAAGCAAACAACATAAAAAAGCTATTAATATAGCATTTACATTGTACTGGTTATTACAGTTAGGCTATAGATGACTTAAAACAAACAGAAGGATGGACATAAGTTACATGCAAATCTTATGCAATTTTATGTAAGACACTTAAGGAGCTCCAGAGTTTGAACCCGATAAGATTTCAAGAACAAATTCCAGTAGGCACCAAAAAACCAACTGTATTTATGGACATACCAGTTTTAAATCATAGTAATTAAGAAAATAGTGTAAAAATAGAAAAAGAACTGGAGAGTTTTCCACATGAGAATAAAAAACTGAAAAAAAAATCACATATTCTGAAGCAATTGTGTTGAGTGAGTTTGGGTCTCAACACCCCAAAGACTGTCATCCTAGATAATAATATTGACACTTGGCATTTCAACAGTGCAAAGCCACAAACTGAAGCTCCTAAGTTGTATTCATCCTTAAGATACATTTTGTTTGTATCACACAGCATAGGCCAGATAATATTTATAAAACTATTTAGTCTGATCTCAGCAGACCTCCAGAGAGTGCTGAGTTCTAGCCTCCCTCTGTCCTTTCTCTGACAGAGGGGCTGAGAATGCAGGGGACTGCCTAAGAGCCCCCAGATCCTGCCTCCACATGGTGGTGAGCTTCCCCTAATTGCATCATACCTATCCTCCTACATGGGATTTCTTGAGGCCCCTCCCAAGGCCCCAGGGCAGATCTGGCTTTGGTAGGCTAAGGCTGAGATCCTAACAGACAACCTGAGAGGGTGGACTGCCTGAGAGTGCCCAGATCCAGCCTCCATCTGGTGAAGGACACCTGAGTGTACCTGACTGGAACCTGAATTGGGCTTCTGTGGGTACCCCTGAATAGATGAACTGAAGTCATCAGTTCCCTCCAAATTAAACCTGAGAGAACCTGAACCCTGTACCAACCAGCTTTTTGTAACCAATGAAGAATGGATCTAGGCACCTGGATAATATAAGCAGAAGCATACTTCAACTTAATTCTCATATTAGAATCATAAACAACAAAGAAATTCACATGCCAAAATCACAACAAAAGAATAATAAAATGGAAAGCCAAAACACTATGTCCCCATCAAACTCCACCAATCCTGTAGATGAGTTCTAGAAGGAGAAGCCCCTAGAGATAACCCATGACACTGAATTTAAAAGAACAATAATAAACATGATCAAGGAATTCAATGAATTTAAACAACACACAAACAAATCAAAGAGCTAAAAGAAGATAGGGATAAACTTCTGAATGAATTCACAAAAGAGATAGAAACATTGAAGAAAACTCAGGCAGAAATGAAGAAGGAAACAAAAACCTCTATAAGCCAACTTGAAACAACAGGAGAAAGCCTCACCTCTAGAATAAATGAAATGGAAAACAGAATATCAACACTGGAGGATAAAGTTGAAAAATTGGACCACTCAAGCAAAGATTATGGAAAATTAAAAAAGAAAAAAACCAGGAATGGAAGATACAAGAGATGTGGGACACCATGAAAAGACCAAATCTATGGATCATAGGAAGAGAGGAAGGAGAAGAATTTCACATTAATGGTGTTGACCAGATCTTAAATAGGCTTGTAGAAGAGAATTTCCCAAAATTAAGGAACGACATCCCCATACAAATACAGGAAGCACATAGAACACCAAATAGACAGGATCAGAAAAGAAACTCCCCACAACATATCATAGTAAAAACACTAAATGTACAGAACAAAGGGAGAATACTGAAAGCAGCAAAAGAAAAACAAGTCACATACAAAGGAAAACCCAACAGAATTATAGCTGACTTATCAGTGTGAGCTATGAAAGCCAGAGAGTCTAGACCAAGGTATTTCCAGGTCTACATGACAATAGATTTCAGCCAAGACTACTTTACCCAGCAAAAATGTCTATTATAGTTGAGGGGGAAAGAAAAGTCTTCCATGACATGAAAAGCCTAAAAGAATACATGTCCACAAAACCAGCCCTTCAAAAAATACTTAAAGCAATATAGAGAGCAGAGAGAGAAACGAATGAACCCCAGGGGCAACAAAAGAAAATAAATGTATAATCTAGGAAACACAAAATTAGAGAACAAACAGAAATAAAAATGACAGCAGCCAATACACACCTTTCAATAATAAACTTAAATATCAATGGACTGAACTCCCCAGTCAAAAGACACAGGCTAAGTGAACGGATTAAGAAACACAATCCAGCTCTTGCTGTCTGCAAGAAACCGATCTCGACTTCAAGGACAGATACTACCTTAAGGTAAAATGATGGAAAAGAATATTCTGAGCAAATGGCACCAAGAAAGAAGCAGGGGTTGCAATTTTAGTATCTGACAAAATAAACTTCAAAGTAAAACTAATCAGAACAGATAAGGAGGATCGCTTGATTCCAATCAAAGGAACAATTAATCAAGAAGATATTACAATCCTTAACATATATGCAACAAACTCCGGTGCACCCAAATTCATAAAAACAACACTACAGGATTGTTAAGACACAGATTAACCCCAACTCAGTAATAGTAGGGGACTTCATTACCCCACTGTCTCCATTAGACACGTCAACTGGACAAAGAATAAACAGAGAGACATCTGAATTAAATGATACCATCCATCAAATGGACCTAATCAACATCCTTAGAATACTCCAGCCAAGCACCAAAGAATACACTTTCTACTCAGCACCCCATGGAACTTTTTCAAAAATTGATCACATACTGGGCTACAAAATAAACCTCAACAAATACAAAAAAATTGAAATAATCCCATGCATTCTATCAGACCACAGTTCAATAAAGCTCAAAATCAACACTGGACAGAGCCCTAGTCACTACACAAACTCATGGTGATTGAACAACACACTGCTAAACAATGAGTGGGTCAAAGAAGAAATTAAGAAAATAATTAAAAGAATTCCTGGAATTCAATGAAAAGTACAATACAACAAAACACAACTTCTGAGACACTTTAAAAGCAGTTCTAAGAGGGAAGTTTATAGCTCTAACTGTCTACATTAAAGAATCAGTAAGAGCACAAATAAATGACTTAACATTACAACCCAAGACCCTGGAAAGGCAAGAACAAATGAAACCCAAACCCAGCAGAAGACAAGAGATAATAAAAATCAGATCAGAAATTAATGAAATAGAAACAAAGAAAACAATAAAAAGAATCAATGAATCTAAGAGCTGGTTCTTTGAAAAGCTAAACAAGATAAACAGACCCTTAGCCCAGTTAACAAAAAGAGAGAGCAAATCCAAATCAACAAAATCAGAGATGAAAGAGGAAACATCACAACAGACACCTAAAAGATTCAGACCATCATAAGGGAATATTTTAAAAACTTATACGCTACCAAATTTGAAAACCTAAAATTAATGGATGGATATCCGAAATCGTGGGAAGCACCAAAGTTAAAGCAAGAAGAGATCAACAGTTTAAGCAGACCCATAACATATAAGGAAATTGAAACAGTAATACAAAGCCTCCCAACTAAAAAAAGCCCAGGCCCAGATGGATTTACAGTAGAATTCTACCAGACATTTAAAGAAGACTTCCAACCAATACTACTTAAATTATTGAAAAAGATAGAAACAGAGGGAGATCTCCCAAATTCCTTCCATGAAGCCAGCATCACTCTAATACCAAAGCCACGTAAAGATACAACCACAAAAAAGAAAACTATAGACCCATATCCTTAATGAACATAGATGCAAAAATTCTCAACAAGATACTTGCAAACCGCATACAGACATACATCAAAAAGATCATCTACCATAATCAAGTAGGCTTTATTCCAGAGATGCAGGGCTGGTTCAATATATGCAAGTCAATAAACGTCATTAATCACATAAATGGACTCAAAGACAAAAACCACGTTGTTATCTCAAAAGATGCAGAAAAGGCTTTTGACAAAATTCAGCATGGATTTATGTTCAAAGTCTTAGAAGGAATTGGACTGGAGGGAACATACCTCAACATAGTTAAAGCAATACACAACAAACCCACAGACAATATCATTCTAAATGGAGAAAAACCAAAAGCATTCCCATTAAAATCAGGAACCAGATAAGGATGTCCACTATCTCCACTCCTTTTCAACATAGTGCTTGAATCTCTTGCTAGAGCAATAAGACAGGAAAAGGAATTAAAGAAGTACTAATTGGAAAAGAGATCAAAATATCACTTTTTGAAGATGATATGATACTATATCTAAGAGATCCCAAAAGTTGCACCAGAAAAGTCCTAGAACTTATCAACACTTTCACTATTGGGGCAGGTTATAAAATCAATCTACAATAATCAGTAGCCTTTCTATATACCAATAACAAGCAACTGGAGAAAGAGTACAGGGAAATGCTGTCATTCACAATGGCTGCAAAAAAAAAAAAAAACCTTGGAATAAATCTGACCAAAACCACCAAAGATCTCTACAATGAAAATTTTAAATAATTAAAGAAATAGATTGAGGAAGACACCAGGAGATGGAAGGACCTCCCATGTTCATGGATTGGAAGAATTAATATTGTTAAAATGACCATCCTACCAAAAACAATATTTAGATTCAATGCAATACCAATCAAAATCCCTGTGACATACTTTACAGAATTAGAAATCTCCATCCTTAAATTCATATGGAGGCACAAAAGACCCCAGATAACCAAAGCAACCCTGAGACAAACAGCAATAAATGCTGGGGGATTACTATACCAGATCTTAAAGTATACTACAGAGCTATAGCCTTAAAAACAGCAAGGTACTAGCACAAAAATAGACACATAGATCAATGGAACATTGTTGAAGATCCAAACATGAGTACACAAAATTTCAGCCACCTGATATTTAACAAAGGTGCCAAGAACACATAATGGAGAAAAGGCAGCATCTTCAACAAATGGTGGTGACAAAACTGGATCTCCACTTGTAGAAGAATGAAACTAGATCCTTACTTTCACCTTGCACAAAAGTCAACTCCAAATGGATCAAAGACCTCAATGTAAAACTAGAACCCTGAAACTATTTTGAAGAAAATATTGGCAGTAAGTTACAAGATATAGGTGTAGGAAAGCATTTTTTAAATTGGAGAGAAGTTGTTCAGGAATTAAGGTCAAGAATCAACAAGTGGGACCTCATTAAACTAAAAAGCTTCTGTACAGCAAAAGAAACAATCAAAAAAAGTGAAGAGAAAACCCACAGAACGGGAAAAAAATCTTCACCAGTGACACATCTGACAGGGGTTTAACATTCAGAACATATAAAGAACTCAAAAATCAAAGAACAAGAAACCAAATGATCCAATTAAAAGATGGGCTAAAGATCTAAACAGAGAGTTCTCAAATGAAGAAATAAAGATGACTAAGAAACATCTCAAAAAGTGTTCAACATCATTAGTAACGAGGGAAATGCAAATTAAACCCACCCTCAGGTATCACCTTACCCCAATCAGACTGGCTAGGATCAAGAGAACAAATGGTATCAAATGCTGGAGAGGATGTAGAGAAACGGGAACACTCATTCACTGCTGGTGGGATTGCAAACTCATGCAACTTCTAAGGAAAACAGTGTGGAGAAGTCTTAAAAAACTAAGAATTACCCTGCATATGACCCGGTTATAACACTCCTTGGCATCTACCCAAAGGACTCATCCTATTGTAGAGACACTTGTACGACCATATTTGTTGCTGTTCTTTTCACAATATCTAAGAGATGGAATCAACCTAAGTGCCACTCAACTGACGAGTGGTTAACAAAAATGTGGTATATTTACACAATAGAGTTCTATTCAGAAGTAAAGGAAGATGAAAAAATTTGCAGGTAAATGGATGGATCTGTTATACAGAGTGAAGTAACACAGACGCAGAAAAACAAACGATATACGTTCTCCCTCATATGTGGCTCCTAGCACCAAATCCTTTTAAATTCCAAGTCCTTTTAATAAGATGATGCTATACAACAGTCCCTTCTGTATGAAATAACTACCATCATCACAACTTCAGCTGAGCCTTGTCGGTAAACATCATCACAATTGGGCTTGTTGACGGTTGTGCTCATTCATTAAAGGAGGGCCAAGCAGGGTCATTGGACCTCACCACATTATCCAGCCACTCTTTCAGCCAACTGAATGTAATATGACCCTAATCACACATGCCCTCATGGATTTGGGGAGGTCTAAAGTATACAATCTGCGGAAGGTTAAGAAGAGAAGGCATGACCCATGCTAGGAAAAGGCTATCTAATATGCAAACCCTCAGGTCATATATACACTTCAGCTCCCCTCAGTTATCTCGGTGAGTAAGCTCAATAAATTCATTGGTTCCCCAGTAAAACTTTAATCAAACGTTGGCTTAACACTAGAACCTTGAAAGGGAATAAGCATTGCTTAGCATCCCCAGGAAAAGTCTCACAACAGATGGAAAAATCTGTTTGTTAATGCTATCATGTCTCATAATTATTTTTTACAAAAGAAAATGAGAATGTAAAAGATGTTAATAGTATGTGGGAATGGAGATATTTTCCAAAATAGAACAAATGAGAAAGCCTAAGCAAGTGATGAAGGTCTGTATAGGTTTGTTATGATATATAAAGGATGATACAAAAATAATATAAACATAATGTTAAAATGTCTATGGTCATAGTTTAGTCAACTAGTTTAAGGAACAAAATATATATCTAGTCAAAGTTTATCTGAGAATATTTGTTTTTTGACCCAAGCCTTATCTACATAGCATATGCTAATTAAAAATACCAGACTGGTGAAACTAAGCCTATTGGATGTTTAACAGCCACAGTTTGAGGCCTATACTAATGTGGTCAGAGGGACTTAAAGGACAGTTTTTGCCCCTTGCCCTCCAAGGTCAACCAAGTTCCAGGAGACTATGGAACATTTCCCATTTCCCAAAATGTCCTGTAACTGTGGTGACTCACCTGTCCTCTTGTTCAGGGAGGCCATTCAGACCCCAAGAGGTGGACTTGAACCAGTGTCCAGTCTACAAAGAAGAGGGTCAGCTCAGAGGAAATATCTCATTCATGCTTCCAAGGGAAGCTGGACATGGCCAAGCAGGACCTTTGACTTATCTTCACATAGATGGACTGGTAAAAGAAAGGAGCCAGGAGCTCCTCCCAAGCCCATGTGACTCTTGAGGAACAGATCCTCAAATGACTATAAGTGTAAAAATAAATTGATTTATTTTGGCCAACTGTGCGGTTTTAAACACCCAAAAGGAAAGTATAACCAAAGAGTAAAATTATCATTATATTTCTTTAAGAGTTGTTATCTTCACATAGATGGACTGGTAAAAGAAAGGAGCCAGGAGCTCCTCCCAAGCCCATGTGACTCTTGAGGAACAGATCCTCAAATGACTATAAGTGTAAAAATAAATTGATTTATTTTGGCCAACTGTGCGGTTTTAAACACCCAAAAGGAAAGTATAACCAAAGAGTAAAATTATCATTATATTTCTTTAAGAGTTGAAGGGATTATACTTTGCAGACATTAGGCTTAAGCCTATATAAAAATTATTTAGACAATTATTTCTCATTGATGATTTTATTCCTAACCAGAAAGTGCTGCTCAGATGTAAGACT
>NW_008337084.1:843177-858567 GCF_000622305.1 Nannospalax galili | reverse complement strand
TACTTCTCCTTCACATCTTCTATTCATGATTCAAGGACTTTCTTCTTCCCTCAGAGAGAAGTTATGCAATTTGGGAGTCTTTTAGATAGACCCAATGAAAGGGTTCTCCAGTTGCCTCACCCTGCGTCCCTGTTCAGCATGGAAGAAGCCAGAGTGGTCTGCGTCCCAATTCCCTATTGGCAATTTGTGTAATCTCTTCAGAGGACGGTGTGATAAGAATAGGAGGTAGGAATTGGCTAGGCAGTTAGGGTAAAAAGACCCCAAAGAAAAGTAGCCAGTTTCTTGGCTAAAACTCGCAATGTCCTTGGGCCTCTTAGCAATCTACTCCATTCCAAAGGCCAAAAATGTTGAAAATATTTGGGAGCTTTTATCTAATGCCTTAAAAGATTTTAGGGTTACCTCTTCAGAAGGGGGAATGTTAGAGTAGCCAAAAGGCCCATAAAAAACAATTGAAGAAGAACATGTACATGAAGTTATCAGAAAAAAGTGTTGGGGCGATATTGGAGGAGTTGGAGGGGAGGGAGTGGGCATGGATTTGATCAAAACACCTTATGTGCATGTATGAAATTCTCAATAAGTTATTTATTTAAAAACTATTTAATGGGTAGCAAGATTCATAATAAAAAATGTTCACCAAGCTACATTTGCTTTTCCCTGGGCATGTGGCAGGATGGCATTTCTCAGCCCCTATTGTAGAGTACACAAGCACAAGACTGGGGTTTAACCCATGAAATATATGTGAACAAATATTATGGGCACCTGGACCATGTCTGGCCATAACACCTACCAAGCCCGGCTCCCTCAGCTCTTTGCACTTCTGCTTCCCTGCATGACAATGTGGAGAGTCTTCTTGCTCACCTTTCCACTGGCTTTCTCTATCCTGGAACAATATTTTGTGGGCAAGAAATGACTTGTTATGTCTGAGCCATTATGTTTGCAAAGTACTTATACACATAAAAGCAAAAATAAGTAAATCAAAAAGTGAAAAAAGTAGAAATATAAGACTTTATATATGTTGCTTAAGAGTTCACTAGGCACATCTGCCTTTGTTATTTCTTGAGACTTTCAACCAGTCTATGAGTTGTCAAACCAGGCATTGCATTTCATCCTTCAGCAAGTTGAGTTTCATGTATGTAAACACTGCTGGTTGCCTATTACAGACCAAGCACTGTGCTGGGACCACGAGATGCCCAGATGCATCATAGGTAAAACTTAAAAAAATATTTGGGTCGGGAGTGGTGGCGCACGCCTTTAATCCCAGCACTCAGGAGGCAGAGGCAGGCAGATCTCTGTGATCTCTGAGATGTAGGCTGCTTGCTTACATCTCAGCAGGTCAGGAGGCTTACATCTCAGCAGGTCAGGAAGCAGAGAACAGATGTGAGCTAGAGCTGAGGTCAAGCTGTGACCTATTAGGCTTGCCCCATCAACACACTTCCTTCAGCCAGGCCCCACAACCTCCCTAAGAGCTCACCAGCTGGAGATCAAATTTAAGCACACGAGTCTACGGAGAACATTCAAAATATAAACCATAAAACATCCAGGGCCAAGACCAAATCCAATGACCTTCATCTCTATCCATTGTCCTCATGATGACTTTCTAACTTTTCTGTTGATTTTTCTCCCTTTTTAACATGCTTTCTCTAGCTAACAAAACAACATCTTTGTTTATTAGGGAACACTTGAGTAGGAACAGGGGACTACTTCCCTAGAACATGGGCTCTGAAGTTTCTCCAAGCTTCTAGTCACCAGTCTATTCACCTTCTGACTATGTGACCTCAGAAAAGCCATTTACTCTACCTGGACCTCAAAATCCCCATCAATCATATTAGGACAAGACTATTTTTTCACCAAAATATTTGAAGGAGTATGAAAAGTAATATTTATCAGGTTATGGTGGCATTGTGTTCAATTTAAATAGGATAGATTTATTTTAATTAAATTAAAAGAAGAAAACAAAATCATTATATAATTCTGCCACAGGGTACAACAGAAGACATTCAATGATATTTCTTTTTGTTTTGTTTTGGTTTTGAGACAAGTTCTCCCGGTAGCCTCAGGTTGTCCAGCACTTGCTGTGTAGACCAGGCTGGCCTTGATCTCACAGATTCACCTGCCTCTGTGTCCTTAGTGCAGGGATTAAAGGCGTGCACCACCATGCCCAACCCACAATATTTCTTGTAATTGAAGACAATCTCTCGTTTCTTCTACAACTTCATAGCTCTAAGTTAACTCTCCCCAGCCTCGAAGTTAATTCTGATAGCCTCCTGAGCCAATAGCACATAGAACAAATAATGTGAACAAATATCTGAGATAAATCAGCTTAGAAAGAGGAAACGTTTATTTTAGCTCATGCTTTTTGGAGTATGAGCCCATGAGCAACGGGCCGCCTTGCTTTGCACCTGTGGTGGCACAGTGCCTCACAGCAGGAACATGTGGTAGAGGAAGCCCATTCACCTAATGGCTACTATGGAAGAGAGAAATTCAAGGACACTAGAGCCCCACTATTCACTTTGGGGGAAAAAAATCCCAGTGGCTTAACATTTCCCACTAGATCCCGCGTCTGAAAGGTTACACAATTTCCTAAGAACATCATTCTGGGGAATGAGTCTTTAAACATAGGTCTTTGAAAGACATTCTCAGTATTTTATTTATTATCTTTATTTAATGTCTATGAGTGTATTGCCTTATGTATGTAGGTACACCTCTGTCGTGAAATGCCCAAGGAGGTCTGAGGAGGGCATCTAATCCTCTGAAACGAGAGTTACAGATGGTTGTTAGTCACCATGTAGGTGCTGGGAACCAAACCTCGGCCCTCTGCAAGAGCAGTCAGTGCTCTTAAACACCGAGTCAGAGTCTCCCCAGGCCCATTTTGAGAGATATTCTAAATCCAAACTATGACAAATAGCAATTGAGTTGAACTAAGCCACCCTAGCTACCTTTCTGGATCCTTTCCTCTTTATCTATGATCTTCCTCCTTATATAAGCCTTCCAAAAGTGGATTGATTAGTGCAAAATATACAGGAATTCTCTACCGTGATCACAACACTAAGTTTCTAATAAAACAGCTTGGGGGTAGTATTTCTGGGGAGGTAGCTCAGCTGGTAGAGTGCTTACTTGGCATGCAGGAAGTTGTGGGTTTGCTTCCCAGCATGACATAAACCTAGCATGATATCACACTCCTGTAATCCCGGCAGTTACCAGGTGGAGTCAGGAGGATCAGAAGCTCGAGGTCATCCTCAGCTGCATAACAAGTTAGCCAGCCTGGGCTAACTGAGACACTATCTAAAACAAAACAAAAACAAAAACCCCAGTGTGGTTTACAGTAACATTTCCCAGGATATTTTCCCTGTCCTTGCCTCTCCTCCCTCCTCTTCCCTCCCCTTTTCCTTATATTGGAGACAGGAACTCACCTTGTTTAGTTTGGTCTCAAATTCCTAAGCTCAGTTGAGTCTTGTGTCTCAACTTCTTACGTAGGTGAAAACATGGGTATGTGGTGCTGTTCTCTGCTCTGACAGTATTTTATTATTTATTTATTTATTTATTTATTTTTATATTTTTTTATTTATTATTTATTTATTTAGGTCTTTTTGAGACAGAGTCTCCCTGTAGCAACAGCTGGCTTGGAACTCATTATGTAGATCAGGCTGGCCTCAGTCTCACAGAGATCCACCTACCTCTGCCTCCCAGAGAGCTGGAATTAAATGCGTGTACTGTCACACCCAGATTTTCACACATTATTTATTTTTTTTATCCTTAGATGCATGTATCCTCTTGGATGACAATTAACTAGTGAAGCATGCAAATCTAGCTGACCATGACCCTGTTGAATCATGATTATATTATCCAGCATGTGTGTTATACACTCAAGGAGCATGTTGTCTACATTTATAACTAAGTTCTTAATAAAAATGTTCACCTACAGTATGCCATCAAAGACTTTTCTCAAGTTTGACAATTATCTGTTAGTTCCTGTCTTCTTGTCTTTTGAATGCCAAAAAGAAAGAAAGAAAGAAGAAAAAATCTCCTACTTTTAAATCTACTATTGTTATGTCATCGTTTAATATAGTGATAGCACAAAACATTTTTCCTGGTACTTTATTAAAAATCAAGAGTCACTATTATTATGGACCCCAAATTCATATATTGAAGCCCTTACTCCCAATGTGACTATATTAAGATATATGGATTTTAATGGCACAATTAAACTTAAGTGAGATTATAAGGCTAGGATCCTAATTCAATGGGACTGATGTCATGTAAAGAGAAAAAGACACTAGGTGTGGTGGTGCACACCTGTAGCCTCGGCTGCTTGGAAGGTTGTCATGGTTGGTTTCTATTATCAACTTGACACATCTGGGAAAAGGAAACCGAAATTAAGGAAATGCCTCTATGGGACTGGCCTGCGGGCATGTCTGTGAGGCATTTCATTGATTGTTGAGAGAGGTGGGAGAAAGCCCAGCGTACTGTGGGAAGTGCCACCCATGCATGGGCAAGTGGTCCTGGGTTGTATAAAAAAGCGCACTGACTTTAAAGAGACTATTCTCAAAATAGCAGCATTCAAAAGTGTCAGAGTACTACCACAGCTTTTACTCAGCTGGCTGCATGGCCAGTCAAACATGACCTTTTTCACATTTCATTCTTTGTCTTTCACTTTGGAGCATGGCTTAGCACTCTGAGCTTGGGACTCTGAAGACATACAACATATTCATCCATATTAACTTTAAAATGTAACTTTCAGTTCATGCCACCTATAAGTTTCAATAGATTTCTAGATATATAAACTCATACTAAGGGAAACAGTTTCTTACTGAAGTATCAAATGGTAGCTGTGTAGCACAGTTGAAATCAGTCCAGTTACAAACCTAATCCTGAGCTCCATAGAGAAGTGAGCGTGGATTTTAGTTCCAGGACACAGCAAGGCCCACTGTCTGTTGACAGGAGAAGTTTATGGATATCCCTCTGGAGTTGGGCCAGTGACCATGCAATAAGCTCTGGTTCAATGAATGAACTAAGTCTGTAGTAAGGAAGATATTTAAGTATCATGAAACATGGTGAAATGAAATAAAGTCAGTTTCTAGATTCATGAACAGTTGGTGTTTCAATTCCCCAAATCTGCAGGCATCATGAAGAATTAAGACATTGAACTAGGATGGAGCCAGTGAAGGTGATTTCTTCCCTTCTGATAATTTGCATGAATGCCATTGATAAAATAAATCTTAAAATAGAAGAAAAATTCCAACATCTTTTCCCTATAAAGTCCTATGTTTTTGCTGTTTTCCTATAAAATCCTATGGTGCTGAAGATTTGTACATATGTTCCTGAAATTAAGAGGGGTTGTATCCTCACAAACTCCCTGCAAATTACAAACAACATAAGTTAAAAATGTGTTAGATATGCCTGACCTACCATGCGTCAAAGCTTAGCAGCACATCCACTGTATAGATAGTGTCAGGGGTTCCGGTTCCCTCTGTGATGAAGTTATGGACTAAGAACTATGGTTTGCTGCTGTTGCCCAGTAGCATGAGAGAGGGTTGTACCACATATTGCTAGTCTGGGAGAAGGTCCAGATTCAAAATTGAAAGAACACAGTCTATGGAATGCATATTGCCTTCACACTATGATAAGTTTGAAAAGTGTAATTTGAGCCATTGTGAATTGGGGACCATCTGTACATCTCTCTTAGTTTGACTATGATTTGAGTATGAAATGCCCCCTGCGGGCTTATGTTGTGGTTTGAATGAGAATTTTCCTCCATAGGCTTTGTGTATTTGAATATTTGTCCCCAGTTGTTACCACTGTTTGGGGAGGTTATGGTACTTTTAGGGCATGGAGCCGGGGTGGAGGAAGGAAGCAGATGCTGAGGGCTTATAGCTTCACCCCACTTCCTGTTCCGTCTCAGCTTACTGTAAGCAGTTGAGATGTGATCTCTCAGCTTCCTGCTTTTCCTTCCATGCCTTCCTCACCATTATGGAAATCTAACCCTCTGGAACTAAAAGCCAAACTAAACTTTTTCTTTCATAAGTTGCTTTTGGCCTTGGTATTATATCACAGGAACAGGAAAGTAACTGATACAGCTTATGTTTGGAAGGCTTGGTCTTTGGTTGGAGTGATTATTTTGAGATGTGATGGTACTTTAAGAGGGCGTGGCCTAGTTGGAGGAAGTAGACCATGGAGAATATGTACAATCTCTTCATTCACTTACTCCCACATGATAAATGTTGTGCCTTACTTCAGTCCCACAATAATGGAGCTAGTGGGCCTTGGAATGAAACACACAAGCCGTGTGTCACAGTGACAGAAAGTCTAACACAGAGCATTGTTACCAGAATACGGTATTTGCCATCATTACCTAACTTTGTCCTTCGGAAACCTTTGGAGTTGGCTTTCAGGAGAAATTTGGAAGAGTTTGGAGATGCAGGCTAGACAGCTAGACTACTATAAGCAGAACTTAGTGGGTAATTCCAAAGGGAGCTCAGACCAGAATGCTGGTAGAAATATACAAGTAAAGACCATCTTCATGAGGTTTCAGGGGGAAATGGAGACTATTAGGTACTGACTAGAAGCTGTTTCTGTTTCATTCTGGCAAAATACTTGGCTATGTTTTGTCCATGCCATGAGACTTTGCAGAAAGCTAACTTTAAATGTGATGGACTAATTGACATGCCAAGAAATATTCAGGCAGCCAAGCATTCAGGTGCTCACAAGGATTTTTTCTTCCTTCCTTCCTTCCTTCCTTCCTTCCTTCCTTCCTTCCTTCCTTCCTTCCTTCTTTCTTTCCTTCACTTCCTCCCTCCCTCCCTCCCTCCCTCCCTTCCTTCCTTCCTTCCTTCCTTCCTTCCTTCCTTCCTTCCTTCCTTCCTTCTCTTTCTCTGTCTCTGTCTCTTTCTCTCTCTCCCTTTCTTTCTTTCTTTCTTTCTTTCTTTCTTTCTTTCTTTCTTTTCTTTCTTTCTATTTCTTCTTTCATTCCTTCCTTCTTTCCCTCCCTCACTCCCTTCTCTCTGTCTCTGTCTCTCCTTCTTTCCCTTCCTTCCTTCCTTCCTTCCTTCCTTCCTCTTTCTTTCTTTCTTTCTTTCTTTCTTTCTTTCTTTCTTTCTCTCTTTTGTGCTTTGAGACAGGCTGTCCCTTGTATCCTCACTATATAGACCAGGCTAGCCACAATCTCATAGAGATCAACTTTTTTCTGATTGCTTTTAGCCAGATTTACAGGGAGAATTCAGAGCAAGAAGTAGATCAGAGGGGTTTGGAAAACTTACAGGTTGACCAGAAAAAACCTGTGTACCAACTACAGCCTTTCTAAGTGTGAGTGTAGCTATTGCTGCTGTCATCACCTGTGGATACCAGACCCCAGCTTCTTTACCCTTTTGTTCCTGGTGAGATTCATGATGGTGACTCTCTAGGGAACTTCCAGACCTTCATTCGGCCTTGGACTGGTATAGCATTCTTGGTCCCATTTTTTTGTTTCCACTTCTTCCTTTCCCCCTCACACTTGCTTTGTGTCCACCTCACTACTCCCTCCCAACTTCATGACCTCTTCTTTGATTATTATTGTTATATATATATGTATATATACATACATACATATGTATATATAATGAGTCAATTTAGTGGTCCTTGTGTATACATGCCTTTAGGGCTGATCACTTGGGGTTAGATCTGTTAGCTCCATTATTAGGAAGCTTGTTCCTGGAGAAAACTCATTCTCCCTCCATCAGTATCCACTGATTACCTGTGGCTCTTCATCTAGAGGCAGGATCCTGGGAAATTTTCCCCATGTACATTGGCATGTCAACTGATGTTGTCTTTATGTGAATCCTGTTTAGGCAAGCATATTGTTTGAGATTTAGTGGGTGCCTCCCTGTCATGTCTAGAAGACACTCTCTAGCAGCAGGTGTCCTGGTCCTCTGGTTCTTACACTCTTTTTTTCCGCCTCTTCCACAATATTCATTGGGCTTTAGTTGTAGGGATGGCATTTTAGATGCAGCAATCGGCCTTGGCACTCCAGTCATTTATTTTCTGCACTTTGACACAGTTGTTAATCTCTGTAATAACCTTAGTCTGCTGCAAAAAGAAGCTTCTTTGATGAGGAAAGAGAGTCACATTTATAAGGCTATTTAGAATACAGTTAGATACTATATTTATTTAGGATAGGTCTTAAATCCAAGTAGAGAGCTGTTGATTATGCCCAAGATAAAGTGCTACTATTGCACCAATAGAGATATTTTTCAGGTTCAGTTCTTGTTGTGGTTCTAAGGCTTTACAACTGGGTAGAACCATTGATTGCTTTTCTTCCTTTATCAGCTTGTATATTACATTCTGATATTATGATAGTTAGTCTTCAGGAAGATGACTTCCAGGACATCTCCAGCTCAATTTCTCTAAGTCCTGTATCTGAGGTGTGTGATGTCTTCTGTAATACCTTCAGTTCGGAGAGGCAGTTAAGGGCTATGACAATAGCATATATTGTTTTGGGAGTTTCTTGGACTACCCTGACCAATAACTGAAGGGAGAGTTCCCTTGCCTGCCACTTGGATTTTTTGTTAGCTAGCCTTCAACTATGCACTCGTATACACATATGTAGTTCACATTTATTCTTAAATAAGCTTATAAAATAAAACAACTTCCCTATTGCTTTTTAGACATTCTATGATTTATCTCACTTTCCTCCTTATCCCCATTCTTAGTTAAAAATCCCCCCATTTTCGTTGATAGCACCAGTGTCCTATTACTCTCCTCTCTCAAGCTCCTTCTTCCTCGCTCTCCCTATGGTCCCTTTCTACACTCCTCGTGTCTGTGTTTACCTCAGATTATGTACTCATATATAAAGATTCAGATCTAAGATCCACAAATAGGGGAGAACATGCAGTGTTAGGTTTTCTGGGTCTGGGTTACTTCACTCAGTAAAATGTTTTCCAGTTCCATCCATTTACATCCATTTATCTCATGATTTTATTTTTCTTTATAGTTGAACAGAACTCCGTTGTGTACATGCACCATATTTCCACTATCATTCATCATTTGAGGGGAATGTTTCCATTTCCTGGCCTTAGTGGAAACAGCGGTAAGGACCAAGACTGAGAAAGTTTCCGGTAGTAGGGTACTGAGTCCTTTGACTATATGCCGATGAGTGGTGTGCTGGGTCATACAGTAGACTACTTACTTTTAGTTTTGTGAGAATTCTCCTCACTGATTTACAGTGACTGCAGCAGTTTGTAATCCCACCGACAGTGAATGAGGGCTCCCCTTCTCAGCATCTTGGACATCGGGATTCTAGTTTTTTGGACTGAGCAATGACTGAATTCTCTGCCTTTCCAGTGTGCAGACAGCCGTTGTTGGATTACCCAGTCTCCAACAGTATAAACTAGTGTAATAAATACCCCTTTATAGTTATATATAATATACTGCATACATAGTACCTTTTTTTTGTCTTTTTGAAACAGGGTCTCCCTGTAGCCCCAGCTGTCCTGGAACTCACTATGTAGACCAGGCTGGCCTTGAACTCACAGAGATCTGCCTGCCTCTGCCTTCCAAGTGCTGGGATTAAAAGTGTGCATATAATATACTGCATATATAGTACTCTTAATTCAATTCCTCTAGAGAACCATGATTAATATACCTAGATTAACGGTTCTCAAATCTGAATATTTAAATTTACTAAATCTGGGAAGGACTTAGGACTGTGCAGCTATTATTTCAAGAGTCTTCTAGTGGTTTAGTTATGTTTGGAAATTCTGAAATAATTCCTTTTCTTTATAAACAAAGACCAAAAAGGGTTCAAACATTTATTTCTTCTTGGGTAATTTTTATAAGGGGTAAGGCATTTGAAAATCACATTCTATCCATCATTCTTGTTTATTTATTAATTTATTTTTGGTAGTGGGCACAAGATCAAGGAATCACAATTTATTTTATTATTTTTTCAAAATTCCCAGTTTGATGATTTTATTTCCAACTAGTTTATTTTTATTTTTAACCAGCATAAAAGTTGAAAATAATATATCTTCTTAGGTGTATCTTGGCTTTTTGGTAGATGTTACTTTCAGTTTTGCTTGCTTCCTAGAATAATTCTTCTTTTATTGAAACTTTTTATGAACACATATCAATTGTACCAGATAATGGGCTTCATGATGCCACATTCATACACACTATCCATACATGATGCGAGCTATCCATACATGCATATGATATGTTTTGATCAGAACCACCCGGGATGCTGTCTCTTATTTTCCCTTCCCCTCCCCCAATCCACTTCAAGCAATGCTGTCTTAAAGAGAAAGAGTTCTCTTACACTAGCACAAGCACTACTGATATGATAAAGGCCCCCATTCAATAGAGCATCGGGACAGATCTACTCATATTGACTCATCCTGCTATTCTTAAGAAATTAGTTCAACCAAATACACGACTCAGCAACTCCTAGCCACCTTCGTGTTGATTGAATTGAACAGTTACTTTCATTCAAGTTCATTGCCATTTCCTTGCTCAGCCTTCTTATTTATATACTGCTTTCTTAAATTAGAAGAAAATTACATGAATGACAATTAGCAGATATGGTGACTATTTCATAAGTGTTACTTTCTTGGTGCTTCTGTGACTCAGTTTCCTTAGATTACAGCACGCTCTTTGTTTAACTTCATAACTGTCTACCACAATCCAGAAAAGAATTAAGGGAGTTAGTTTATTTCAGTTACAACTTTTGGTGGTGTTCCAAAAAGCAGAATCTATTTTGTATCAGGTTCCTAAGTTCTATATATTCATTGTATCGATAGCTATTCCTATACCTACCTACCTACCTACATACATACATACATACCTCTACCTACCTATACTTGTTAATTCTATAATGTCAAAATAAAAAAGGCTGGGAATCATCAGACAAGACACTAAGACAAAGTTGATAAAAAATTATTGAAGAGACTTGTTCCTTATTATGTAAAAGGTGAAGAAATGTCTATTTTAGACAAAACCACTAAAACTGTTCAGAATGGAGAAGTAGTTTCAGTACACGAACATAGTTGGAAAATTAATCTAGACATAAAATCAAATTTCTTACATTGCAATCATGCAGCTGCTTCAGGTAGACCTTAGAATTCCTTTAGATAATCACGCAAAAGGTGTTCAGCATAATTGGTGCAACAAATAACCAGGTGGGGAACTGATGAGCCAGAAAATATGTTAAATATCTTGGTTATATATGTTCTTTCCTTTGGATTTAGGGATGTGCGTACAGTTGAGGGAGAGAAAGAGAGAGAGAGACAGAGAGACAGAGAGAGGTAGAGAGAGACAGAGAGAGACAGAGAGAGAGGGGGCGGGCTGGTAGGCTAGAGACTCAGGGAGCATCTGATGAAGTCTAGAATCCAGAAACTGACTGGGGGCAGAACCCTCCTTCCTCAGAGACCTCAATCTTTCATTTGAGAGTCTTACCTGCTTTAATGAAGTCTACTTGAATTATGGAAAGCAATTTGCTTTGCTTTACTGATTTAATTGTTACTCACATCAGACAAATACCCTTAGGTACATATCCAGAATAGTGCTTGTCTGAAAAATGAATATTATAGCTAATTCAAATTGGCCCCAAATTTTTTTTCACAAGTCCTTAAGTAGATAGTTAATAAGTAAACAAAAAAAATGTGCTAGTGTGTTCAGGCTTCACCTCTGCAGGAGATACAGAAGGAGGCAAATGGTATGAGGCAGCAACAATGCCCATCATGCCTCTGATGGGACAACTTAGGAGAAACAGAAAAGTTTTGAGTGCTAGAAAATTGTTGGTATTTTTTTTCACTATCTGGTAGAAAGCACATCATAATGTCCAAATTTGAGCACAATGCCCTGGGGTGAAGTTGAAGACACTGGACATCCAGGAAAAGAAGATAGGTCATTGGAAGTGAACAGTAAGGAGCTTCGTCATTGAACTAAATCACACTATTCATCATTTATGATGAGCCAGAGAGCCAGTGAGTTCTTTCAATCTCCATTTGTGTAGTTATTGTGAGACAATTTACTTTAAAATGTGTGCACATACATTAAATATTAGAATTTTTAGCAATTAATGTTTCATTAATCAAAGGGAAATAAACAGGATGTGCAGAATCTCCATCCTTTTCAGAAATTAAAAAATTCCAGCTGGGCTTAGTGGCTTAAAGCTGGAAATTTCAGCTACTCAGAAGGCTGAGGCAGAATTACAAAGAAGATCAAGGTCAGCCTGGGCAACTTAGTGAGATCGTATTTTAAAATAAAAAAACAAAAAAATAAAAAGGACTGAGAATACGGTTCACCTAAAGAGTACTTGGCTAGGAAATTCAAAGTCTTGGGTTCTTGGGTATTTATCCAAACAACTGCGAGTCATCGTGTTAGAGATTCTTACACATCAGTTTTTGTTGTAGCACTATTCAAAATAATTGACTTATGGAACCAACTTAAGTGTCCAACAACAAAGGAATGAATAAAGAAAATGTGGTATGTATGTACAATGGAGGTTTTCAGCTATAAAGAAGAACAAAGTTACGTCATGTGCAAAAAAAATGGATTCAACTGTAAATAGTCATTTTATGCAAATTAAGCTGGTCTCAGAAAAACAAATCTTGCATTTTTTCTCTCATTTGTGACTCCTACGTTTTATATGATGCATAAAATCATGTATGTATATATGCTATTAACATAGAAGCAAATCTGCTTAGGGGGACAGGAAAAAGGACAGTAGAGGGTATAGAAGAGATGTGCTCAACATACAATCATACTTGTATCAAATATTAGAAGTAAATGAACTTAAAAAAATTCTTCTTTAGTTTGGTAGGGTGGACTCCTTCTGGCCCCCAAATACCAGAGAGCCTGAGAACCCAGGGAACAGCCTGAAAGTCCCCGGATCCTGCCTCCACATGGTGGTGAGCTTCCCCTAATTGTGCCATACTATCCCCCTACCTGGGATTGTGTGAAGCCCCTCCCAAGGCCCCAGGGAAGATCTGGCTTTGGTAGGCTAAGGCTGGGAGCTCAGCAGCCTTAGTGCTGAGTTCTCGCCCTGCTCTGGACTCCCTCTGGCATAGGGTTGACAGTGCACAGGACTACCTGAGAGACCCTGGATCTTGCCTCCACTTGGTGAAGGAAGCCTGAGTGTACCTGATTGGAACCTGAATTGGGCTTCTGTGGGTACCCCTGAATAGCTGATCTGAAGCCATCATTTCCTTCCAAAATAAACCTGAAAGAACCTGAACCCTGTACCAACCAACTTTGTATAACCAATAAAGAAAGGATCTAGGCACCCGGATAATACAAACAGAAGCACACTTCAACTTAATTCTTATAAGAATCATAAACAACAAAAGAAATTCACATGCCAAAAGCACAATGAAAGAATAATAAAATGGAAAGCCAAAACACTATGTCCCCACCAAACTCCACCAATCCTGAAGAAGTGTTCTACAAGGAGAACCCCGTAGAGATAACCCAGGACACTGAATTTAAAAGAACATTCATAAACATTATGAAGGAATTCAACAAATTTAAAGAACACATGAACAAATCAAAGAGCTAAAAGAAGACAGGGATAAAATTCTGAATGAATTCACAATAGAGCTAGAATCATTGAAGAAAACTCAGGCAGAAATGAAGAAGGAAGTGAAAAACTCAATAAGCCAACTTGAAACAACAGGGGAAAGCCTCACCTCTAGAAAGAATGAAATGGAAAACACTGGAGGATAAAGTTGAAGAATTGGATCACTCAAGCAAAGAGTATGGAAAATTAAAAAAAACACAGTAATGGAATATGCAAGAGATGTGGGACACCATGAAAAGATTAAATCTATGGATCATAGGAATAGAGGAAGGAGAAGAATTTCAGGTTATTGGTGTTGACCAGGTCTTAAATAGGATTGTAGAAGAGAATTTCCCAAAATTAAGAAGAATTTCAGGTTATGGTGTTGACCAGATCTTAAACAGGGTTGTAGAAGAGAATTTCCCAAAATTAAGGAAAAGCTATCACCATACAAACACAGGAAGCACATAGAATACCAAACAGACAGGATCAGAAAAGAAACTCCCCACGACATATCATAGTAAAATACTAAATGTACAGAACAAAGAGAGAATTCTGAAAGCAGAAAAAGAAAAAAAAAAAAACAAGTCATATACAAAGGAAAGCTCATCAGAATTACAGTTGACTTATCAATGCAAACTATGAAAGCCAGAAGAGCCTGGACCAAGGTATTTCCAGCTCTACATAAAAACAGATGCTGGCCAGGCATGGTGGCACACGCCTTTAATCCCAGCACTCAGGAGGCAGAGGCAGGTGGATCTCTGTGAGTTCAAGGCCAACCTGGTCTGCAAATGGAGTTCCAGGAGACCGGGGGCTACAGGGAGACCCTGTCTCAAAAGGCCCCCTCCCCCCCCCCAAAAAAAAAAACAAAAAAAACATATGCCAGCCCAGAATACTATACCCAGCAAAAATGTCTATTATAATTGAGGGAGAAGGAAATATCTTCTATGACATGAATATCCTGAAAGAATAAGAATACATGTCCACAAAACCAGCCCTTCAAAGAATACTTGAAGCAATACAGAGAGCAGAGAGAGAAACAACTATACCTTTGGGCAACAAAAGAAAATAAACAAAGACATAATCTAGGAAACACAAAATTACACAGAGAACACAAGCAGCAATCAAAATGACGGCAACAAATACAGACCTTTCGATAATAACCTTAAATATCAATGGACTGAACTCCCCAGTCAAAAGACACAGACTAAGCGAATGGATTAAGAAACAAAATCCATCCCTTTGCTGTCTGCAAGAAACCCATCTCACCTTCAAGGACAGGCACCACCTTAAGGTAAAAAGATGGAAAAGAATATGCTAAGCAAATGGCACTAAGAAACAGACAGGGGTTGCAATTCTAATATCTGATGAAATAGACTTCAAGGTAAAACTAATCAGAACAGATAAGGAAGGTCACTTCATTCTGATCAAAGGAAGAGTTAACCAAGAAGATATTACAATCCTTAACATATATGCAACAAATTCTGGTGCACCCAAATTCATAAAAACAACACTAAAGGACTTTAAGACACAGATTAACCCCAACTCAGTAATAGTTCAATACCCCACTGTCTCCATTAGACAGGTTAATTGGACAAAGAATAAACAGAGAGACATCTGAATTAAATGATACCATACATCAAATGAACCTAACAGACATCTTTCAATTATTCCACCCAAACACCAAAGAATACACTTTCTATTCAGCACCTCATGGAACTTTTTCAAAAATTGATCATATACTGGGCCACAAAACAAACCTCAACAAATACAAAAATTTTGAAATAATTCGATGCATTCTATCAGACCACAAAGCAATAAGGCTCACAATCAACACTGGATGAAGCTCTAGTCACTACATGAAC
>NW_008337084.1:820673-842597 GCF_000622305.1 Nannospalax galili | reverse complement strand
ACCACCAAAGCTAAACCAAGAAGAGATCAACAGTTTAAACAGACCCATAACATATAAGGAAATTGAAACAGTAATACAAAACTTCCCAACTAAAAAAAAAGCCCAGGCCCAGATGGATTTACAGCAGAATTCTATCAAACATTTAAAGAAGACCTCCAACCAATGCTACTTAAATTATTCAAAATGATAGAAACAGAGGAAGATCTCCCAAATTCATTCTATGAAGTCAGTATCACTCTAATACCTAAACCGGGTAAAGGCATAGCCAAAAAAGAAAACTATAGACCTATATTCTTAATGAACATAGATGCAAAAATTCTCAGCAAAATCCCTGCAAACTGCCTTCAGACACACATCAAAAAGATCATTCACCATGATCAAGTAGGCTTTATCCCAGTGATGCAGGGATGGTTCAATATATACAAGTCAATAACCGTCATTAATCATATAAATGGACTCAAATAGAAAAACCACATTGTCATCTCAATAGATGCAGAAAAGGTTTTTGACAAAATTCAGCATACCTTTATGTTTACAAAGTCCTAGAGGGAATTGGACTGGAGGGAACATACCTCAACATAATTAAAGCTATATACAACAAACCCACAGCCAATATCATTCTAAATGGAGACAAACTGGAAGCATTCCCATTGCACTCAAGAACCAGACAAGGCTGTCCACTATCTCCACTCCTCTTTAACATAGTGCTTGAAACCCTTGCAAGAGCAATAAGACAGGAGAAGGAAATTAAAGGAGTAATTGGAAAAGAAGAGGTCAAACTATCACTTTTTGCAGATGATTTAATACTATACCTAAGAGATCCCAAAAGTTCCACCAGAAAACTCCTAGAACTGATCAACACCTTCAGTATAGTAGCAGGTTAGAGAATCAGTTGACAAAAATCAGTAGCTTTTCTATATACCAATAAGAAACAATTGGAGAAAGAATACAGGGAAATGCTCTTATTCACAATTGTTGCAAAAACATTAAAATATCTTGGAATAAATCTGACAAAAGACACGAAAGATCTCTACAATAAAAATTTTCAACACTCGGGAGGCAGAGACAGGCAGATCTCTGTGAGTTCAATGCCAGCCTGGTCTACATAGTGAGTTCCAGGACAGCTGGCGCTACAGGGAGACCCTGTCTCACAAAAGACCAAAAAAAATTTTAATGGACTATGAACTCTCAAAGCTGGCCCTCAGGTGACCCAGTGAGGTGCTTCCTCCACCAAGACCGCACCCCTTAGGACTTCATGACTGCCCCAGACAGCGCCACCACCTGACCAAGTGTTCAAACTCTTGGCTCTATAGGGGCATTCACATTCAAACCACTACAAACACCATGACCAGAAGTGAATTGTGGAAGAAAGAGTTTGTTTTAGCTTACGATTCCAGGAGCCTAAGAGTCCATCATGGCGGGGAGGCATGGCCACAGGCAGCCAGAGCTGAAAACAGAGAGAGAACTGGAAGTGGGGCCAGACTATGTAAGTCTCAAAACAGACCCCAAGTTACGTGCTTCCTCTGGCAAGGTCGTACCTCATAAAGATTCCATGGCTGCCCAAACAGCGCCACCAACTGGGCCCACTGGCAAAACTGGATCTCCACCTGCAGAAGAATGAAACTAGATCCTTATCTTTCGCCTTGCACAAAAGTCATCTCCAAATGGATCAAAGACCACAATGTGAAACTGGAAATCCTGAAACTATTAGGAGAAAATATTGGCAGTAACTTACACAATATAGGTGTAGGAAAGGATTTTCTAAATAAGACAGAAGTAGCTTAGGAATTAAGGTCAGCAATCAGTAAGTGGGACCTCATTAAACTCAAAAGCTTCTGTACAGCAAAAGAAACAATCAAAAAAGTGAAGAGAAAACCCACAGAATTGGAAAATATCTTCACCAGGGACACATCTGACAGAGGTTTAACATCCAGAATATATAACGAGCTCAAAAAACAGGGGCTGCAGAGATGGCTCAGCGGTTAGGAGCACTGAGTACTCTTGCAGAGGACTCCGGTTCGATTCCCAGCACCCACATGGCGGCTACGAACCGCTAAGAAACATCTCAAAAAGTGTTCAACATCATTGGTAATTAGGGAAATGCAAATTTAAACCACCCTAATGTAGCACCTTACCAAATCAGACTGGCTAGGATCAGGAGAACAAATGATACCAAATGCTGGTGAGGTTGTGGAGAAACCGGAATGCTCATTTACTGCTGGCGGGATTGCAAACTTGTGCAGCCTCTATGGAAAACAGTGTGGAGAACTCTTAAAAAACTAAAAATGAACCTACCATATGACCTGGTTATACCACTCCTTGGCACATACCCAAAGGACTCATCCTATTTTAGAGACACTTTTACAACCATGTTTGTTGCTGCTCTTTTCACAATAGCTAAGAAATAGAAATAACTTAAGTGTCTGTCAACTGAGGAGTAGTTAACAAAAATGTGTTATATTTATACAATGGTGTTCTATTCATCAGTAAAAAAAGATGAAATAATGAAATTTGCAAGTAAATGGATGGATCTAGAAACTGTTATAGTAAGTGAAGTAACACACACTCAGAAAAATAAATGACATATGTTCTCCCTCATATGTAGCTCCTGGCACCAAATCATTTTAAATTCCACGCACTTTTAATAAGACGATGATATACAGCAGTCCCTTCTGCACGAAATAACTACCATCATCATCACTTTGGCTGAGCCTGATCACTAAACATAGTCACAATTGTGCTTATTGAAAGTTGTGCTCATTCATTAAAGGAGTGCCAAGCAGGGTCACTAGACCCTCACCTGAATATCCAGCCACTCTTTCCAACCACTCTTTTAGCCAACTAGTCCAGCCTTGGAAAAAAAAAAAAAAAAAAAAAAAATGAGGACGAACCCAGTAGAGGGATGCTTTTGGAAGCCCTTGTCAAGAAACTCCAATGGACTCTCATATGAACATTTGAAAAATGCACTGTTCTGACTTTTCTAGTTTCCTATCTAGAACTTGTAATGTTAATTACTCTTGCCTTTACTTCTCCTTCACATCTCCCATTCATGATTTAAGGACTTTCTTCTCTCCTTAGAGACAAAAGTTATGCAATTTGGGAGTCTTTTAGATAGACCCACTGAAGGGGTGCTCCAATTACCTCACACTGCATCCTTGTTCAGCATGGAAGAAACCAGAGCAGTCTATGTTCCTATTCCCTATTGGCAATTTGGGTATCCCCTTCAGGGGATGGCATGATAAGAATAGGAGGTAGGAATTAGCTAAGTTAGGGTAAAAAGACCCTGAAGAAATGTAGCCAGTTTCTTCGGTCAAAGTCAAAATGTCCTTGGGCCTGTTAGCAACATACTCTGTTCCAAGGCCAAAAATGTTGAAAGTATTTGGGAGCGTATACCTAATCCTTAAAAGATTTTAGGGTTACCTCTTCAGAGGGGGTAATGTTGGAGGGGAGGGAGTGGGCATGGATTTGATCAAAATACCTTATATGCATGTATGAAATTCTTAATCAAGTTTTTGTAAAAATTAAAAAAAGAAAGAAAAAAGAATGTTTTATAAATGAAAAAAAAATTCTTTAAGGACAAGGCCTGAACCCAGCAACAAAGCCAAATAAACTACTGATAATTTGCTATGAGTTGAGTGTAAGTAAACATGATTTTTGCTTTCTCTGAACCCATGAAGACTGATAGAGAAGCTGGTTAGGAGATGACGAGGAAGTCAGTCAGAGAGGCAGATGCCCAGCTGGTCACGTGTTCTTCCTATAGGAGAGGTTCCACTTCCCTTGGCTTCCCAGTAGTGCTTCAAAGGGCAGCGCTGCACAGGCTTCAATGCCACAACTCTACCAGAATGAAGCTGTTTTCTCCTATTTGAACTCTGGACACCTTGCACATTACTGAAGTGAACTGGCTTCCTACTTAGAAATATAAAGTAGAAGTGGACCTATATTTAATTTTTATGCAGATTCCTTTAGTTCTAATGCATATAATCTACTATTTACTTGCATGGTTATGCTGATCTTGTGCTCACATTAATTTGTATCACATCAATGACAAAATGTCATTTGATGTCAACTAGGATATGTATAAATAAACACATATTAATTGTGCTATGAAAACATGCCTCCAGTTTTGGAGGGAAACCTCTGAGAGAGATTACAGGGAAGCATCAGAAAAGTATCACTTTAAGACAGTTACCTTGTTGATGGCAGTGGTATTTATATCTCAGATGGTGTTTACAGACAAAGTGTTTGATATACTGTACAGAGAAAGGAATTGATGGAATAGAAATCTTGGAAATGTCAAACACCAGAAGAGCAGGAGAGGGATGGGAATTATAAAAGGATCTGGAGAAAATATGACTCAGAGATGTCGTAGAAGAGGGCAACAATTGGAGAATTCTGGAAGGAATCACAGTGGTGAACAGAGTGCTTCAGACAAGAATGATAATGTTCACTTAGCTTTTGTTTAATGAAGGACTATTAGCTGTGGGGCTCATATATACTAAGACTACAAAGAAGTTACTGATGTTAGCTTATCTTTGGGAAACTTGCAATATGATGCATGGAGAGAGACACGTAAATAGTTCCGGTGCAGAAGGTCAATGATCTATTATAATTATATGCTGTGGTGGATGAGCATAAGAGCCAGGGAGAGCAGAGATGACAAAAGGTTTCTTGGAGAAGGTAATATTGAACTACATTTTAAGGAAAGTTTCCATGCGGGGAAAGGAGGTATGGACATTACAGACTAATGAAGAACATGGCCAAAAGAATGGACCTCTTAGACTGTGATGCTTGAGGGAAGGCTGGGTAAGTGTGGATCAAGAATACGCATGCAGTAGCTAAACAACACAACAGATCCAGGTGGTATGTACATGTGCTACACAGAGTTTGGGTTTCATCAGCAGGAAGCAAGGCACCACTGAAAGTTTTAAGCAGAATTCAAATGTCAAGTTTCTTACTTTAGAAATATCTCCTAGATAACACAAGGGTGGATAGGTAATACAAGGACCATTTGTCTACAAAGGTCTGAATAATAAACAATGAGGACCAGATCTGAGGCACAGCTGTGGAAAGGACAGATGAAGGAGGTCTTCTGATGGAGTTTTTGTGACCATTTCATTGTAGAAGAAAGAGTATAGTTGAGGTGACTTTCATGTTTTGGCTTGGGATTAGTGAAAAGAGAGAGAAGTATGGAGTCGACTTTTTCTTTGAGCTGGAATCTAGGAGGAAATCGTCCAAGGAGGATGGGCAGAGTGAGTTCAGTTTGCTTCACACAACAAAAAAGTTTCATTGCATTGTTGATTGGGTGGTGAGGAAGACAGATCAGAGCGCAAGGCAGAGGCTGATAGGAGAGAAAGAAGATGAGTGAGGAAGTGGGCAGGTGGAGCAAGACGGTCTTCTGTCCTGATTTACTACGTATTTCTAACACTTAAGGTAGTTCATTCCTATGTAATGACCTGATGAAACTGAAGTTTAATTGAGAAAGTAGAGGATTTAGTAGTATGACAATATTAAAACCCAATTAAGAAGTGGGCTCATCTTATCAGAAGTATTTGCCTACAATTTCATATCACTGAAAAGAATATTCAACTACTTAATATTACTTTAGATGACTGGTATAATCCTTTAGGAATGACTCTAAGTAAATAAAAATCACAGAAAAGCAATTTGGAAACTTAAAAGAATGAACATCTGGCCATTTTTTTTGTAGGAATAGAAAAATCCAGGAAATAATTTTGTCATGCTTTTTAATGAATGAAGGACTGAAACAAAGTCATTGTCTGGGAACTCACCAGGGCCACTTGTGGGTAGCTTTGTCTTTAAATCAGAAGGTGGTCTTCATTTTAATGTTAAAGTAACTCAGTCCTCCAAACTCAGACATATTTGTAATTGTTCTTAGAATAATTTCTAGGATTGAAAAAACACCCCCATCTCTGAGGAACAGATGTTCTTGCTGACCGATTTCTATGTCCCTTCAAAATGTCCTTAACCGCCACAGCAGAGACCTTATCTACTGGAGAACATCAATACAAAATAATGAGGAAATTGGGCCCAAACCTCAAAGGTTCCCACATCATCCAAGCTGTGCTTACCTTGTAGGATCCCTAGAGAAGGTGGTCATATAAAACAAAATCTGCTGGAGTGGAGCAAACAGACAGTGTTGGGTGGGAATTTCCTTATGGTTCCCTAGGATTGTCTTGTACAGATGTGTCTCAACATATATTACCCCAGAAAAAAGGACCATGGCTGTTTATTTTAGTTTCGTTTTGGAGACAGGGTCTTCTTATGTAGCTTAGATTGTCTTTGATCTCAAGATCCTTCTGCCTTAGACTCTGCCTGAGTACTAGGATTGCACGCATGCATGAAGTTGACGTGGACATTATGGTACCTAGTGTGTAGTTCTAAAATCAGATCATGAGGTCAGGGCAAAGGCTACCTTGGTTCAGACAGCAACAAAACAAAACGAAACAGAATTCGTGAGCTGCGCTCTCTGCCTTGTCCTTAGTGCTCGGTTGTGTCTCAGGCAATGGATTCTAGCTGAATGCACAGGAAAAACTAGAGAGAAGCCTGTGTAGATGCATTGGTGTGTCTCTCGAAAGAATGCTAGCCCCAGAAGGACAAATTGGTGGAGACAATTGCCTTCAATTAAAAATCTTCTTGCCAGATACAGAGAGGAAGTGGGGCAGCAATATCAATGGGTTAGATGTTCCCAGAAGGGGAAAATCGCTGGCAGCTTTATTCTACCTCTGGGTGGTTTGAAGTAAAGCACAGTGATATTGGGATGACTGAGGATATATATATATACATAGTGCTCATTATGTACTGGGGCTAGTAAATTAATCTGTCATTAGGGAACAGGAAGAAAATAAGTTTAATGAACCTTTATTAAACTCCTGGCTGGTTCACATTGCTTTTTATTTTTATGCCAGGAAAGTCTTTCAAATTTCAAACTCTATCTTTCTGTTTGTGTTCCTTTATCAAAGGCACTAATTGAGATGTTTGGGAGCACTAGGCTGTGAGTGAAATTGCCAGTCAGCTCTTGGGGCAGTTCGGGACTGGCTGCTTCCTCTGTGATGTTGGACATAAGGAAAATCATGTGGTATGTAGATAAGTACTCCTGGGTGATAAGAAGCTCACAGGGAGAACAGATGTTTCCCTCAGGCAATGCTCTTTCCAGAATGATCTTGGATTTGACTGTGTACGCTCAGCATGCGATCACCTTGCCAGTACCTTGTAGCAAAGGCTGTGAGTGACACACCTGCACTGATAGGAGCGCCATCTGGCACCTTCTAGTCTTTCTTTGAGTGGAATAGCCTGCTGCTATAGCAATCCTCACGTTCTGTGGCTGAGTAGTTTGAAATGCACCACCTCAAGAACACTTGCTTGGAAGCCTCAAACAAAAGAAGCCAGCCGGCTCCTTTTCCTTCTAACAAGCCCCTTTCCAGTCCGCCTTCCCTTTCCGAGTTAGGCACATCGTAGACCACCCCTTTATTCTTGCAGACACTCACATCACTCATCTGGTGTGTGAAGACAAATTGGCGGAGACAAGCACTTCTGTCTACATCAGCGTTTGTCACCTGTGGAGCTTGGGGCTCCGTGCCTTGGCCAGTTGAGGACTCGGTTTGCCTTTCACTTACCTGCAGTCTTCAGGATATAGATGCTGTGTGCTGAAACACTTGGGCTTCCAACAGCAGAACTCACAGTCATCCCTGCTACACTTTCCTCAGTCCACATCAAATTTCTAGTCATAAATTTCAACCAGCTCTGACACGGGAGTGGGCCCTGAAGAATTCTATTTCATGCAAATGGTGAGAGCTCTGTGGACTGACCCCCATCACCCTCTGAAAGCTACCATTTGCCCTGATTTATGAAGGAGAAAGAAGGACAGAGAAGCTTTGGATTTTCCTTATTCTTGGCACCGCATGCCCAGATGACCTGAGGTGTAGAAACCCCGTGCTTCCCCTCTGTCTCCCTTCGTGAAGACAGGATTATGACCACACAAGGCTGCTTCCCACACCTTGTCAATACCCAACGAGGCTCTGATAGACTCAGAGCTCCTGTCTGGAACAGTAAATTTACTACTCGTAGAGAAACGGTCTCCTCTTGTTCTCATGCCCTTGCCCCTTGCAACACTAGACTTAAATCTAAGTCACAGGATAAAGTAAAACATAAATTAGAAATTACTTAGATGCCACATAATTTATGTTGAATAGAGATTCTAAAAACGGTCCTTTTCAGAATGTGGAGTGGAGCCGTAAAGTGACGTTGGTGCAGGGTAGTAGAAAATCCAGCTGCTGAGACTGCAGCGCTGGGAAACCCCTTCCCAGACAGGGCTTCTGCTTCCTCCACTGCTTCCTGTTCCTCAGTGCTGTGGACATTTTCACTTCCCTCCTTCGATAAGATTTGCCCTAGAGTTGTTACCAAGTCACACAGATCTTTTACGTGCCACCAACTTGACTCTACAGCACAATGCAACGAGAAGCTCTGACTTGAAAGAGAGCCATCTCCTGCCCACAGTTTGTAAATGGTGTCAACTGGATGAAACAGGGAAGTTCTACTTGCAATGGGATACCACCAGAGCCGGCAGCATGCCTAGAGTGTGAACAGGAGACACGCACATGATTCTTGTTTTTTTTTGATAATCCTCTCTCCTTCCTACTTGGGGTTACTGTCAAGATTGGATTCAAGTGAAAGCTAAACATCAAAAGAAAAGAAAGGTGTAGCCAACAAACTCTAATAACTGTAAACCTAAACCTCACAGGTCTTGAGAAATAGGAGTGAAACTGAGCTCCTCATCACTAACAAGGCTTCTGAAAATGAGCTGCTTCTCCCTGTGTGGTGCTGAGTTAGAAAGCTAGATCTGTAAGTAGCACTATGGCCCAGCGCTGTGGCCTGGGCATTCAGTGTCTGAACACCAGGGCCACCAGCAGTCCTTTCTTAGTGGTGTATACACACAGGTATTTTGTTTTATGTGTATTTAAAATATACCTTTGGTGCTGTTTGTCTTATAGTGAAATCAAATGATGGATAGGATGACCATGAAGAAGTTCAAATCCCTATAGAAGGTTTTCTCTTCTTTTTCCTTTTCTTTCTTTCTTTCTTTCTTTCTTTCTTTCTTTCTTTCTTTCTTTCTTTCTTTTTCTCCTCTCTCTCTCTCTCCCTCTCTCTCTCCCTCTCTTCTCTCCTTTCTTTCTGAGACAGAACTCATATCCCAGTATAGCCTAGAACTTGTCATGCAACTGAGAATGATTTTGAACTCCCAGTCTTCCTGGTCTGTCTCCCAAATGCTGGGATTCCAGAGCTGCATCACTAAGCCCTGTTCATTTGCTGTTAGGATGTGTGCAGGGCTTTGCACATGCTAGGAAAGTACTTTACCAACTGAGCTACATTTTCAATCTCAAGAAGTTTTAACATAAACAAAGACTGATAAAAAGGAACTCCTGATTTCTTCTGGTTAGTGTTCTAATTATTGTTTCGGTGCTCAGTGACACACCAGAGTGCTATTTTCAACTCCTGCTACATTGACCAACCTCAGAGAATGTTCTCCCTGCTTCCAATGGCTTGACACTACAGGTGGATCCTGACCATAGTCTTCAATTCTTGACCTGCGTTCAGGAATTCCCCTAATTTCTGATGGCAGAAATGCTGCATCCCATTGGCTCAGGGTGGGAGGAGGTGAGCTTCCACAGCCCTCGCCACTTAGGAGTTTTGGACCATTTTGTTCAATCTGTTTCTCAAAAGGCATCTATTCCTTTCTGTCAGTTTGGGATTCAAGGTCTCCATTTGCAGAGTGGAGACATTTAGGAAATAGTGTGTCTGCACAGGCAGAGGAGGCTAGGTAGGCACACAGAGGAAGTCTTGCTGCAAAAAAGCAGGTTGCTCTTTCCATTTCTGGAATTCTAGGTTTTGACTACATATAAGTTCCAAGATCTTTTCCTGAACATATCTTTAGATCACATGCTTGGGTTCCATGTATTTGGGGATGTTTCAACATGTTTCTACTGGAAGTTAGTTTGCTTTCATATTATTAATTAGGTACAAGGACTAAATACAAAAGGAAAAGATGTCTTTAATTCTTATGCCACTTTTAGAGGGAGACTAGCAACCATGGGCACCCTGAGTAGTCAGAGAGGGACTGGTGACTTCCTTTAGAACCACTGCTTTGTAGTTCAGCCTGGAGTTCAATGGTTCTGGCTTGTGAATGGGAGGAAAGGGTTTCATATCTGCAGAGACAGGTTCACAGGGGTCCATGCTAATGCCTCACCTCTTTAGCTCTTGTTCATATTCCCTTGAGGTCTTCAAGGTAGACCAGATACTGTGTAGCAAATCTTAAACACTAATTTCTGGTTCCTTGAATGTCATACACCCAGTTTCAATTTCACCACTAATGTACTATGCTTCATAACTTAGAAGGAAGGATTTATGTGCACAGAGTAATTTCAGAAAGAGACTCAACATCTATTATTCTATAGTGTGTGTCTTTCTGCCCTTGAGCTCACAAGCCTTTGTGATAAGAAACTACATCTTGAAGGTATTTTTTTGGCTTGTCCAGAGGACTTCCTTTCTCATTGATCAGCTTTAGAGAATTCTTATTGTCAAACTGAGAAACTTTTGTCCAACCAGAGGCTGAAGGGAAACCCTCCAGCAAGATTCATTATAGAGTTTTGTGTAGAAAGAAGAAAAGTCGGTATGAGAAGGAGTTCCCTGTGCTGCATACTCGGCCAAAGAACTGAGCTAGAAGCAAAGTCTTGAGAAGAGAGGTGCATTGGATTAGGGTCCTGGAACAATACACAACAGTATTGTACCATCAGAACACAGGGTCTCTTTCTGTCTCTCTCTCTGTCTGTCTCTCTCTGTCTCTGTGTGTCCTTTTTCTTTGTATTTGTGTCCATGTTCATGTGTACGCTGATGCACGTGTGTGGATGCACATGCATGTATGTGCCTGTGGAGGCCAGAGGAAAATGCCCATGTTGATTTTTTTTTTGAAACGGGGTTTTTCACTTGCCTGAAATTTGCCAAATAAGTCAGAGTTGCTGACCAGGAAGCCCCAGGGATCTACCTGTCTCTGCCTCCCCCAGCTCTGGGATTACAAGTGTACCAGGCTTTATTTTATTTATTTAATTTTTAAAAGATTTTAGGGATCAGTTCTCGTGATTGCAAGGCAAGCACTTGACCTACTGAACAGTATTCCCAGGCCCCTGGGGCTTTCTTATGCTCCATAGAGGGTCTTTCTCTTTGGGACCATTGACAATTTGGTAGGCTTCTTCAATTGAGCAAGTGAATGATAACACATGGACAGTGTCTCCTGCCCAGGATGATCAATGCATGTCAGATGTTTGGAAAATAGGCAATTAAAAATCTGGCTTTACATATAAAAAGCTTTAAAAGAAGTCATTATTGAACTGTTCAATGATTTGTGTTCTCATTGGCAAGGTAAAGCCTACCTCCCCCAGAGTGATGTGATCCTCGGTCCTGAGTCTTCACAGCTGGAGTCTGCCACTGAGTGTCTCATTAGGTCACTGCAGAAAGAGACCTGCCTTATTCATCTCCACAGAGGTGTTTAACACATTTTTAAAATTTATTATTACTTGCTCTTTTCTCTAAGAAACCAAGGAGAGGAACAGTGAATTATCTTAGGGCATGTTTCCCAGGAAACAGACCTTAGCATGGGGATGCACTTGTAAGAATGTGGTTAGAGAGCATGCTGGGTGTCATTCCTGATGGAAGATGAGGAAGAAAGGGCTGAAGGATGACCCCACATGGTCACCTCCAACTGCAGGTGGAGAACTCTGGGCCTGGGGCAGATATGAGTGGCTTCTGAGGAGTGGGCAAGACCTGGGGCAAGGCAGTGTTTTGAGGGTGCTATGTACAGGGGTGGAGGTGTGGAACCTTCAGAATGTGGAGCCTCATGGGAGGTCCTTAGCTCATCAGGGTCATGCTCTCAAAGGGACTTGTGGAAGTCCAACCCTTCTTCCTTCCTCTTAATTCTCTGGTTTGTGATTTGAAAGACTTTGCTGTGCCATATATTCTGGCTGTCATGAATTGCCCTGCCAGTGGCCTGGGCCAATGGAACCACTTGATCATGGATTGGAACTATGAACCCAAATAAACCTTTTCATTTTATAAATTAACTATCTCATTTAGTTCCGTATAGTGGTGAAAACTGACTAATGTATTTACTGATCTATTTGCCTGATTGATTTGGGCATTAGAATTCTCCTATGTAAAGTGTGTGTGTGTGCATGCGTGCTCATGTGTGCATGCCATATATCATATATTTACGTGAATTTCAATGTCTACATGATCTTAATCTACCCATGGGTGTTCTTTGAGTATGCTCAGGACTAGTGGGTCTTTGTGGATGTCCAGAGGCAAATTAAAGCCTGGGGAGAAGAGTTGGGTCTTAGTTTCCTTTCCATTTCTGTGACAAATTGTAGCTAAAATTCTTATTAAAGAGGTGTAAACAATGATTGTCCCCTTCTCCCTTGAACCTTTTGAAAAACTGAGGTATAATTTCATTAAACTATGGTCTTGGAAACCAGTGGGCTTATTGGACCTGCTTACAGAGCAATGGATGAAAGTTTATTGACAGGAGTGTGGGTGCTGCCCCCTAAGGCTGCACTGGAAAGCCTTCATCCAAATGTGGATGGTGACTTCCTCACAGCTACCCAAAATGGGGAGAGCGCTGCCCTTGTGCTTCCTCAGTTTATATGAGCTTAGCCCGTCCTCCCCGTGTCAAACTAGGGCAACTGGTTGTTTGAGAGGTGTGGCTGAGTCTCACTGCCCTTCCTTTCTTGAGGAGCATAACAGTCAGTAAACTTAACTGTGATGGTCCTAGGCAAGCAAGGGCAACTGAGCTTTGGAAGATGGCATCTGTCCATGGTCTGTCTGTTGGAGGACAGTTCTATGCAACATAAAATCTGCTGACAACAGCAACTTAAGGGAGAAAAGTTTTCATTAGCTCACAATTCCATGTCACAATCCATTACTGAAGGGAAGTCAAGGTGGAAGGAACCAGCAATTGGTCATAGCATATCTGCACTTAAGATCTGAGATCATGGATTGACACGTGTATGCCAGTGCTCAGCTCAATTTCTCCATTCTTATACAATCTAGAGTCTTCTGCCCAGGGAATGATGCAAGCCAGAGTGTATGGGTCTTGTCAATCCAACCCAATCAAGATAATCTTTCAAAGACATGCCCACAGGTCAACTTAAAGTAGACAATCTCTCATCGAGACTCTCTTCCCAGATGATTCTAGGTTGTACTTAATTGTTGACAATCAAAACCAACAAGGTGATTTTGAAATAGTTTTAAGTGTATGACTTAAGAATCGTCTGCCAGGTGTAGGTGTCTAGGACACAAAGTGCTCAGCCTTGGATGCCTGAGTATCTGCCATCACAGGCTGACAAAGAAGGCATGACCTCTCAGAAAGCAGTTTGTGAGATTGAACAGTGTAATAAACTCTTAGACCAGAGACAGGCAGGATTTTCAGAGGAGGCAGAGGCCTTGGCACACAGAGTCACCTATTACTAGGGCACTGTTTGCTGCTCTGTGTGGAAAAACTGGAGTTAGGAGGGCTGACACCAGGCTGCTATTAGGATTTGTTTTCAAGTATGCAAAGATCCTGCCTTCACTTCCTGGTGCTTGACTTGGCATTTCCTTGTCTGCCAGGGGCTTGTTATCAACCTCTGAGGTTGTAGAGTTCTTTCCATTTGATTTCAGGATGAGGAATTAGAGAGCCTCTATGAGCTGGGGTGGTAATGACTGTGGCTCAGAGGTAGGGTGTGCGTACATCTGAGTGATTCAAGATGGTTCAACTTACTCTGCTTTTCCAGTGTGCTAGTAGTACGCTCTTCTTATTCACACAGGACTCTAGATCTAGATTATAAATAACTCGGTCTTTGAATTCAAGTGCCTTTTTTATTAGTGAACTTTGTTCTTTAACAATTTCATATGTGTACATAATGCATTCTGGTTGTTGCCACCTCTCTTATTTTCTTTCTACTTCTGCTAGCTCTCCTTCCTTACCAATTTCTTTCCCATATTTACTAGTTTTTGTTTTGTTTAGTGTCCTACAGAGTAGGGCCATCTGTGTGACCCAGAGTTTGGAACTAACCATCGGAGCCTGGTGTGCTCATCAGTCAGTGGTCAGTTGTATAACTTGATACTATGCCTGCCCCCTCTCCAAGAATCTATTAGTTGCCAATAGATCATCAATAGGTGGTAAGGTCCAGTGAGTCCCTTCATCCACAGCTGACTCAGGAGGGCCCAGATTATGTGAGTCCTGTGACAGTAGGCATAGCTGCTATGAATTCATGCTTGCCCATGGCTGCATCATGCTTAGAAGATGTCATTTCCCAACATTTCTCCTTGTCTTCCAGCCCTTTCCACCCCATGTTTGGCAATGTTCCCTGAGTCTTAAAGGCATGAGTATAAATGTCTTGTTTAGGGTTGAGCCTGTATCTGTCCTTTATTCTCAGTGTCTTATGCAGCCAAGAGTCTCTGCATTCCCTGTGTTCCCTGTGAGGAGAGGCCTCTCTTCCTAGGGCTGAGAGTAGCCTGTGTTGGTGGGGATAAGTATAGGTGTTTAGAAGGGGGATTGATGAAGTGAGGGGAGAGATAAGGAGGAAGGAAGGACCGGGAAGGGGAAGGGCGTGGGGAGAAGAAGGGTGAGGAAGAGGAGAGAGGAGATGCAGGGAAAAGCTGACATTGCCATCTGCGGGAGAATGACACATCTCTTGAGCTTTCACTGAAAGGTGAAAGACACACAGCTCAATTAGAGAAAGAATATTCCAACAGACAAATGAACACATAGATCTAAACCACAAGCCAAAGGCCAGGAAGCCCCTCCCAGCACAACACACAGTAACTACTCTGGCCTGGCTGAGGTTCAGAACTGAACAGAAATCGCTACTCTTCTACACAAATGATCTTCAGCGTTATGGTCTTCAGGTAACATATTCCTGCACAGCTGTGTCAGATAGACTTCCCAGTTAAACAGACGTCTCACATGAGGAAACAAAAGCAATGGAAAAGGCAAAGGGAAAAAGAAAGAAAGACCCCCGCCCCCCGCAAGAATCAGTGAACTGTTGAACTGTTGCTACTCTTCCCCTGAATTACTTACCTGGCTGATTTATAAGGAGTTAGAGTCTCAAGTTAAACAGGGCGGCCATTCAGAAGTCACAGGGGACTCTTACCTCACAGGGCTGGACAAAGTGAAGATATTTCAGTCAACATTACTTCCATTCCAGTTTTAGGAATTCTATTTTCAGGGACATGTTCAGGTCTTTTTTCCTTCTTTCTCTTCTTATCTTCATAAGCCTCAGAATGTGTGGTTATTCGCCATTCTAATGTGACTTCTGATGAAGTCAATGTGGTGAAGCCATGTTTAAGACAGACCCTTTTTTTTTTTTTTTTGGCTTAGTTGGTAGAGAGCCTGCTAGCATGCTTGAAGCCCTGGGTTTGACACCCAGCACTGCATAAGCTAGGGGAGGTGGTGCACATCTGTAATACTAGTGCTTGGAAGGTGGAGGCAGGAAGATCAAAAGTTCAATGTCATCCTGGCCTACTTTTCAAGTTCAAGGCCAGGCTGGGGTACTCAAGAAAACCAAGCCAAAATAAAACAAAACAAAGCAAAACCAAAACCAAACCACACCCCCTACAAATAAACAAATGAACAAATAAATAGAGTATCTAGTTCTTAAGATGATCACATGACATGGGAAATATACCTTTCATTTAATTCATGTGTTTTACTTCACCCTCTACCTACTTTCTTCTCTGGCCCAACATTGGGAAAAGCCTCAGGAATAGAGTGAATGTGTCTACAGGTACCTAAGTTAGTGTACCAGCCCATTTTTTTCTTACTGTATCAAAATACCTAAGGCTGGGTATGGATATAAAAAAAGAAGTTTATTTCATTTAGGAGGCTTGGGACAATGGTATCAGCTCTTGTAAAGACCTTGTGATAGATGCATCCCATGGTAAGACCATGCAGGCTAAGAAGCCACCACGTTCCTTGACAGGAGGCCAGAGCAAGTTTTAGGGAAAGACTTGCAAATGAACTGGTGCCTAGAACCCTTACTCACTTCTGCTGTCACACACACTCAATGACTTAAGACCTTTCTTAAGGTCCTACCTCTTAAAGACCCCACCAATATAAGGACTCTTAAGGGCAAGTCACATCCAGGTATTAGCAGTGGTGTCAAAGGTCGGTTTTTATATTTTCTCTCACTTGATGTGATATTACTGTTTCAAATGATCTTTTTCCAAATGCCTGCCTTTGAAAAAAATCAGCTTAGAGAAAGAATAATAGAGCCAAGAATCATTGTGTGGAATTTTCGAACAAGATGTTCAAGGCCTTTCCACCTTTTTTGATAATTGTTTAGCGTCTTCCTGCCATGTGGTTGGGAGGATGAGTCTTTCTCCCATCCAGGATGCTGTGAGGCACATAACAAGGATTGCTGGAGTGAGAATACAGTTTTTCTTAAGTTATAAAAATGATAGTCTGGAAATTTTCCCATAATTTTTTTCTTCAGCTCAGTCACAGTATATGAGGGGGAAATTTAATACCATCATAGAGTAGTAAGGAAAAAGAGGAGGCCTTGCTTATCAAAGCCACAATTAGATGTTTGCTTAACTATTTGGGGGTTTTCTCTTATGAATCACAGTAAGACAACAGTGCGTCTGCAGCGTAGGAGATCTCAAGTGTTTCTGGGGACCTGGTAGGTTGTACTCAAAGTCCACTTCCGTGTCCTGTGGGAATCTGAAGGTCTTCCTGGGCTTCCTCTGCATTCTTGGCCATAAGTGCTTGGTCCTCAAAATTCTTGGACACCTCGCATTTCAGTCCCAAACTGAACGTGAGTTGATTTTTTTTTTATTATCTTAGTGCTTTTGTTAAGTTGCCCATCTTTCCCCTTGTGCTGACTCAGATTGTAACCGAGTTATTTCCATGGTATCTACAAAAATTACACATACAAATTCTTGTGGATACAAAGTATCTTCATTAAAACATGGTCAATGTAGTGGGGATAAAAACTAGAAGAAAGCTAAGCATTTAGTTAAAACTGGAAACTGTTCCAGGTGTAATGCTACTGGACTTGAATGTTCTTGGGTTATCTTGCATTTTGGCTTAAAATTGAGAAAGTTAAAAATGTAGAATATTTTAAAAATATAGCTAACAGTACGTAGTAATAAAATGAAGATCAATGTACTCACCACCAATCTTATGGACACATTAAGTCCTCTTAACTTACTCCTATCTGTGCCTCTGTGTGTGTGTGTGTATGTGTGTGTAGCATAAACATGTGTATATACCCGTTTGTGTGCATGTGGAGGCCAGATGTTGACGTCAGGTATTTTCTTATATTGCTCTCCATCTTAATTTTGAGACAGTGTCTCACTAAACTTGGCATCCGCTCTTTCAGCTAAACTGGCTAGCAAGTCACTGGGACTTACCACTCTCTCCTTCTGGCCCACCCCAGTACTTCAGTGGGTTACTACACCCAGATTTTATGTGGTGAGAGAAACGCAGATGCTCATGTTTGTGCAGTAATCACCTCACCCACCAAGTCCCACTCTGTGGATACATCTTTTTAAAAAAGTGAACCATCATAGAGAGCGCTGATGTCCTAGACAATTCTCTGGTTGTCCTTGCTTCTCCCATAGAGAAAGCTGCACTCTGAAACTCAGCCCTTGTCTTCCTCATACCTGTTTTGACACTTCTCTTATGAATGTAGCCACAATCAGTACCTATTGTTGTAGTGCATGTTTTCAAGTTTACATAGCTGATATGATTGTGCATATAACATTATTTAACTCATCTTTTACAATTCAACGTTGATGCATACAGTGCTGGAGAATTTCCTTTTTTTGTTTTATTTTGGTTTCTTTGGGATAGAGTCTTGCTATAGGGTCCAGACTGGCTTTAGATCTGCAATGCTCCTGACTCCGCCTCTGGAGAGCTTGGATTGTAGGTATGCGCCATCATGCCTGGTCTCCAGGCCATGCCTCAATGGTTATAATGTACTGCATTATGTAAAATGCTATATTTTATCCACTTTCCTACTAATGAACATTCAGGCTGTTTTTGGTTTTAGGAATCACACACAGCAGTGCAATGGGCATTCTTTCTATTTCTCCTTGAACACGTGTGCCGTGGTGCCCTTCCAGAACATATGTGAATGCCACATGGGCGCTCCATCTCGCTCAGAGCAGCCTACTCTCACATTGCTTTGGTCCTACCAGCCCTTCCCCTTTTCATCTCTCTTCATCGCCCCTTTTGGTATAAAGTAGCTCCTGCCAGTTAGAATTATCAGTGCCTCCCCCCCCCCACCCTTTGGCTGAGCAATGTGGCTCTTTCTAGCTTCTATTCTCGGGCCCTGGTTTATCTTTGCAGTTCTCCTGTGGCATGTGTCTGTAGAACAGGAAACAGAGCAAAGCCAAACCACACCTTCTCTTAATAGGACTGAAGCCCTTACTTGTGATTGTACAGAGAATTTGCTATCTCCATTGGTTTTGGTAAAGGACTCCGTCAGGTGATGACTTCCTGTTTTTTTAAGCTGTAGAGGATGGTCTGTGTGTGCGAGATGTTGGACTGGAAGAACAGAACGCAATATTCATTTGATATTTGCTGCACACACGTTCACCTGGCACTGTGTTTAAATGTGCTGGATGACCACAAAGCTGCATAGAACCCCAGGAACTCTCAATCTAGAGAGAAACAGTGTTGAGGAAATGTTCAAAAAGGAATGTTCAATTCAATGAGAGGGAAGAAGTCTTCAGAAAGGACAAGGAAGGAAAAGGATGGTGACAAACGTGGCACCTTGTAATCTTGTGCATTCACAATTGACAAGGAATTTAGTCATCAAATTTTAGAAATTGGGGGTGTATGATGGAGACATAGCACCAAGTAATGTGGATTGGTGCTGAATTTTGTGTAGTTGTATCCATCAGCCTCCTATAAACAAGGGGAGAATGTGGGAGAAGCCGTGAGAGTTTTAATGACAGAGCCCCTGTATTAGAGCCTGGCAAGGTAGTGCACGCCTTTAATTTCATCATCTTGGAGGCAGAGGTAGGTAGATCTCTGTGAGCCTGGTCTCCATAGTGAGTTCCAGGCCAGCCTGTCTCAAAAAAAACTAACAGACTAAGAGTTGTCTGTAAAGTGAGGGGAAGCCCCATGGACCACTAACAGTGACAGTCCAGAGGACAGTGTCCAGGGGTGGTGCTAAGGCATCCATTCCCTGGGGTAGGAATGGATGGATAGTAGTTCAGAAAATTTAGCAGCTAATCAGAATTTAGCATTTACACAAAGCTCTTGCTTTTATGGGGAATGAAACAAAGAACCCTCTCTCAGGGAGGCTGCATAGGTCAAGATGCCACTCTTCAAAGAAGAGGCTTGGGAAGAGAATGGAGTCTCTACTGGAAGGTTGTGAGTTTTTCAAGGCAGATTTTCATGTCAACTGTTTATGAGGCATAGAACAGTGTTGATCACTTGTGGCCAATGGAACCGTGGTTTAGTATTTAGAATAGGTAAGATGGAAGGAAGACAGTTGGGGGAGGGTTTCAGGATTTTCAAGACTAGCTGAGAATTCAGGAAGGATGAGTAGAAAAATACAAGACATGGAACTGATAATCAGGGAAAACGGTGGTTGTTTTCAAGAATGCAGTCAGTAAGGGCACAGTAGCAGAGGCCCTGCTGAATGCACAGGAGTCAGTGTGGTGGACGCTGTTGGTTTTATTGGAATTACTGGTTTTTCTCTGCCTTCCTTGCCAATAAAACACTGGTTTTTATTGATGGAGCAGTGGGCAGTGAGGGATGACCACATGAAACCCTAAAGATGTAAGTGCAAGTCTGTTGGAGATTTCTAGGAAGTTTGTGGTTTTCAGGCAGGCTATGTTTAATTTTCCCTCTCTTCTCTCCTTCCCTCTTCCTTCCTAGTATCTTCAGGAGGAAACAGAGATGAAAGAGATGCTTGCATGTTGACAGTCACAAAGTGGATTGCTACAATGCCCTATAGTTCTAGGCATCTAGCGCTATAAATGTTGCTATGTAAGGCAAATAGGTAAAGAGTTTTAGAAAATAATAGCTGGGCATATTTTCATTTTCAGGAGATAATTCTTCAGGTTGATATTAACCCTGTGCATCGAGTCTCTGGATCTTTGAAGTTGATGGCAAGGTTAGCTTGACCTCTCCTTATTTAATTAGTCTATGGATACCTCCATAGGAATGTCCTAGAGTAGCTAAGAAATTGCAGATCCTGAGCTGGGAATGGAGCCTGGAATCTACTGATGTTTGAGAAATGAAATGCTAGTGTGTGATTCTTCTGTACCGCTTTCAGAGTCAGGCACATAGGCATGTACCCTACAACTATGAGCGGTAGGTAGAAGTAAACTAATTTCCATTACAGTGGGGATGCATGGCTATGTTTATGGCTAGATGAGCTTAAAGAAATCATTAAAGAGATAATCTTATGGATAGTGGCCAGCAAAGTCAGGCTTGGATGCTGACATGTTCTATGTTGATCTTAGATAACATCAGTCAGTCCCCAGTGCCTTTCAATTGCCTGAGGGACTTGAGCATAGTGGTACATGGCTGTAATCTCAGCAGTCTGGAGGCTGAGACAAGAGGATTGCAAGTTTGAAGTCAGCCTGGAGTTGGTGATCCATTTTGAGAGCCTCTTTCAATCCCCACAAACCTCCCCAAAAAGTCTGAGAAAATGAAAATCTTAAGGGTTACTGAATCAGTGAAAGGGATATAACAAGTGGAGGGTAGATTTTCCATCATCACAGCATTGAGTCCACAGGTGCACATGATACCTTTGGGGATAATAAAACTAGAAATAACCAGAAGGCAGGCAGGGAGGAGGAGCTGGTGTTGGAAGTCAAGTTGGGTAACCCCATCCTTTATGTTTTGGGAAATCAGTCAGGTTTCCACACTATCCAATAGTTCTTACTATGTAGTTGACTAGAGTTTGTTTTTGCATATTTCAACCAGCTATGTTAACAACTTTAAATAACTCAGAAGACTTTTCTTTCTTCTTGTGCTAATACAAGAACTAAGCCCAAGGTGACATCAAGCGAGCCATTTACAGCTCTTTGTAACACCCTGGAGTAAAGATTTGAGCTGCTTATTTGTACTTTCTTCAAACATATATTCTCTGAAGAGCATTTTTCCCCATTCTCTTCCCAGTTTGGCATATTGTCCAAATGGAAATATTCTCCAAAGTAATGACATCATGATAAAGCCAAGATAGAGAGGTGGCGTCACCATGCGTGACAGACCATGTGCACTGCTCATGCTAAAGCTCCAAGGAGCAAAACTAACATCACAGAGAAATGCAAAGTCTCAAAGATTGCAAGAAAATATACATAAATCAAAATTTCCCAGCAATTCTAGTACCATTTTCAAAGAGTAATTCCCTTTTAGAGGGTTCATCAACTCCACTCCAGCCCAAGTGCTTGTTGGGTAGAAGGAATGATGATTAAAACCTGAGAACTCCTTTACATCTACCAAAATGTGAAAACAAACCTTTAGGCAAATGCTAAAAATAGGCTCATTTTGGTGAAATGAAGCTGTTTGAATAAATGAAACTAATAGTTTTTATCTAAACCATCTGTGGTGTGAAATGGGAAGTCATATAGAAAAGTCTTTGGAGATTTCTGATCACGCTGCATTCAAAGTATAGGGCGGGAGAAAACTGCTAGCTCCATTTATCTGGGAATTAACAAAGTGCTCAGCAAAGGGGAGCTGGAGGCCAGTGCTCACAGGCTGTAGGGCAGTCTGGGCTCCTCCAGCTGCAGAAGTCTGGAAGGTGCGTGCTTTCAGAATGCCAGACCAGGGTTGTGTCAGGAAATCCACAGGTCATAGAAGTCACAGATTTTGCCTCCTGTTAGGAACAAAAAGAAAAGAAGGAAAGGAGAGAT
>NW_008337084.1:813407-820190 GCF_000622305.1 Nannospalax galili | reverse complement strand
GAAGGGAGGGGAAGGAAGGGAGGGGAGGGGAGGGGAGGGGAGGAGAAGGAGAACTGGGAGGTAGAAAAGGGAGGAAAGTAAAGAGGGAGAAATAAGGATGGAAAACAATAAACAATGATTCTTAACAAAACAAAAATATCCCAGGCCGGGTGTGGTGGCACATGCTTTTCATCCCAGCACTCAGGAGCCAGAGGCAGGCAGGTCTCTATGAGACCAAAGACAGCCTGGTCTACATAGCAAGTTCCAGGTCAGCTGGGGTTACAGGAAGACCCTGTCTTGAAAAAACAAAATGAAGCAAAGCAATACAGAAACAAAACAAATCTCAGGGATCTAGTGTTTAAAGGACCTCACCTCCTTTATGTTGGTCTCCTAAAACCACATCATGAAACCAAGTGTTGAAATGACTCAACTCAGGTCTGGGAAGAGAGCTCAGTCCATAAAATGAGGATTTGAGTTTTCAATCTCCAGAATAGCTTTGTAGAATGTATTTTAAAATTTTGTTCAGAAATTGCAGTTTTGTTAAGATGTATTGTTGCTCCTTTGTTTTTATAAAAAAATAAAAACTACTACTACCACTAAGATTAGACTTAGGTTCTTAGGTTTTGTTTTTAAAATCAAAACATAAAATACACCATAGGACTAGTATAGTTTATGGAAGTTGAATTCTGACGCTTTTTCTCAGGTAGAGGAAACTGCATAATCCTGTTAGATAAATGGAGCAGGATGGAACACAAGTTACAGTTGACGTGAGACAATCTCTGTGTGTGCATTATGTGAAATATGTTGTATTTCTGGCAAAATAGACTATAAGCAATGGGGGCAATAGCTTCTATTGTGGGCAAAATTTTGAAAGATGAAAGTGTGACCAAATGATTGACTACTGCTTTGGTGTAAGGAAGGTCCAAGGGACCCTAGGACGAGTAAGGCAGTGTACTTCTGCCCAGTCTATCACTTGGCCTGATTTCTCAGAGTGGTAAACCCTTTGGAGATTGTTTCTGTCTTGGGAAAGGACCAGAATGTCCACAATTCCAGATCTATCTTAGGACTCAGTGTACTCTGAGACTGATAGCCATAGACTGATTTTTAAACGACTTCTGTTTTTGTCCCTAGGCTGGGCTTTGGCAGTGGAGCCAGCTCACCGTGGCTAGACCAATGTACTTGGTGCCGGCAGTGTCTAGTCACTCTGTTTCTCTTACCACACCCATCAGGGTGTGAGAGATGATTTGGGCAGGCAGAGCTCATGGAAGTCTATGACAGAGATGCAAAATACTCAGAGCTGAGCAGTATGGTTCATTTGTCCATACCTTGGTTCTGGCTGGATTTTATCCTTATTCAAATGTCAAGCATCTGACTACAGCGATTACTGACTTCAAAATAAAGTTATACAGAATCAAATGAAGCTTTGGAAGACACCTACTTGAAAAGTCCATATAGAAAGTGTAGCCTTTAGGCCAGTCCCCAGACCCGTCCCACTGGGAAGGGACAGCAGAAGAAGGTTGGGGATAAAACTGTCCTTCTGCATGTCTTCTGATTGCTTATCCCAGCCCAATGCAATGTGGAGAGGTTGAAAGTGACGTCATCAGCTGTATTGGGAAGGCTAATGCTGCTTTCACCACCACATTGGGCCTTTGTAGTCTGACGATTAGCTGCATTGCAGTGTTGCTCTTTCTACTGCCTTATGAAGGTGCTTGGGTACTTTCTAAGGGTCCAGTAAAATTCTCAATCTGCCCTTTCTTTTATAGTCTTCAAGCCATCCCAACCAGTTTCATTCTATAGGTTTCCACTGAGCCGGAGCAAGGGGCATGTTTTACTCAGTGGCTTGCCTTCTTTTGGAGTCTCAGAGGGAACCCCCAGTTTCTGTGCTTTGAATTAATGGCCACTATCCAACTTTTCCTCCACCTTCTCCTGTGAGGTCTTCTTCCAGGGATATAGCATGTCCCAAGTCAGGGAAAACAGGATAATAATTTTGGAACGTCAATAACTCTAAACCTTTGATCACTACTTTCTGTATTTAAAATCTTTTGCAGATAACAGTTGCAGGCTGCAGCTTTCTTGTCTGTGTGAGGTGACTAACAGGGTCTAACTCTCTATGTGGGGAGCATGTTCATCTAGCACCCAAACCACCTACTGGCTTCCGGCTCCTTTTATCAGCTAAGCCATCAGCCCTGAGCTGACATTTAAGCTCTGAGCTGCTCCTCACCCCCACCAAAGAAAAAAAGTGACAGGAGAAAAAGGCTCATTTGGCAATGGTTTGTTCTTGCTGTTTGGCCTGGAGAAAGCCATTCAAAGTGGTGGAAGATTGTTTAGTAACAGCTGGCGAGCACCGGGGTGTGAGGCTGCTTTTCAGCTATGACAGCCACTTACAGGAATGCTGCCAGATACAGCTGTTTAAAAGCCTTAATAAACAGCAAGTCAATACTAATCTTTGCCAAATTAATCTTTTCCCTGACAGCCCATCACACCAATTATGTTTGGGCTTATTGTAAACACACAATTGTCAAACAGGGACTCTCCAGACTTTAAAATACTGTAGTTTTGTTCACAGTTTCTCTTTAGAATGGAATTTTCATTTTCTCTGTAGAATTGTCTTTTCTTTTTATTTTCTGGTCACTTTATTTTTCTCTTTCTGACCTCCTGTCGGTGTGAGTGAAATTTCACTTTCACAAGTCTTTGCTAGCAAGCTGTTGATAGAATGTGAAATGATTCATGCTGGTGGATGTCTTTAATTAGCTCCAGCGCCTAAGGTGCTGAAATATAGTCCACCACTCTTTGTGTGCTCTTCCACCAGAGAACACCAGCTTCAGCTGGATACAAATGTTTGGCTAAGTGTGAAATGAGGGTACAGTTGTAGCTCTCTGTACACAGCAGAGGCCAAGTGCATCCGACTCAGGGCTGAAGGGCCTTCCTCCCTGACTGTTCCAGCCTCCCTTCAGTTCCCTGTCTCTAACCAATTGTCTTGTCTGTTAGCAAAGGTTTTCCCACAGAGAAATGGTGTCAGCTGAAATCATAAAATTTTTCTTTGAAGATCTTAAAGAAGTAGAAACACTCCTTCTTATCATTTAGGTGTCATTTAGGTGGGATCCAGGAAATGAATCTCCCTGCATCAATTCGTACCCATACCTGATGATTAGAAAAAGAAGTTGGTATCCTGTTCATTCAATATTTGAATTTAGCATGCCATAAAATTTATCTCCTGAAATTTCTGTCTTGTTTACAGAACTCCTACATGTCTAGCACCTTGTACTTTCTTGCTTATTTTCTTGATTTGAAGCCAGTAGGGATTATATCTTACCCTTGTCACGAATGGAAAAATTCTTCCCTCCCTCCCTCCCTCCCTCCCTCCCTTCCTCCTTCCCTTTCTCCTTCCTTCCTTTTGTTCTTTTTTTCTTTCTTTCCTTTGTTTTTCCCTCCCTCCCTCCCTGTACTGAAGCTGGTTTCTCAAACTCATTATGTAGCTGGAGAATGACCTTGAACATCTGATCTCTGGAATATTGGGATGACAGGCATGTACCACTGTGCCCAGTTTGCAGTGGCTGATGATCAAACCCAGGGCATGTGTGCTAGGCAAGCATTCTAACAACTGACCTAGATCCCCAGTCCCAGAGGGAAAAAAAAAAACAAAAATAAAAACCCCCAAAATATCTGTCCTTCAATAAGTTTGCCATGATAATATGGCACAACTAATTTCAAGTTTCTTTCAAACTTTTTGTGACCTTAGGTTTCTTGGTTTCTTAGGTTTCTTCCTTCTTTCTCTCTTCCTAGTTCTTCCCTTCGAGCAAGTATTTCATTTCCTTCTATATTTAAAAGGAAACATCATACAGTTCATGTTGAGGATAATTTATGATGCTTTCTTGCTTGTTATAACATTGCATTTATTGTGTTTCTACTGTGAGATATAATATTTCAATTAGAGATGTGATAATTACCCAGTTTCAAGGCATCTCAAAGAGATCTTGACCATGAGTGGCTTGCATGAATTAACATACTTAGGTGTGAACTTACAAAATCAGTTTTGCCTTGTCACTGTTTCAGTATTCAATCAGCAGCAACAGAATTATGAAGTTCTTGGTATTTTTATTCTTATTTTAAAATGAGAAGACTATAATAAAAAATATAGGTCAACTTCCTGGTTTATAAATATATAAATATTTTATAAATAAACATTATGAGATCATCTATGTGTTGACAAATTTTCATCTTTTAGTAGATAACTTGTTCATTACAAATTGTCACATAAGATTTTTACTCTAGCAAAGATACTGTAATTTACTGGAATCTGGTAATTTATTCTTTAAAGGTCATAACTTTCTAGGGTGGATTCTAAGTGGTGTGCCTAACAAATAATGTATCAAAGTGTTTTCCACCTAGTGCTTTGTAAAGTGCTTCTAACTGCATTAGAAATGATATCGAAGGTTGTAGCTGAAACCATACTTGTCTCTAGTTCTTGTATCTTCTCATGGACCATGTGAAGTTAGTTTTTATGCCGGTTAGAGTGAAAACTAACCTTGTCACATGCTTCAAGCCAATGACTTTTCAAAGAGTAGGGAAGCTCTTTTGCAAAGAGTGAGAGTTCTGTTGAAACAAGAGACGGTTGGATACGCTAATTCTAAATTTTCCATTCCTAAGTTAAAAAAATTTTTGTAGTGAACTGTAGCCAATGTACATTGCTTTTGTTAATCACGGTGTGCTATGGACAGCTCATGTCCCATACAAGGCCACTCCTTGCTTTTAAGACAGAATTCGATCCACTGGAGTCAGTATTTGACTCATTTGCCCACTGTCCACTCATTCTCACTTGGAGCAGACTTAGGGTGTTTCCTTTCACTGTGTTACTGATGCAACCTAGTCCAACTCACAGGCACTTTTTTTTTTAAATTTAGCTTTAATTCTGATTTTTAAAATGTTGGTGAAGATCTTTTATGTTCAGTATAATTGCTAAATCTCTCAGTATGATTTTGATTTCCACCCAGCAGTCCATTGGATTATATCAGCCCCACTCCTCTGGGTGACAGGTTATCTACTTTGCCTAGATGCTGGCCTCCTTAAATTTGGCAGACATAAAGATGACAGAATTAAAAATGGTAGATTTCTTAGCTCACTGCTTTAGAGTCTCAGGTTGGTGGGAGGCGTCACAGAGTTTTGGGAAAGTACCTTCGAAGCCACCACAGTGGTTAATGCCCAATCACTTCTGGCCTGAGATGTACTGGGATTTCTCATTTGACTGGGTATGTCCTTTTGAATCTGAAAGCTCTTAAGTAGAATATTGTCATGCATGTAAGAGTTTTTATTGATGCCGCATTTTCTTTATATACATCTATTTTTATTGTATTCGGTACTAAGTTCATCACTCTTTCTACCCTGGTTATGTACCTGCTTGGGCAGAGCTGTAAACTATCCCCCTGTATATACCTCTTGTTATACTTGCTGCTTGTTCTCAGTTACTCCGGGATTTCTTCCTCATTTTAGGTTTTAGTACAGGAGAAAACTTCACTTTATCATATAGAATAAGTAGAAGACGTTAGTTAATTAGTTGTGCTGGTATATTTCTAAGGTACTGAACAGACACACAATAAACTGTGAACTTAATCACATGAGTTCTTACACAGTTTCAAGACAGGAATAGTAGAGTTCTCAGCTACAGCCATTTTAGTAATTACATTGGATCTGCATTATTTATTAGTTATTACATGCTGAAGTGATTCAAGGTTGTACAAGGCCTAAAATCATTCCAAAGCAAGCATACTTTTTGTCTTTTGAAATCTGAGTGGATTACATAATGTATGTATTTGTATTTAAATTGCTGAATTTGTTTCATACATTCCATGAAACAATCATTCTCTTGTTGCTTTCCAACCAGATTAATCTACTTGAAGGGACAAATTGGTTCTTTTATGATGTAAAAGCCATACCAGTCCTCAGCCAGATTCCTTGGAAAATCTCTAGTACTCTTAGAATTACCTCAGAGGACTTGGGAAGTTTGGGAAGTGAAGTAGTGTGTGGCAGCAGGAAGAACAGAAAGACCTTCCCGTTCTATCAAGGTCTGAGATTTGGAATGCCTTCTCTGTTTCTTTGGCTGTTCAGTCACTCACTTTTCCAGATTGATTCTAGTTATTACCCTTTCCTTTCATTTCTTTCAATTCTTAAATGTTTTCTGGATGCTGTGAGAAGAATGTGGCTGGAGGGATTTTGGGTAAATCAACTTTAAATGCTTTTTAGTGGGGGAGCGAGTTTTCAAATTGACCAAAACCGGCTGAGCACTGAGAAGCGGCCCTTCTTAGGTACAGGGTGCGCTGATGTCTGTTTAGTCTTGGAGCTTGAGAGAACCATGGGACAATTTTCTGTTGTATAAAGAAAGAAGGTTTTTAAATAGCTTTTCATTTAGTAAAAAAAGATAGGCCATAAATATGGATTGGTTAATTTGCTACTAAGTAAGAAGCAGATTTGGCTTTATTCATGTCACCGTAAAAACTAAATAATAAAGTATTCACACCAAGCGTGACTTTTTTTCCAGCAAAAGTTAAAACATCAAAGAAACCTCTTTCAAATACTAACAAATTTACTTACAAACACCTATATTTATTATTTCATAAATAGGCGCAACAAGTTCCATAAAAAAAGATTAAATACAGACACAGTATGAAGAAACAATAATACAGAGCTGTATGTAAAGGTTATAATTTAGCTGTTTCCAATCTGTTTCTGCATCTAGATACCAGGTGAGCATTTGGCAGTTTTATACATAAAAGGACTTAGATGACATTTACTAACCATTACACAAAAAGT
>NW_008337084.1:797142-813252 GCF_000622305.1 Nannospalax galili | reverse complement strand
TTTTTTTTTCTGCAATACAAAATAAATGTGTTTGCGCTTCCCTCCACACTAGTTTCTTTTTGTCTGATCGATGAGACAAAGCCAATTTGTTTTTAAATTAAAATCATTTGGGAATATTTTTCAAATATTTTGAAAATATAGAACTATTAGTCAGTTGTTTTAAAAATGAAGTAAAAATATGAATGTTTGCCAATTTAACCCCTCTGTGAATTCAATGAACTGGGGTGAGCCAGTTTCAAATTACAATTTAGCTACAAAACATTCACATTTTATACTCTAGGAGAGTGTAACATAGATGCTATTTACAAACTTGCTATGACTGCTACATCAAGCCATTTAAAAAGTCTTTAGTAGTTTCATATAAACACCCATTATGAAAACCAATGGAGAACCCAGGACTGTTACCCGAGACATCTACTGTTGCTAAGGCAGTTACTAGAGCGCAGCACTTCACAGCAAAAACCAACATAAAACCAGAATGGTCCATATTTCCTTCAGGGAAGAAGAACAATGTCCATAAAAGATTAAAAAAATAATAAAGAAGCATGACTATTTCTTCCAGAGTGGGTGACCCACAAGCTCAAATGGTCCTAGGTGCTTAGCAACTTGTATTTTCTAATAAAATGGAGAACTGCCTTGGGAGCACAAAGCAATCCACGGTGAAAAGACTTCCCTGAATTCCTCAGTGGAAAGGAGAGGTGCTGAGATTTTCAGGTGAGGTACAGTGCTTTGTCCCTCTGCATGGCCCTGCGTGGAGAGAAAGCACAATTCCTTGTCACAACAGGGTACAGTTGGGAGGGTGAAATGATTTGCTGTAGCTCGAGGGAAAGCTCACATGTAGTCAAACCTAAATCCCCAGAGAACAGAAACCCGAAGGCTTTCTTTCTTTGGGGAGGCTAGAAGTTGGCTCAAAAATTTCTGGACCTGTTCTTTTCCTGCCTTCCCGAAGGTCGACCCCTCTGAGAAAGCTAGACTAAGGGCGCATGCTATGAGGCCCTCCACCACCAGGGGGCAATGGCCGGCCACTTACCCACTACTACAGTAGTCGTTATTCCAGTCCACAGGCTGTGGGGGCGGATTTCTGCACCCAGAACGCACATATTCCATTGCTTGGGTGACAACTTGTGCGGCTGTAGATGTAGGATTGATAATAGTCTGATAGTCGGGTTGAAGAGTAAATCCCTGAAAAGGGAAAATCAAGTCCACAATTAAGAAACACAGTGCCTTTTTAAAGAAGGCATCTGAGCATTTCCCAACCCTGCAAACATGGTAGGCCACTTTGCTTCTGTGGGACCTATGCAAAGATCATACGAGTTAAAACAAAGATAGGAAAGAAATACTCACCACCTCATTATTTCCACCTTTCCTTCGTTTAACCATGTGTCAAATTATACTCTCGAGCAGATAAACTGAGTTGAAAACAATATAAAATACAGGAAAGCCAACTCCATCAAAACAAAGGGAGAAAGAGCTTAAACCGCTTGAAGTTTATGTTTTCTATCAAACCTAAAGATACATTAATAGTTAATCCCCAGAATAAGCAACAGAGCCTTTTCTGCAGGGTTCAGGCAGCAGGTGGCTGAGTGTTTTATTAGACTACACCTATTCACACACTGTTCTCAAAACCCTTTTTCTTCATTCAGTCACAAAGGGACCATCTGCTTCTTCTTTTTCTTTTATTTGTATTTCTCTCTCAACTAAAAATTTCCACCAAAGCTTTTCTTTTAAATCTGTTGTTGGACTAATATAGGGAAAGAGATGGAAAACAACTTGTCACTGGAAAACACAGGCAACAAAAAATATAAAGACAGAGCAAACATTTTAATTGAAAAATCTATTAGCTGACAAACAATAATCAGACTTCAGGAAGATTCTTTTAATTCACTACTGTGGTGAAGTGTTGACTTTTAATCCCAGCAAAGCTATTAAAAATTCAAGGACAGAATCTCTGAAGTATGTAGCTATATCTGGTAAACAAAAAGCATTATACACAACAATTTATTTTTAGCTTATCTGGTGAATTCAAGAGCAACATAAGCAAGCTTTGCTGGAAGGAACCAAAAACAGCAACTTAATGAATCTCATGGTTGTCTCTGCAGCAGATCCCAGTCATGGTTTTTAACCCCTGAGAAATCAAGATTTGAAAATGCACCGGGCTTTCCTTATTTGCAGCTTTGGAAGGTGTAATGTTGAGCGCTTACTTTTCTTACACTCAGCAGGACCGCCAGAGGGTTGATTTTAAACAAAAGGTATCTCTTGGACTTTTACTCATGTGTGGGCAGTCCCTCACATACTGATTTGAGATCACATCTCCTATCAATTTCCCTTAATCCTCAATGATGGCTTTAAGAAATTCATTTATCTTCTAATCCAATTATAAAGACTGCAAACCAATGTCCACGCCTGCTCCCACTGAAACTAGAGAGAGATGAAATCAGGATGCTAGGTAACAAGTCACTGAGAAGTGCAGAGTTCAGTTAGACTGGTTGTTGACTCTATACAGAATTAAAGGACTAGATTTTGTAAGGTAATAACTGGGTTGTGGAGAGATTCCCTGTACAGATGCCACCCCTAGCTCAAATCATAACATCTTCCAAAGTGGGACGGTAAAATCTAGATGTCTAACTGGTCCTCCAGCGTCCTGTTTTTCCAGACAGAATTCACCTTTCTCTATATCGTCTTGGTTTTCCAACTTGAGAGCAGTCTCACCGGCCTCAGTGAAATGCCTTCGATTCCTATTTCCTACGGTCCTGAACTATTGTTTGGCTTCCTCAGCTTCCGTCCTTGTCTAATGTGATGCTGGACAGAGAGCAGGAGGAGGGTCCAAGGAGCCTTCTGGGGGCTTCTTCACCGAGCCTCACCCCAGGGCTGCCCAGAAGACTCTGTGACAGTACTTGCAGTGCTTACCGGATAGTCGCAGGGCCTAGACCACAGTAGTGGCTCAATAAATCATGTTTTTCAATAAATAAAGTTTAATACAGATCATTCAATGCTACTGTTAGGCTGGGATAGATAAATGCCATGGCTTTCTTGCCTTTTTTATCCTAAAGTTCTCCATATTGAATTTTTTACGCAATTGATAAAATGTAACCTAAAAGCAAACAAGTATCACAACAAAGACTAGTTGGAAATACCTTTAGTTGAAGGGATGGAAAAGCAGAACACGCATGCGTACTGGCTGCCGTGCGCCCCTCCCCTCCCCCCACGTTCATCCAGTGGAAATTATTCCTTAGGTCGAAAGAGAATATCAGAAAGACATTCCTTTTTTTAAAGTTATTAGCTTAAGATAAAATTACGTATTATCTACAAAGATCGAAGATGGAAAATTCTGCTACCTTCAAAGTCTACATTCAAATGAATCACGTCTGCCCAAACAACGAAGAACCAAGAAAAATACAAGCACAGCCTGGAGTAATGGTATTTAGCATTATTCTAGTTTAAGTTGGGAATTAAAACATTCTTCAGAACACCATGCGAAGAGACGCTGAGGTCAGCCTTAGTGCTAAGTATATTTTTATTATGGGTGTAAATAGGAAACAACAAAGATGACATAAATTTTTTGAAAAATGTTTGCTTAGCAGCCTAATTAAACAAGACTGAATATTTTGCATTTTAATGCTCAGGAGAAAAATCACCAACTGTTTTGTAGCATGCCCGGAATTTTAAATTTCATTTTCTGGTGGCAGATTGAAATAAAAATAGGAAACATGATAAAGATTAATTTGATGTCAGAAGGGACATTTTCTCTTTAATTAGATTCCCGTAACCCTCACAGTTTTGTTGGGCCACACAGGAAGTCCAGAAAAGCCTGCAGTACCACCGAACAGTGATCCTCGCTGCCACACTTGACTGTGAACTAATTTCATTTCCTGCCTGTCTGGAGACGTATTTTCAACAGGCATCAATGTTTTTGTCTTTACGACTGATTTATTCATCAATCTCAATGTGATTTTTTTAAACCTTTAAATTACACCCAAATCCTAAAGCAGCTGTTTATTACACAAGGAAATTGAAAATCTGTCTGTGATATCATACAAAGATTTCTTTTTCTTAAGGTTATAAAGGAAGTTGGCAGATGTTAATGATTTTTTTCCTCTTGACCTTACTCGACAATAAAAGTGGAAGGAAACTGAACCAAAGCAGCAGGTCCGTAGCTTCGGTGTCCAAAATGTTATTCTGGAAAAAATGGGAATATTATTCCTGCTGGACTATACAATCATTTTTGTCGGAAACAGCCATTTTCAAAAGAATAATAAAATAACTAGAGTAGCACTGAAACGTGAGACACTTTCAAAAAATCCAGTAGCCATTAGCTTTCTTTTCTTTCTTTTTTGGTGCTTGAAGAAGGGCATGTGGTCACTATACTGAAGGAAACATCTTCAGGATGAAGGTGGGTGGGATGGTGAGTCATGCATGTACAAGTTAATCTCGAACTTGAATCTACAGGCTAAAATCTCACTGAGGACATGAAGAGTGGCTGGTGTAGACTGCTGAGATTGGATTAAATTGCTATCAGTGGGTGACACACTTTTTGATCTTGACTTTAGGGCTGCCAGTCTCCCTAACCTGCAGGGTCCTGCTCTACTTCATCTCTGTCAGCCCTTGAGAGGGCCTGCCTTATGCAGCCTGTAAAGGCTCTCTCCATGCCGGGCCTCCATGACTCGGCAGGCTCTCTTACTATATCTTCTTCACTGGATCTTGATTCTTTGTCATATCATCACCAACTCCAGCTCTGTGGGAAGAGGGGTCTTAGGCCCTCTAGGCTTTCATCATTTGATTTCCTGATCCCAGTGCCTGGTACATAGTAGTGCTCTCTGAAATTATATTAGTGAACTAAATTTTCTTTTGGTCTTTTTGAGACAGGGTTTCCTTTTAGCCCCAGCAGACCTGGAACTCTTTATGGAGATCTGCCTGCCTCTGCCTTCTGAGTGCCGGGACTAAAAGCATGCTTCACCATGCCCAGCTGTGAATTAAATTTTTTAAAACTTTCAAGGAACTGAGATTTTACAATCTAACCTCAATTCTTTCTAACAGTATGGCGAACTACTCATTTGTTTTTTTTGGTTGTTCATTACTCCATAGTTGCTTTACTGACTGCTTATATAATCAAGTCATTGTTGAAAGTGATTTTAGTTAGTGTCATCTTAGTAGCTGTTTACTCTCCATTGTGTCTTTTATTGAGAACTGAGATCAGATTCTACCCCCAGACACTTTTTGAGATACACTAACAAAGCTGACTTTTAAGACTCATAAATATTTTATCCAAAGCAATGTAGATTTTTTCTTTTTTTTCCCTATTCAGTTGAGATTCTGAATGGGAAGACAATATCAGAAAACTATTCAAGATTACTGTTACCCTATGTAAGGATTAATATAAAGAGAAAAAGGAGACGTTGCTGAGTAGATAAATTAGGAGAGGGGCTTCTCTCTTGGCACAGTTCTGTCCCTCAGCTCAGGGAGAGGACTGTGGCTTTGGAATTCTTTCCCTCGCAAACAAGCAGGTGTGCTACAGTACAGTGAGCATCACAGCGGCCTGGAGACAGCAATAACTTCAGGCAGGTGCCAACTTACTCCACTGAACGTGACAGCCCTCAAACTACTTATTTATGCAAATTCTACAGACTCAATAAAATACAAAGGTATTCAAGAGTGTTCCTTTCCTTGTGAGTAATGTCTGGTGGAAAGGGTGAAAATTGAACCTATTGAGCATCACTTGGTCATAAACACAGCTGTAGACTGGGCTGGAAGTTGGAAACGGCCACCAACTACCCTTGGGCTTCTTCCTAAAGAGTCACATTCAACAGCTGGTTAATGATGCCTAGTTAAGAAACTCATGTTAGTTATTGATATAATTTGTTTAGGAACCAAGGAGGACAGTGAGGAGATAAATTCCTTTTCTGTTAATACAAATTCTGATTTTAGAATTTATTAGTATTTAAAGACCCTCTGAATTCTTAGAAAACACAGGCTCTCCTATAAAAAGTTGTCGAAGAGACTGAAGGACCACCTGCTGAACATTAAAAATGTTAGATCTGGGGCTGGAGAGATGGCTCAGCAGTTAAGAGCACTGACTGTTTTTGCAGAGGACCCGGGTTCAATTCCCAGCACCCACATGGTGGTTAAAACTGGCTATAACTCTAGTTCCAGGGGAATCCCATGCCCTCTTCTGACCTCCACGGGCATTGCTCCACACAGGTGCACTTACACACGTGCAGACAGTACACTCATATACATTTTTTTTAAAAAAGAAGAATGTTAGTTCTGATTTCTGATCAGATCTGATTAGACCTTGAGAGTTTATTACCCTAACCTGCCAACCCTCAGTTTCTTCATTCTTAGAGTAAGGACAATATAAATACCCGTGCTGCAGGTTTTCTGGGAATTAAAGGTGAGATAAAGTATTAAGGTACTGGGTTTGTTATAGTTGGTGCTCAGAAATCCTGTCTATAAAAATCATGATAAAAATGAATTCCACCTGTATTTGGTTCCGTTTTTGGTCATCCTTCCCTCTTTTTTCCCCTAGGTAGCTATGAATTCCAATTGTACAAACACAGATATGAATTCTACAGGAAGCTGTGTTTACTTATTTAATCATAACTCTTGGAAAAAGGAGTAATTGGATGGTAAAAGTGGTAAGTTTGCTATGATTTGTAGCTTTTACTTTCACTCATTTTCTAAAATGAGTTTTCAGGAGTTTTGAATAATTTCTGTTTCATTGTGTTTACAGAGTATGCTCAATTTTCAAATTCTGAAGTAACACCAAAATCTAAAACAACAACAGTAAAAAACTTGACTTCAAATAAAAGCTGAGCTTAGATTATCACCAACACACACACACACACACACACACACACACACACACACACACACAGAGCTGCTTTTGCAGTGCTAGGGATTAAGCTCAAGGCCGGCACATACTGGACAAATATTCTCTCAGGCCAGCACCCCTTATATCCAGTTCTAAATGAAACTCCAATTACTGTTCAGTTCTTAGGACCTTTAGGGATCCACAAACTTTGGTATTGAATCTGATTTCATTTTATAGCAATTATTGAACTTGACAGGCAGCATCCCAGTCAAGACAGTCTCATTTCCTAACAACATTAAAAGAAATTACAGCAGACTCTATTCCAATGAGGTCCAAGGCACATGTGTCATCGTAACGTGTTATCTCTAAAGAAACAGAAAGCAAAACAAACATCATCAATAAGGGAATGCCAAAAGGATATCTTGGGAAAGAAACCAATGATTCTCAGAGGAATCCACTATCCATGGCTGGCCTGGTAGAATTCTCCACAATTCACCACTTGTAAATTATGTTTTCTAGAAGTAGGTATCTATCAAATATCTTCATTTTTTCCCTCTATCTAAATAGAATAACCACCTCTTCCATCTTTTGACAGGACAGACCCCTTCCCCCCACCCCCCAGCCCATGGGAAAGATCCTAAGCAAGGAGGACACTTACTTGCTGCATTGTGGGTGAGTGTAAGGCAGACTGGACCTGCATGGGGAGCTGGCTCCCAAGGGGCTGCTGCATGGCCAGCGGCTGGTGCTGCTGCATGCTGAGATGCTGGTGAAGAGGTGGGCTGATCTGGAGGGGTGGCGGTGGGGACACAGCCATGTTGGCTATGGAGACAGTCACTGGCATTTGGTTATTCGGCTTGGGTGCTATGTTCCTGGGGAGGCTCGGATGCATGGCAGTGAGGTGAGGATTCATTCCTGGTTGTTGGTGATAGTGGGAACTTAGGTATAGAGCTGAGTGGGCCTGGCTGGGCCCATGGAACACCGACGGCTTTGAGTTGACCAGCTGGGGTGGCTGAGATGTCTTAACATCAACAGGTTCACTGTAGCTCTGTGGAGGGAACAAAGGAGAGTACCATTAGGTGGCAGATCCTCTAGCATGATGCTACTCCCAAGATGCTTTGTGTGTTTTCTCAGGAACTTTTGTGAGCATCAGCACCCATGACTAGTCTTGTGTCTCTTATCTAAGGACTCCTCCATCATTATTTTTAACATAACTTACACAACACTAAGTTTGAGTCTAGCTCTTTTATGAAATCTAAAGCAAGCTGCGATATTTTATTCTTTTGCCTAAATGCTAAGTTCTGACTTACTATTTTGGTCATCCAATGGAAGATAAAAAGATAAGGGAGGAGAGAGGACCATTATCACCTTAATGGGACCACAGTCAGCTCACTTTCAAAGTGATTCAGTTCTGTGCCTCTCCTATTGATTGCATGCTTAGTTTCTTCCTTTTTATATTCTCAAAGAGCCTTGGCCTAGATATTTGCACAAGGAAACAAAGTTGGCTGAAGAGGAGGTCTAAAATACCTTCCTGAAGTCATAGAAAGTCACATTAGTATGTCTTTAAAGGAACCATAGAACTCATCTTGATTTTTTAAGAGAAGCTGGTGATAAATTGACCCTGTTAATGAAGTGGATAAAAATAATCTCTCTTAGACATTTTAGATTCCATCATAAATTAATATAATTTTGCCCCAATTTTTCCACACCTTCATAGAGTCATCTCCTAATAACCTTTTAATTGACTTAAAAACCAGATGTTTCAGTGGAGGCCGAAAAGAATCAAAGATTAATCGTGTGCCACTGGCTCCTGGGCAGGAACCTACCTCCTGCTTCTGTGGAGAGTTGCTAGAACAAGTGAAAAAGGTGAGTTCAACAGGAAGGAACAAGCTGAAAGGTGATCCTGGAGAAGAAAGCCACTTTGTGAGGCAGGTTTTGAGGATTCACAGATACTCTCCTTCTGTGATCACAATGTGTTCATAAGTCAGGGTAATAGTTTTTATTTCGTTCAGCCATATGGGGACCGCTGTGCCTGGGAGGGCCTCGACGTCCCTCCTGCTTGGGCAATGCCACCTACTGTCCACAGCCTGCACTTGAAGGGACTCAAGCCTACTGGCTTTGTTATCACAGGCTAGCCTGGAGCACCGTTGACTGCACAGTGCATGTACTGTCAGGGATGTGGGAGAATGAACCGAAATGCACAGGAGGGACGCTGCTCACAGATGTGCTGGATTTCCTGTTTCACCTTCTGTGGTGGGTGGATTCTCAGCCCCGTAATATATTGTCTTCTAGGAAGGACAGAGGTGACTGATGCTAAAACATGCCAAATGTATGCATGTCTGAAAATGTCATGATGAAATAAAGAAATAGAGACACATATACAACCATGACAAGCCTTGGAAATCTGGGGCCTTGGAGACTGAATTTTCTATGAGAAGCCTAGGCAGTGCCCAAGGAACCCTAGGCCTTCAAAGAGCCCTTGCATTTGCCATTGTCCCTGCTGTCAATGGTGAGGCAGCCTTGTGACATTGGAATAAATGTTTAGATTCCTTGTCCTCTATATCAACATTAAAATGCCAAAAGTAGTTCAGCAAAAATTCATAAAAGGAGGCTTGAGACCAAATGAGTTTCATTTCGTTTTGGAAGGTGTTTTCAATTAAAAGAAAGTTCTAAGTAGACTTTTGTTGCTTGTTTTTGCTTCCCCTCTTCAATTCTTGTGTAAAATAGTTAACAATTCAAGGGAAAGGTGGAATGGGTCAACCAGGGCTGGGTAAACAGTGACACTTTCTAGAAGGTACATGCTGGTAAGGCTTCAGAAATGATTGCATCTAGGCCAGAAGGATTATGGGTTCATGGTATGCTGAAGTCATCCGGGAAGGTGTTGCTGGTGTCTGTCTGAGTGGATCCCCTCTGATTTAGTCTGCTGCAGAGGGGCTAACTGCATATGAAGTCATGGATTGTATCAACTTCTATTAGAAGGAAATTTTATCTAATAAAACCAGGTGCTTTTAATTGGAAAAGAATAAATATCACGGACAATTCCTGTACAAGATTATGAAACATAATTATAAAATTGCGAAGTTTTTATTTCTTATTTCTTTATAAACTTTCTATTAAACAATGGGTGATTATTGTCTGAAGAAATAAAAATATTTACTTAAAATAAACAATGAATCCAATTTTCCTGACTTCCATTTTTGAAATGACAGCATGTGGTTCATACATATTATATATAGCATATATAGAGAGAGACTTATAGAAATACATATGGTAACTTAATTGGGGATATTTTATTGCCAACCTTAAAAAGGTGCTTTATCAAGGGACACTGCTTTATTAGCTATTTCTTTTATATGTTTACACCTATTTGATATGGGGACACAAGCCACAGACTTTGTGCCACTGCACACCTGTGGAGAGGACAACAGGCAGGAGTTAATTTTACTCTCCTTTTACTTCTACATGGGTTCAGGGAGTGAACACAGGCCACCAGGCTTGTGAGGCAAGCACCTTTACCCACTGAGCCATCTCTCTAGCCTTTATTAGTTTTTTTTAGAGATGCTATAACATTTAATCTATTTTTTTTTTTTTTTGGTCTTTTTGAGACAGGGCTTCCCTACAGCCCCAGCTGACCTGGAACTCACTATGTAGACCAGGCCGGTCTTGAACTCACAGAGATCTGTCTGCCTCTGTCTCCCAAGTGCTGGGACTACAGGCGTGTGCCACCACGCCTGGCTCATTTAATTTATTTTTAGTCAACATCTAGCACAGTGCCTGACATCTGAATAGTCACTCAATATTTTTGAATGAATAGACAGTCGAGAAGGAATATAGAAAGGTTGAACGAACCATTTAATTTTCTAGTTGCTTACCCTGTGGTTGAAATTTTGTCTTGTTTGATTTTTAATTTAAATTTTTAATTTTTTTGAGAATTTCATAGTATGGATCTGAACAGAGAGTTCTCAAAAGGAGAAATAAAAATGGCTATGTAATATCTAAGAAAGTATTCAACATCCTTAGCACTCGGGAAATGCAAATTACAACTACTTTGAAATTTCATCTTAGCTCAGTCAGAATAGCCAAGATCAAGAAAACAACTGTGGCAGAAAGTGCTAGCACAGAACTTTAGTCCCAGTTCTTGGCAGACAGAGGTGGATGGACCTCTGTGAGTTCAAGGCCTGGTCTACATATTGAGTTCCAGGTCAGCCATGGCTACACAGTGAGACAGTGATACCCTGTCTCAAAACAAACAAACAAACAAACAAACAAACGGAAAGAAATTAACTGACAAAAAGCTGGCAAGGATGAAGGAGAAAAGGGAACCCTCATTCACTGAATTGTAAACTGTTACAGCAACTATGGAAATCAGTGTGGAGAATTCTTTGAAAGCTAAAAGTAAATTTACCAAATGACCTCGCTATACCATTCCTTGGCATATACCCAAAGGACTTCATATTCTACTGCTGAGATACTTGCTCAGCCATATTTATTGCTGTTCTTTTCACAATAACTAGTAAGCGGAATCAACCTAGATGTCCTTCAATTGTTAAATAATGAAAATGTGGTTTATATACACAATGGAATTATAGTTAGCTGTAAGGAAAGATGAATCATGAAATTTTCCAGTAAACAGATGGAACTGGAAAACATACTGAGTGTGGTAACTCAGACCTAGAAAGACAAATACCACGTCCTCTCTTATTTGTGGATTGTAGCTCCAAATCTTTAGATGTGAGTATGTAACCTGAGGTAACAGCAGAAGCCAGGAAAGTAGGAAGGGTGAGGAGCTCTAGAGAAGGGGATAATAGAAAACATATCCGATGAAGGGAAAACGGGGGAAATGGGGGAACTTTAACAGGGGAGGGAGGGTTATACAGATGGAGGAAGGAGAGATAACATCATGTTTTTTTAAGCCACAGGGAAACATAAGCTTACCTAAAAGTACACACACACACACACACACACACACACACACACACACACACAATTTAAATGAAGTTGTGATAATGCTCTCCATAGATTAACAAAAACCCCAATGCCAGGCAAGGAAAACCTCCCTTTGAGTTGTCTGTCAGGGGGATCGAAGAAACTCCACAAACAATGTAAGGCTGTGCCGTTGCCCTTGGTTGCCTCCCAGAACTTGAAGGTAAGAATGTTTTGCTGAAGACACTACACACTTTGGACACAGAACATGAAGGAATTGAACTGGGACTGACCTGGAAACTTCCTCCCTGAGGGCTAGATTTTTAGTATCAGCAGGCTCTTTTTCATATGAATAATTATTAATAATAATTAAGCACAAGACATTTTCTGTATTAAGCCAGTTGTTATTAATCTTCTTACTAACAGAGAATACAAAGACCAATCTCCCAAAGCTATTTTAAAATAGTAGGAACTTTTACTCACTAGGTCTACTATTTTTTCAAATTAAATAGGTTTCTAAAAAACAATGGTTCGGGGGCTGGAGAGATGGCTCAGTGGTTAAGAGCATTGGCTTTTCTTGCAGAGGACCCAGGTTTGATTCCCAGCACTCACATGGCAGCTAACAACTGTCTGTAACTTCAGTTCCAGGGGAGTCCAACACCCTCTTCTGACCTCCGTAGGTATTGCACTACACAGGTGCACTCACATACATACGGACAATACACTTACATACATAAAATAAAAATAATAAATAAAGTATTTTAAAAAATGATTTGGATAACACTTGGGCTATAATTTTGAACATAGAAGAAGAATTGTAGGAAGTTATTTTTTTAATTTAAAAAAATTTATTATTTTTATTTTATGTGCATGTGTGTATTGCCTACATGTTAGTGCACCTATGTTGTGCAATGCCCAAAGAGGACAGAAGAGGCTGTTAGATTCCCTGCAACTGGAGTTACAGACAGTTGTTAGCTGCCATGTGGGTGCCGGGATTTGAATCCTGGGCTTCTGCAAGAGCAGTCAGTGTTCTTAACTGCTGAGTCATTTTTAATTCTTATTTTGTACATGGTTGTGTTTCACATTGTGTCATGCTTGTTGTGTCATGTGTCTATCCATGGCAGACCTCAAGCATGAGCTCTCTCATTGTGTTCTTTCACAAAGATGTCCTGGATGGAGGAAGAGATCTTTTCAGCGGTGGAGACTTGTCTCTCCATAGAGTACTCAACAAGCACAGTGCCAAGCCCAAAGAACAAACCCACTTGTTGAGTGGATGACAGACTCTTCTTGGCAGTGCCCCATGAAGGTGCTGTTGCCCTTGCTGAGATCTCTTACCTAAATATTCCTTCTGCTTCTCAAAGACTAAGGAAAGACCTGAAGGCTTGAAAACCCCACTGAATGTCAGATTGCTCTTCCGTGTTGGCTTTTCTGCTTTTAACATGGACTAAGTCTGACGGGGGAGGAATTATAGCCCTTAGTCTTTTGGTCAGGTGCCCTGCCCTTCAGTCTCATGGTTCTTGATTTGAGAACCTCAGCAGGGAAGCTTGCAATATCCCACCCAGATGTGGAGAATTTCTGCCCTTATGCAAAGGCGATTCATATACATGGAGGAAAAGCCAGCTTCTAGCTCTCCTTCTGACTAATTATTAATTAGACCAGCATGATAGGTCATATATTACAAAGTTACTTGTTTTGGAGATAGGTGGAATAAATTCATTTTAAGTAGCAAATAACCACAAATTCATAATTCAATTAAATGGAAATATGAATAAATTATAAATTTAGTAAACTCTCCTTGTTCTTCTAATTGAATTATAAACGCAAGGCCACAACTTTGCAAATCACTTATACTCTATATAAAGAAACCCGCACTTGCTTTTTAGAAATTAGGACTACTTTCTCACACATATTAAATACTTAAATCTGTTTCTACTTTCAACCATTTTCATTTTGCAATGTCTTATGTTGGTCATCCAACCAGCATGATGCTCCCAGTGTAAACTGAAAATCAACCCAAGAACTTGACATTTTTAGAGGGAAAATTTCTTCCTTTTCCTTTGTTTTTTTCCAGTGTTTGGGGATTGAACACAGGACCTCGTGTGTGCTGGGTAAATTCTCTATCAGTGAGTGAGTCATGTCTGATGTGTTTTCACTGCTGGTTTCTAAGTATGCTTTTTTTTTTCTCTTTATGTCTGGACCATGGATCTGGATGACATTTTCTACAGGCACAAAGGAAAGATAGTAGCAACAGAGACTTTTTGGGTCTTAGCAATAGAGACTTCTTTGATATATGCAAAATGCACACAGGAAAGCCTTAAGAGAATTCTTATTAACCAAGTTGATGACTATCCAAGATAATGACGTTCTCATTTACTTTGTGTAATGAAGATAATACTTCACAGTATATAAATGCTTCCATTCTGGGGTGATGTGTGCTATAAAAATGAAAGATTGACAAAGTAATTGTTATTTAAAATAGCAAAGTATAAACATGAGACATAAAAGTCAGTGGAAGCAGCAATGTAAGCGTTGCTGGACCAAATCAAATTAATAGTCCATCTAATTTGATTCTTGTTTTCAGTACTGACCAACACTTGATGCATTGAAAATTAAGCAAAATTTATGCACCTACTCAATTGTACATTGCTACTTCTGGAAGAAAAATCCTTCCTGGACCTTGCAGGTGATTAACTTATACTCTGAAGCATGAGATTTTATTATCTTTAAATCATGATCGTGGCTTACAGAGCTGCAAATTTTATGTTAACAGTCATAAAATGATCCATCCCATTTGCAAATTCAGATTCGCTATTTATCTCAATAGCTCTCCACAGCCTGAATTCTGTAAGTTTATCTCAATTCTCCCAAAAGAAAACATTTCTTTGTTTCTAATTTATTCTCTTTTAATTGAAACTGGGCATGAAGTTTCTTTATTATTGATAATGGCAATGGGAAATTTTCTTAATTTATTTAAATACTATTCTGTCATATATACATATATACATACACACACATACATTTTCACTGTCCTTCTAAGCTTTGTTACTTTAGTTTATAAAGGTAGAAAGTCTCACTGGACGCAGTAGTGCGCATCTGGGGATTACAATCCCTGCATGTCTACAGTAAGATTGGAGGCAGAGACAGAAGAATCCAGAAACTCACAGGCCATCTAGGTTGGTGTAGCTAGCAGTGAACGGCAAGAGACCTTGTCTCAACCACAGTGGAAGGTGAGGGCCAAGACCTGTGGTTGTCCTCTGACCACATGCAGGCTATGACATTCATCCACATATATGCAAACAGGTACACACATGACACACATCTATTTTCACCAAAAAGACTATCTCACACATGATAGATGACTTTCAAGTAATGAACTGACTCTTACTTATCAGAGCACAGGCATCCAAATGTTTTCCCTTCTCAGCTGTGCTTCGAAGAAGCTGACCTCATTCAGCACTGCCACTCTCATACAGGGTATTTGGTAACTTTCCACTTAGAGTCTGTGGGACACTGTTTTACATATCCTCACACAACTCTTTTGTCTTTTGATGGTGAATTCAGCTTTTAGAAAGAGCTGATAGGAAGTTGAAGCCAAGGCTGTGGGTTCTGTCTAGGTGATGTTTGGGGAAAAGAATGAGGTGTGAAAATAATGTAACAAGATTGATTTTCTAGAGTGGCTCATAAACTTTTCCTGACTGTAGTTCTAAAAGAGGAGTTTCAAAATCTTTTGAACTCAGGGAGAAATATAAAAATGAGTTTCTGGCCTCCCAAGGTGACTTCTTTGAATGCAACACTCATTTTGGGAGTATAAATTCTGGTCTATGTGGCGAAATGAAACTAGTTCCGTTGCTTTAAAGTTCTACATTGCTTTCAACATAATGATTTAGACTCATGTCTAGGAATTTCTAGGTCTATGGAAAAACTGTATTTCCTTAAGCTGTATTTAATAGCCCAACTTAATATAACCTTCCATAGGGCACAAAACTGCTTAACCCAGAGACTCGCCTATATTCATGGTCTTCTTTGCAGAGTTCAAGAAGAATACTTCAATTCAGAACCTACAGAGACAAATGTATTTTTGTCTATGCTTAGAACATTTCTATCTTTGTAATGCTATGTAGCCATGAAGCAAAATTTGAAATTTTTTTGTTACTTTTAAAGTATCTTTATAACAAAGAAATTTTGCAACTAAATTGAATTCAGCAAAATTTTCAATGATACACAATTCTTTCCCTATTTCTGCTTACTTATCAAAAATACTAAAATACAATTGTGAATTATTTATGTTTATCAAATGCTTCCTGTGCCCAATATCCAAAACCATGCAGCTCATTTTTATTTAAAATTTTTAAATTTGATTTTGATTTTCATATAATATAATT
>NW_008337084.1:773390-797058 GCF_000622305.1 Nannospalax galili | reverse complement strand
ATATATGCCTACAAAATCTAATTTTTGCCCCTAAATGTCCTTCAGTGTGGGGTCATCTTCTGGAGCCTGGCTGACCTACCAAGACTGCCAGCCTTGGAAGAGACTGTCTCTCACCCTGCCAGTAGCCATTGGTTGCCATAAGTTCCTTAGACTGGGGTTTCTTACCCACTTCCCCATTTCTATGCTGGAATTTTGTCTGGTTTGAGCTTGCTATTGCTGAGTTTATATAAGTAACTGACCAGATATCTGAAAACTGTCTCTTATGATCATCCACCACTTCTGGTTCTTACAGTCTTTCCACCCCCTCTTCTGCAGTGATCCCTAAGCCTTGGGAGGCACAGGTTTGATATTGGTATCCTTTTCAGGGATAAGCATGCAGTCTCTTGTTTCTGCACAATGGCCAGTTGTGGGTTTCTGTGTCACTCATCATCTGTTGCATGAGGAAGCTTCTCTAGTGAGAGTTGAGACACGCATTAATGTACTGGTATAACAATAAGTCATTAGGAGTCAGTTTAATACAGTAACTAATACAAAACTAGCATTAGGTTCTCCCCTACGCCTTGTGTCCTATCTAGCCTCAGGTTCCTAAGCCTGATATGAATGGCTTCCATCCTATGAAGAAGACCTTAAAACCAATTAGAGAGTGATTGGTTACTCCCGTAATATCCATGCACTATTGTACCAGTGGGCATATCTTGCTAGGCCAGTTGTTGTAGCTCACAGGATCCACATCTGTGTAAGGCAAATGATTATCTTTCCCTTCTGGTAGCATGCATAGCACCTTTCAGCACTATGAAAGCTAGTCAGAAGAGATGAGGCTCTGAAATCAGCACCAGCTTGATTTCTCCTTGTTTGTTCTACAGCAGCTCTAAGTATAAAATTAATTATTTTTATTTTATGTGTATGAGTGTATTGCCTGCATATATGTGAGTACACCTATGTCGTGCAATGCTGTGGAGGTCAGAAGAGGGCTTCAGATTCCCCTGAACTGGAGTTAAGGATGGTTCATAGCTGCCATGTGGGTGCTGGGAATCAAACCCAGCTCCTCTGAAAGAGCAGTCAGTGCTCTTAACTGCTGAGCCATCTCTCCAGCCTCAAGATCTACCTTTTTAACATACTTTTAAGTGGATAAAAATTATTGTCCATTACAGGTACAATGTTTGTGCAGCAGACTTCTGGAGCTAATTCTGCTAGCTGGAATTTTATGCCTATTGGTTAGTAGTCCTTTCCCTCCCCCTAGCACACAGCAACCATCATTCTACTTTTTTGAATCTGTGAACATGACCATTTTAGACACTACATGTAAGTAGAATCATGTAAGACTTGGTCTTTAACTGACTTACTTCATTTAGCATAATGTCCTCAAGTGAAGTGTGTATACCTTTTTGTACTTTATTCTACAAATTCTATGAGAAAGGTTCTGTTATCTTATCTGCTCAATACTTAAGTAAGCTGGAACTTAGAACATCCAAGTCATTGCCTGTAGACATGAGAAAAGGTGGTGGGGAGCTGTGATTGAACCCAGGTTCCTCTGTTTTCGTGGTTGCAGACTTTTCTGCTCTCTGAGGCTCTCAGAGAATGACAGTGGTACCCTTTGAAATCTCCTCTAGCATGGCTCCCTTGATGCTATATGGAAACACAGAGGTTGAAGTTATTTCATAGGCTTTTTCTAGACCCTCAGTTACAACCTCTGCTTCTGATTTTTAAACATTTCAAGTGGAAGAAATTGTTTTTTAAAGTATTTTATTTATTTTTTGATTTTATGTGTATGAGTGCATTACCTGCATGCATGTAAGTGCACCCATGTCATGCAATACCCACAGAGGTCAGAAAATGGTGTCAGATCCCCTGGAACTGGAGTTAGGAATGGTTGTTAGCCACCATGTGGGTGCTTGGAATTGAGCCCGGGTCCTCTGTAAGAGCAGTCGGTGCTCTTAACCGTGGAGCCATCTCTCTAGTCCCAACTAGAAGAAAATGTTAAATCTAACTCTACAACTTTGGCAATGACCCCAGATTTCATGTCTTTCCTTTGAAATACCTGCTAGCTTCTTGTTCTACAGCCAGAACAAGTACAGTGTGGGTAACCCCTGCCCTCTGCCTAGTGCCCAGTATGGCCATGTGCATCCTCAAATCTTTGTGTTTTGAACTTAAAAAATGTGAGTCCTCTTTTCTGTACTACTGCCTTTTAACCTTGGACCTTCCAATGCTCGTTTTCTAACTTCTTTTAAGTAATAGTGGCTAAAATGGACGAAGTTATTCTGAGATCTGCCTAGCACTGTGTTTGTAGTGCTCAGCACTTCCATTGAAACTTTCAGATATTCTGAACTGGCAGAAGAGGCTGGTGCTGGATGGTCCTGTCACTGTCCCATGTGACCAGATAAAGCACTACCCAGCTAGAGCTTTGGGGTACAGGGCCAGAGACTCCAGCATTCTGCAGGCCCCAATTCCTCAGTCTTCTGGTCAGCCTCTGAGGGTGGTGGCATGGTGCTAAGAGTGGGCAGCCTTCCAGACACCAGCCTTGCTTAAGTCAAGGCAGATTCACTCTTAGCTATTAATAGGTAAGAGCTGGCTTGGAATCTTATTGGAGAAAAAAAGACATTCAAGTTATAAAGATGAGGAAGGTTCGACAGTCATTCAGGGTAGAGAAAAGCCTAGAAGCTCTAGAACAAGACACTGAGTTCGAGCTTTCAGTGTCATCAGTGCCTTGCTCTCCAGGAGGGCAAAACATTCAGTCTCTGCTTGGGAGGGAAGTTGCCATGCAGGATGGTTCTGACAGCCAGTCGGAATCTATGGGAAATGGCTCGGAGAGGTGACTCAGTAGCAGGAGGCCATTTCCTTGTACGCTATTATTGCAAAAGATCCACCAGGACTTTTGTGTTGAAGCACAGAGGTGAGAATATTATTGACCACCCCTAGGGCTTTTCTCTTTGGGGTAGATTTCAATTTTTCCAAGCTTGGAGCCATGTTGATGGAGATACCGGATTAGACGACATATCATACCTCTCATAAAGTAATAAATGGCAGGGGAGGAACAGTGTTCCCAGGACTCAGTTTCACATGAACAGTCATCGTCACTGGCTCTTTCTATTTTTGCTTATGTTCTGTAAGAAGCAGCTAATTTTAGAGAACAGCTTCGAACCTTTCAAGTGTCAAGAAACATTCCACAGGGACTTGTCTGCTCCTGTTTGCCTTTCAGCACCTTCCAGTGGGCCTGACATGGAACAGTGTCCTGCAGCCTGGGCTGAGCACAGAGTACGATGTGGAGTGGGCAGTAGATGGCCATGATGTGGTCAGGAGTGAGTGAGGTCTATCGGTCTAGGCATGCAAGAGAAAGAAGGGCACTGAATAGAAAGTAACTTGCTGGGTATAAGTCTCCTGAGGAGCAAAGCAAAGTCCGTGCAGGAACCCAGGAAAATGGCTGTGGTGCTCTGGTCAACACTGTTTTTCATGGGAAAAAAAGCAGCCTTTGAGGAGAGAATGCCAGTGCCACGCCACAGCGTCAGTAGAGTGGGGACTTGGAGGATGCAGGAGAGCGGTGTGTTTAGGCCCGGCAGAAAGATGGGGGGCTGGGGTGGAGCTCAAACAAAAGATAAGGGCCTTGTAGGCAATGGTGCCTCTGTCAATGGTTTCCTGCTTACTCTTTTCTTCAGCAGAATGCTGGTAATTAAACCTATTTCAAGGAGTGTAGCATGTGGGTTAAGGGAATTCATGCTTGTAAAGTGAGCCTTTACATTTCTGCTCCCTACTGAATGCCATTCAGTGGCTCCCTCTGCACTGAGATTAAATTCCAGCTCCTTTTACTGCCCTGTGCAGGCCCCATGCACAGTCCCTCCAATCCTCTGGGTCTGATCGCATAACCCCCTCTGCATTACTGTCTGTTCTTCCTGGTTGTGCAAGCTCCTTGGACCCCTGACTCGAATGCCACCTCTTCTAAGAGGCCTTTGTAGCCAAGCCTTTGCTAAGCGACCTTAGATTCTCCAAACTTTAATCATTTATTATTCTGTGCTTTTATTAGGGGTCTTCCCTGACTAGAAAATGTTCTTTATAAGAAGAGCCCAAATTTGCCTTCTGTCTCCCGTATTCTCTGTGCCTGGCACAGAGCATATCCACATTCTCAGGAAAATTTGCCAATAAACACACGAATGGATGAACAATAACAAAAAAGAATGAAGCCTGGCTGGCACATGGTGCTTACTTGAAATTATAATTATCTGTTTGTTGCTTTAGGTCTTTCAGAGTAGGAAAATAATTTATACTATAGTACAAAATTATAACAGAAAATAGATGTTTACATATGAGTGGATGTTCCTTACCTAACTATAAGTAAAATGGAAAAGAAATGGATTTGTATACATGGTACCACATGCTCTGGGAGGAAGGCTGGTAAATTTTTTGTACGTGTGCAGAAGGTTATATAGCAAATACTTGCTCACACACAGCACCACAGGGTCATTTTTCTAAGCTAGAGAGAGTGATTGAAACTTCCCTTCAATTTGTATACACATAATAGAGAGCTGTACATAAACAGAGATTCAACAGCTCCAGCAAAATTCCTACCGCCAAAGAGAAGAAAAATGTCAGAGTAAGCTGTAAAAAAAAGTGCTTCGTTTCTTAAATGCAGAAATGGCAATTTGCAGCATTTATTCAAATTGCTGTACATGGAGAGCTGCAACTTGGAGACTGAACAGTGAGAAATCTGCATCTAAGCAAATCCGCGGTCACTTGTTCTGGAAATGAAGGCTTAGTCAGTACTGCAGCACCCTGGCACTCTGTGTGTCATCAGCCAGAGCACTTTGTATAAGGACCAACACTTCCCATATTGATTTTCTTACAAGTAAACTCACTCTAGCTAAAACTATTGAAAATGCTCAAAAACAAACTCACCTTGGATGAAATAATTTGTTTTAAAAGTCTCTCATAATTTGAGTGTATGAATGTGATAAAATATCAACGTGACTAGTGGCAAGATGAATCTTATATGTGGTGAGGTGTTTTTGTTACAATTTTATGAACAGTCTGTGAATTCTATGTGCACTCTGAGATGTGGGATTGGCTGAAAATGCAAATAAGTTCAAAAGGAGTTAGATAAATTAGAAATTAAGAGATCTAGAATGAGATAATATGGAAGGAAAATCTAAGTTTAAATAATAAACAGTAAGTTTCCTACGAGGTTACACCTTAGAAATAGAAAAGACTGGATTATAAGAATATTATACTTAAATCTTTTATGTATTTATATTTTGCTTTTTTTCTGTATTTTCTTTAATAAAAACCTCATTTATGTAATTATTTTAGGGTTGTTATAATGGGAACGTATATATGTGGATTAAAAAAACATTTTTCATGGGCTCATTCAGTGAAGTCCATAGCCTAGGTCACAATGAACACAAGTATCAACAATCTGAACATGACATGTCACAATGTCATGTCTTTCTAGATACAGCCCTGTTGATCTGTGGTCACCTCCTGAAAATTCTATGAAGGGAAATGTATTTTTAATAGCAAGAAACCAAACAGAGTCTACTCTAATACACATAACAGCAAGGGCTAACATACAAGATATCCTGAAGCATAAAATATATTTAAGTATAGTTATTTTCAAGCAAAATGATATAATTAAAAACATTTTGGTTGCTTTATATTCTGATGCTGATATTAGAACTTGAAGTGGGTGACGTCTTCTCAGTAAAGGCCCACAGGATTGGAGGGGGATCATGCAGGAGTCAGGTCTGGAGGAACAAAGTTGGCTCCAGATTTAGAATGTTCTGTGTTTAACTGGGAAGTCAATAATCCACAGGTGGACAATGTTTTGCAAAAGCCACTGTTCTGGTCTTCCAGTGATGAACAAATATTTCTGCAACATATAGCTTTATTCAGGATGTACTTTTTCCAACAAAGAAAATTGTGTAGAAATGCTAATATGATATTTGATGCCTTTAAATGACTATCAGATTCTGCACTGAGAGGGTAACAATCAGTCCCGGTACCACACAATTGCACGTTACCTTGGATACAAGGCTGGCTCTGTACGCTGCTAGTTGCTTCAGGTATTCCTTCTTTGCAGCCTCAGTTTTCTTTTTATAGACCTGTGACAACAACAAAGAATCTTAAATTAGAAAGTGCATCTGCTTTTGTTTTCAGAGACGCACAATACGGAACGATAATTTCACGTACATACATATAATTATATAATATAATATAATAACATATCTCTCTGAAGATTGTGTTTTCCTCCTGTGGCAGATTTGAAAGAGGGAAACAGACTGTATAGGGAAAAAATTAGCAATGGTAGAATTTTGCACTTTACATAATGTATATGAAAGGATTCGTCTGGGTTGCTTTGGGAGTGAAAATAAATGGCTTGGAAAGGCAGTATTGACAGAGGCTTCCCGAAAAACATGCACAAGGAATAAAATGTTCATATTTATATGACAGACAACTGAATCTACAGTACAGTCATATTCTCACAAGTATGGTCCATGCTAAGTACAAAAACAAGATGGAATTCAAAGGCCACACATCATGTTCAATATGGAAATAATTGGACATATGATGGAATCTCTGGGTTCAACACAATTTTAAGATTATCAGCACCCAATTCTATTTCCAAGGATTCAGGAAGTAGGAGTGTCAGCCAAGGACACATTTGAACCTGGAATAGGGGTGCCGAGTGGTCAGGGCCACAGCCTGCTACGCTGCGTGGCCTGCACTAGTCATGTCCTCAGCAACAGAAACACAGATGACACAGCTATGGGGACACTTCATTTTGCAAAGGAGAAAGTGTTCTAAAATGAACAGATTTTCACGGGGCTTTCTACTTTAGAGAGGGAATAATCTTCAAAACAAAGGCAAAATCATCTGAAATAGAATGAAAGCACTGAAAAATGACTGGCTTGTGTGCCAAAGGTCATGTGGCCACAAAGCTTGTGCTTTCAAGGTTCCACATTACACGTCTGACAATCATTTCAAATCAGCCCAAAAGAACAAGATACTGTTCATCATCGACTGTAGAGATGGAAATGTATTTCCCTTGATATGACTAGCAAACTATATGTCTATATAAGCATTAGTCTGTATAAGAATTGTTATATAAAAATTGCGTCTAATTCCATGTACCAGGCAGCTGGCACTAGGGGGCAATCTTTGCTTTCCAGTGACTGTGGTTTGCTGATCCCAGAACCCAACCCTGAAATTCTAGAGCTGAGAAGTATTATTTAGTCATGAATATTTTAATTACAGCAAAATATGTTACTTCAGGTGAACACATGGTTAACTCGTAGATAGATCATAGGAGGCCTCTATGAAACAAACGTGGTTCCTACCCTCTAAGGTGTGCTTAAGAACTTTGGTAGTTTTGTATAGTAAAAACCAACTAAAATAATCAATAATTACTAAAATATTCCCATTTGATCATCTTGCCATATTTACTAAATAAGAGACCGAAGAAACTTAAAATTTCTACTTAGTTTTCTTATTGTTCTTAGTAAAAAGCTAATACATCTTTTGACCCAAGTACAGGAGTATTCTAAATTTACAGGACTGCACTGGTTATCAAAATTCAAATTCAGAGTCTTTTTCGGAAATTCTTACATGAATACAAATAAACGCTAGAATAGAGTAAAGCCTTTGAACAATATGACCCATGGTTGGTTCGGCCACATTTAGAAACACAGAGCACTTCTGATTTGTATTGACTGATTGATGGATTGATTGATTTTTTTTTCTGAGAGCTAAATTCCTGTGAATAGTTTCCCCTTAATCCCATTTTTCTATGACATAATTTTTAATTAATGTTCTTAAGCACACCGTTTATTCTTACTTTAATAACTTAAAATAGTTTGGCAGCACTGGAGAGATGAATCACTGGATAAGAGTGTTTGCTCTGTAAACATGAAGACTAGTTTGAGTCCCCAGAACTCATGTAAAAGGCAGCCACAGCTGTTCGTGTTGTACCCCTAGCATTATGGAGCAGAGACAGGAGGATTCAGAGAGCTGAGCTTGTTGGCCAGCTAGCCTAGGTGAACCTGCAGGTTCAGTGAGAGATCCTGCCTCAAGGTCAAAAGGTAGAGACGGAGAGTGGAACACACCTGAAGTCCTGCCCTGGTCTCCACACGCATGCATAGGGGTACATGCAGCACAGGAGTGCAGCACAACACAGTTTTGAGAAGGGTCTTCTCTCATACTGATGGATGTGCATTGAGGATTTTGAAGAAAATGTTTAGTCAACTTATATTTGATGCCAATATATATTTGTGTATCCTAAATACTTCTGTCACGATTTTTATTAATGTGCTACATATGCTGTGTTTTCCATTGGCTAAGTAGGGTTCATGTAGCTTCTAAAGTGCAGCAGAACATGATTTTGTCCCCAGCATTGCCCAAAGTGTCATTTTCTAAGTAGCAAAGATAAGATGGGCTGATTCTAGCATCAAATCTATCAACAGATGGCTGATTCTAGCATCTTATCTTTCTTTCATTTGGTGTCTATTGAAACAGCAACAGTTTAAGTATGATGTTACCCTTTGCTGGGCTTCTGGCAGTTAACTTCACACAAAGTGTTAAGTTTCCTAAATGTGTTGATTAACAACCAGGAGAGAAAGGTGGCTAACTCCATGCATTTCAGGCTGAACATATGGTCTTGTTCTCTCCAGGATCGATGTTGTTATGGGATACCTGACTAGCATTCCGAGATCCCTGTTTTCTACAAATGGCTCCCCATTGGCTATTGATGGATTGGCTATGTTGGGATCACCACATAAGTGCCTAAATACCACTTTACGAAAGAGTAAACTCATCACATTACATTATGTGGATTGATGGGTCCAAACATTCCCAAATAACTGCAGGTGTTCAAAGGGAGAAGTCACAGGGGGTCATTTAAGGAGGTATGTTTCTGTAATTGTGTTTAAAGGGGAGTAGCCCAGATCAGAATGAAAATCTGAGGTCGTCTACCCAATAGTAATTAGGCCCTCCACCTTTGAGAACTATCTAATAGTTCCAAAACTGCAACCTGTATATGACTCTGATGCTGCTCCTTGAAACTCTCTGGATCCCCAGTAATGGGACTGTCCAAAGGCCCAAACGAGACAGCAGCGTTCGTATGTAAGCATTCCACACTCAGAGGAAGTGGAGACTGTTACTTTAGAACAGATACTTAAAATTATTGTTAGAAAGTTTTTCAAAAATGTTTCAAAGCCTAGAGTTATAGTTGAAGAAAATCCTCTACTCGCAAAGCCCAAGGAGGTCGTGCGACAGTCTTTAGCAATGAATGATCAACTCAGTGATCAAGTGTGAAGAAACCTAACCTATAAGGATGGGTCTGATTTATGTCAAAGTTAAGTTTGGGAAAGAAATAGTTTCTCTCAGGAAAGACAAATATTTTTTAAGGTATGTGATTCATACAGTAAATATTAGTGCTCTGCTGAGCTACAAAATGGCTTCCAAATGGACCACAGCTGTTTGAAATAAAGTACAAAGTTGGCCAGATGAGGATTGAAAAATCATAATACATCATTTATCATTTTCCCAAGCTCATCCAAACACTTTCGAATTCATCCTGCCTTAACATAGTTATATGCTGTGGTTTGTTATTCCAAGAAAGCCACTACATCCTATCTGAAGATTGCATCTCAGTGGCTAACCTAAAACACACACAGATAGACATCAAATAACAGTTCTAGAGAACTCATATCCTGTTCCTGTGATCCAGTGATTCACTAAATGCTCTAAATACCAGCGAGTCCATGTGTTTTTATAGACTGATAATCCCTAATTAAAATCGGCAGTTCAATGTCAGTGAATGTGAAAAACTTAAACAGAAAAGAAACTTTCTTATACAGTCTGTCACTTCACTCTTCCTTTCTTCTTCCGCAAACAATCCAACCGGCTAATAGAGAAAAGAAAAATCTTGTAAATACCAGCTAATTCCTTCTCCCTTCTTTCTTTTTGGCTCTGGCTCTTAATCTCTACTCATAGTTTATTTCAACAGTTATTGCACTAACAATAAGAGAACGTGTAAAATCCTTTTTATCCTGGAATTTTATTCAAACACTATTTAAAAAATGAAAAGGTATTTTTCTTTTTGGTTAGATTCAAATGTATTTTTCCACTACCATTTCGTATTTATGGGAAGTGTTTAGCAATATAATTATGTGTAAGAATAATTTCATCATAATCCCAGAGCTACATCCTTTAGAAACTTAAAACATGCAGCTTCTTTCAGGGATGCTATTATTTAGGTCAGTCAGCGCAAGTGCGTCTGTACTGTACATGTAGCTTAGTCCTTAAATATGGCTACATTTCCATCTTGTTTAACTTGCTCAGCATTTTCTTAAGGATACCAAAACTGAAAAGAGTTTTATTAAAGTGGTCTTCAGAGGATTGAAAACATTGCATGATGTGACCGTCTTGCTATTCAGTCCTTTTGAAGACCACCTGATACATCGAAAGAACCTCAGCTATCCCGGTGTCACCCGTTTCTGGGCTGGCAGGGACAGGAGACAGGCATCTTGCCTTTAAAAAACTGCTATCCAACATCTCTGCTGATTTATTAAGTGAGGATGACTAAGTACCATGTTGTTCGGTTACTCTTAACCAACAAACTGCTATGTGTCTATTTTGCTGGAAGGCATGCGGGGTATAGAAGTGTTAAAAATTATGCCTTGATCGCACGCCTCTTTTATTATTATTGTCAGGCACTTTTGTGTGTATACTATCTTTAGTTCTTTCAAGAAGAATACTGCCTTGGTATTATTACATCCATGGTACAGAACAGGAAACACAGACACAGCAGGCAATAGTTGACCAAGTATTTTACAATAAGTATTTGGCAACCAAGATGTGAATCAAAGCAACCTGGTGTCAAAGATCCGTTTGTGTTTGGTTAATGGCTCTTCCTAGCCATGGAAACACCCTCAGATGCCTTTCTCAGACTCAAAATTACAGGGTCTCATCTCTCACTGTGAAAGCTATAGTATGCAGGGCAGCCGGATACATAGTAGGTGCTCAGGAAACACAGGCAAGCATCAGTGAATGACAGGGTTGTACTCTGAGAAATGTATTGGCAAGTGATACTGTCACGGTATGCACATTATGGAGTGCACTTACACATGGTGAGAGCACTACAATGCCATCAGGCTATGTAATTACACAGGACCACTGTTGTCCATGCAGCCCACCCTGATGGAAGCAGTATTACACAGCCTGTGCCTGTATTTATTGAACGTGTAACCCCGGAATTGGATTTTGCCTTTTATGAATCAGCATTCGCATGCGTGCTAAGGAAGAATTATTAAACTGCATCTTCTAAATTAAAACACGTATCAGCAGAAACAGAATCTGGTAGATAGATATACAACCTACCCCAAATAATGAGTTGTAACAGATTTGAATGGAATGAGTATAATTTTGGAGTCATCTCCTTATCAATGCTATGGAAACATTTAAATGAAATATCTGCTCCCACTGTGTATAAGCATATGAATATTTACACACCTCTACTACATACATTTATATCCGTGGTGCCAATCTCATTGATATACCAATAAATATATGTATATATAAATACCTGGTTTTAGAAGTAAAATATGCTTATGATATCATGCAATAATTTTAATTGCTCAGTTTGAAATGTATATGAATATAAACTTCACTTAAATGCTATGATTTTCAATATTTTTTAATTAAAAATGTCCTTTATGTATATTATTTAATATTAAAAAGATTTTTCCAGAGTGATTATTATTTTGTCTTTTAAGGCCAAGATAAAAGTACATAAGTACAATGCCTTTTCATCATACATATCCCTCTCTCCCTTCTAACGCCTCCTGTGCCCCCGACCCCTTCTAAAATTCATGTGTCCTTTTCCTTTATAATTATTATTGTTTTGTATATGCATATATGTATATACACACATAAAACCAACTGAGCCCAATTAGTGCTGCCCAATGTACTTGGACAGAGGACTAAGGCTTCTAAATGAGAAAACTGTTCCACACATCCTTTACACCTCATCTCTTAGAAACTGCATCAGGTTTATAAGGAAATTGCCAAGATAAATGTATAGATGTGCAAATGCTGGAGTGCAGCAGGATTTTTGTTACCCTTAAGTATTGTTGACATAAAATCCAAATTTTATCATATGATAAGGGGCAACAACCCAGCAGCGTTTATGTAGTGGGTGTCTGAGCACCAATGAGGAGTAAATGATTTGATTCTGTGGGCTCAGAGGATTTGTCAGCTGCCTCCTAAGTATAATTCTGTCTCTTCATATCCCTGCTGCTTCTAATTTAGCAGGACAGGCTCATAATTGAAGCAAATTAACTATTTACACTTGCCACTTCTACCAGGGAAGAAGACACAGCAGCAGGAAAGAGTGAGGGAGGAAATTACATTCTTCCCACTTGTGTCAGATCTGCCCTTATATAAACACATTAGCAGTAATTTCATGAGGCGTCAAACATAGGAATAAATACTGAGAGATAAAATAATGAGGTGCTGCTATTGAGCTGAGCTGCTGGGGCTCATATCCTTGGATATGAATTATGCATCCTGAAAGAAGGCATATGCTACAGTATTCAAACGCTTTCTCTGCAAGTGATATCTGCTCATTAGGCTGGGCATCTTGAGGTAAATCCACTCTCTTCTTCCACGACAGGACTAGCATTTACAAAAATACACTCTCCAGGCACCCGTGGGCTGCAGTTTCCCCTGAATACACCAAATCCGAATAGGCTTTCCACTCCATTTTTAGCATAACAGCATGTTTATTTAGCTCTTGGCTGCAGCTTTAAAGCCATTTAATGTAATGTAAACAAGAACATTTTGTTTGTAATTTGCTAAATGTCTTAGAGCCCAACTGTGTCTCCAATTAGGAACTTAAGTTTCATTTAGTAATTTACATCTGGTTCTGATTTAAGGTAACTTTTCAGGACTAAAAAAAATTCAGAACCTTTTACAGCTCCGTGGGTCAAACTGCTCTCTGTTCAAAGCTGGCCAGCTCTTTTGTTTTATAGAGTTTGATTTGTCCTATATTGTCTCCGTGAGCTCAGGTCCTATGCCACAGTGATCAGAATCAGAGCATTCAGAAGTCATGGAGGTAGACGAGAAGATCCTTGTAAAAAAGATGCTGAGGGTTGCTAAAATTCCAAGCATCCACGATACAAGGGGGATGATATTGTTAACTTACTTTTTTTTCTCCTCTGCAGGTTGCAGTCTGGGAAAGCTAAGTAGCAAAACCCAACATCACAGCAATCCTTGTGTTTTATTCCCTTTTCTCCATCTGGTGCCTTTTAAACAACTTGCTATGCTTCTGAAACTGGCTCTTCATTGTCTTACGAGTCATTAGCATTTAAAACCCCCGGTTGGAATCCCAAGCACAATTTTCTCTGCATTCCAGATTCAGCACCATCTTCCCAAGTATTAAAACGGAGCCATCTCTGATAGGAGTTTGTTCAGTGGCTTTGGAGGGAAGGATTCATGAGGGAGGGTTTGTGTTCCTGGAGGATTTTTATCACTTCTTTCAGCTTCCTTTTGATTTCTCTTCTTTGAAACAGTCTTTGCAGTACCAAAATATACACAGTTTCTCCCTCACCATGGATTCTGAAAAATAAAGATCTACCCTTCCATGGTGGCTTCCTAGCAGCCCAGACTCCACAATGAGCAAGCATGTGATAGAAACGCACCTCTCTATTAGGCCTGTTCCCTCTGGCAGTCAGGAAAGTATTCAATTGTAATCTTACTAATGCTGTTTTCCCATAAACATTGTAATTTTCTGAGAGCCCACCAAGTTATTGATAATTCTGTTCATTTTCCCAGTTTGTGTTTATATATTTAGCTGATCATAATTGTTGGCTATTATGACAACAGGATTTTTGAACAATTGTGGCACATGAAGCCTTAGCTTTCTACCCAAACCAGCTGCCTACATAATGCAAAAGCATCATGTGGGATTTTTTCCTAACATGCATGTTTGTCTGAAACTCTGAGGCTTAATAATCAGCTTCTAACCTGCTCCAGGAATGCTTCTTTAAAAATACAGGGCAGTAGGTAAGTTGACCAATTTGACTATTAAATGAGAGTAAAGTACAATTAATTTATGTTTGAAACAGCTATTACAGTATCTTGGCACAATGAGTCAGCATAAAGGGACGAACAGGCGGCAATGCCCTAGAATAGCACTTGGGATATTTCCACGGCATTTTTTGGATGCCCCAAAGTGCCTGTGAAGTAGGCATGTTTGCCTCACTGGCAACTTTTGCAAACTGTCATGGACAGGCTGCCACAGTGCAGCAGAGTAGTGCTGGACCATTGGGTGCCATGCGTCCCTTTTAGAAGCAATGTCTGATTTCCTTCACTAGAAACCGAAGGGATGGGCCTGGCCTCAACACCAGTTGTAATCCAAACCTTCTAGCGCAGTATGCAGTTTCCCTGTTTTTATTACACAAGATCATCTTTATGCAGACAGAATCAGCTAGACTTGATCTATGTTAAGTCAATAAAGAAACATTAGTCTTGGGGACAAACCATCTTAGGGTGACCCAAATAGCTCTCAATTACCTTGTTTCAGTAACTCTCAAACAAGTGCTCAAGTTTTTAAGTGTTTACTTCTTATAAGAAATAAAAGAATTATTTCTCTAAAAGTAGTTTCCTAAACGATCTTGAAATAGCTTATGTAGTCAGTAGATTTTGATTATGGTGTATGAGTTATGTAGTTCAACTATTATATAATGTCATCTTTTATTTATCAAATGAATTTTCCTTCAAATACCTCAACTATTTCCATTAAGAGAGAACCCAGTGGCAGACTCATTTTGAGTTACTTATTAAAGGAGAAATAAAATGAGAATGAGAAAAGGAAAATCTCTTGTCATTATAGGTCTGTAACTAAAAAGCCTTAACTATTACATCATAGCTCCAGTCATATCTATTTTGACATCCAGAATGGAGGAATGGGAATAATTTCCCCTTTTAACATCAATGTTGAGAATAGCAAATCTCATATACACACATATGTACATATATATGTGTCTCTCTATAGATACAGTGTCTGTAATTATACAGTCAGACAAAAAGAATATCAAGAGCTATTTTAATATTCACCTTTGTTATATTAAAAATGAAATCATCATTATAATAGAATTAGCAGGACAAAACTTGACTCTTTGTACTTGCTGTTTTTAGGAATTACCTGATTGTTATAATATGAACATTATTTTTTTTCCAGCAGTAAAAGAATAGAGGCAATTATTTTTATATTCGTAATGTAAAGGGCAGATCATGGGTTGAAAAAAGCCTTTGAAGACCTCTGTCTTAAAACGACTGGTCTGAAATGTGAGAAACTATTAAGACAGCTGGGACCATAGACAGGCAAGAAAGGGAAAGGAAGAATTAGCCCTAGTAGGATGCTTTTGAGAAAGCAGAGACCAGACAGAACACAGGCCCCTTTGGAGTCTTCAGAGGGGAGCCACGTATATCTTCTAAGGAACAAGATTTGCCCCACATAGTCGCTAGGGAGAAGAGTCACTTTCTAGAACTTTTTCCAGGAAATTTCATCACAGGATGGAAGTGGCTAGGGGTCAGTTCATACCCCAGAATGCATGGAGGGTTAGTGGAGCAGAGAGAGGTATGTTCTCTGATCTGGAATCATGGATAGAGTAGGTGTGCATTAAGGTGATCCCACTCAGAGAACAGGCACGAAGGCTGAGTGCCCTCATCCAAGTACACTTCGCCCATCTTTCAGCAGTACTCGACTAAGTGGAGGGAAGTGTACAAGTCCACACTTAACTGGGAACCTCATCTAAGATCTGGGGCTATGGAAGATAACTGACCGCACAGCAATAAATCAGCTCCGAAATCCTGAAATAATGACATTAGGCTTCAAGTAGAATTACACAGCACAACACAACATCACCTGCAGTATCACCAGTAAGATGGATATTTAAACTGAGTGCATAAAGTTTCCATGTTGTGTTCACCACCCTTAAAGGTGACTCTTTGCACTCAATACTCCATAGGCGGGCCTGGCTTGCTTATGCTGGCATTCCTTCAGCCTGGCAATCTTGAGGCTATAAGAAAATGTATAGCAATTTGAGTTTATAGAGGATGACTGACTTCCAGGAAGTTGGAAGTAACTGGAGGGTAAGATCTGTGTTTTCTTAGCAACTGGCTGCATCATTCCAACTGTCATTGAGTTCAAAAGTTTGTCAGGAAGGGAATTCTAAGCTAAATGATGAGTTCTACTCGTAGTAATTTTATGTTGCAGCACTGAGTGTAGACACAGCATTAGACATCATGGAGACCTGTTTGTCTTATTTAACTCTGCCGTATCTGTAGTGTCTGGACAGCATTGGACAAATATGTACTCAAAATATTTGTCAAATAAATGAGTGAACTTCATCTACCTGACTAGATTTCATAATCTGCAGATTTGGGATAATTTCCTATAGGCCCATGAATACTGGATAGAACATAGGAGACAAATAACACAAGAGTGCTTTAACAGTAAAACATCCTACATATGTAACAGATACTGATGTACAGTCACAGTGGATAGATTCTTAAACATTTGCCTGTTGTTTTAACTCTCTGTGTGTATCGGTATGATCTTATGCATACCAAAGTGCATGTGTGGTAATTAGAAGACAACTTCGGTGCTGGTCCTTGCCCTCCACCTTGAGGCATGGTCTTTTTGTTATTCTAGCTGTTGTTCCACAAGCTTCCAGGGATTCTGTCTCTGCGTCCCCTCTTACCATAGAAGTGCTGGGATTACAGACAGGTGCTACCATATCTGAGTTTACCTGAGTTTTAGGGATTTGAACTCAGGTCCTCACGCTTCCTCAGAAAGCACTTTACCTCTTTTTCACAAAAAATATTTTCTAAAAACAATTTTATTTATTTTTATTTTATGTGTATGAGTGTATTGCCTGCATGGATATAAGTACACCCATGGTGTGCAATGCCCATGGAGGTCAGAAGATGGCTGTTAGCCATCATGTGGGTGCTAGGAATTGAACCCAGGTCCTCTGTAACAGCAGTCAGTGCTCTTAACTGCTGAGCCATCTCTCCAGCCCCTTACCTCTGTTTATAAAATATATACTCCCTGGACATAGTGAAGAGTGGCAAATATCTCTATCAAGGGTCAAATATGAAATTAATACATCATTAATATAGTAATTTTTATAATATTTACGTAGTCATATTGATAACTTAATGATCATGCTTATTTTGTGTTTTCTTTGTGGCAATAATTATACATGGTGACAAGGGTCAACTAGCCTCTAGTTTAGACAAAGGAGTGATATGGCTTCTTCATGTGGGTGGGCTCCATACATTGCCTGAAACTTCACTTTCCCAAAGTGATACCCTATCCTCCTCAAGATCTCCCAGACTGCTTATGCCACTGTTGGCATGTCTCCCTTGGCTGTCTAAGCATAGCCCTCTGCCACACCATGGCCATCCATAAGAAAAGAAAGGAAAATCAGCCATCTGGTCCCATTTAACACAGCCTGGAAATATGGACTAAATATATAGAGAGGATTAAATAACATACCCTGGTGGTCTTTAGGGAATGGCCAAGGGTAGAAATCCTTAAATTTGAGGCTCATTTTGCAAAGTGCAAAAAGAGTTTGATGACCAAAGGGTAAATAGTAAGTGCTGAAGAGAGGTGTGGACAGTTTTCAAAATACTTTTAAGACTTTAAGTCTTTATGATCACATTGGCAACATTGGGGACTGATGTAATCCTGGCTGGGATACGTAGAAGTCCTTCCAAAAGTAACTACACTGTAGAAACTTTGAAACAAGGGAACTAATGTGCTATTTATGGAAGAGTAATAAAGGAGTGTAAAACTAGGTGGGCGTTTCCTAAAATCTGGTTCAGATGGGGCACATTCTCAGCCATAGTTCGGGTATCTGACAAACTTCTTTGAGGCCCACAGAAGCCATCTTTCAATCCACTGTCTGTAATCTAGCTGATTCCCACTCAAGTTGAATCCTTCATACCTGTTTCTGCTCTTCTCCTAAACCATCCCACATTGAAGCCACAATCTTAGAGACTTCACCAAAGGTAGCGTTGGGATTTTGGCCCTTGATAGCAGCCTGAGTATCTCGAAAGAACAGCGCATAGGCAGACACGGGCTTCTGGGGCTCGTTAGGGTCCTTCTTCTTCTTCTTTTTGGGAGTTTTTGGTTTTTTCCCCATGTCAGAGGCAGGCCGTTTCTCTCCACCATTGATCTGAAATAAAAATAAAGACAGAGTTAGAGAGGAACTGAAAATAGTCTGTGTCTCAGTCATATTGCTGTTCTCCCTTAACAGGCACAAAGTTGACCCAGGCACGTCCCACAGAACTGTGTCTAAGGAGCAGAGCTATTCGCTGCTGTTGCTTTGCACATAAAACTTCAGACTCTGTGCTGGGGTGTAGCAAGTGGTTCAGCACTTGCCTAGCAGGCTTGAGGTCTTGGATTTGATTCCTAGCACCACAAGAGAAGAAAAACAGTACAAACAAAAAAACCAATGTGGTCTTCATATTAACCCTTCCCCCAGCTCAATTTACATAGCTTTAATCTTGCCTCTTTCTTATTTATATTATTTCTTATAATATTAATTAATTAACACAATGAAATACTACTTAACTCTCTTCATCTTTTCTCTTTCACTGTGGGACAACAGCAAATTTCTCTTATTGGGCTTTCTTTCTTCTGGGGAGTTCAGACTCATCTTCCTAATTAGGACTTTAAACATGGGGTTAGCATTTCCCATAAATAAAGTCAAATGGCTCTTGGTTTTGTACTTAGATCTATGGATGTGGTTGAGGAAATACAGATATCCTTATGGCTTAGAGAACACCATGAGCTAGACTCTAGTAACAGCTGTCCAATGGAACTTTCTGCAGTGAGGGAAAAGTTCCATAGTCTGCAATGTCCTACTTGGCAGAAGCTATATGATGGTATAATAACACTTGAAATGTGGCTTGAATGAATGAGATAAATTGTAGCCTTGTTCAAATTCAACCAGCTACATATATGCCTAATGGCTACCATATTGGAGATTGTACCTCTAAAAATTAGATGCTAGAGATTTATAGAACAAAATTTTACTCAGTCTAAAAATAGAGTTCATCTTTTCCCACGGTCCTCAGATATGAATATTTGGATAATTTAAATTTTTATTCTGACACAATTGGGAAAATCCTCAGTGTGTATGTGTGCTTAAGAAACCTGCATGTGAATATTATATTTATTTACTAAATAAAGGTGATGTCATTTCCTTCATCCCTCATCCCTATAAAATAAGGATTCTGGCTAGGATTTCTTTCCAGCTCTAAAACCCTATGACTTGATGGGAATACACAGCAGTGCTGTGTGAAGACCTGTTTTACACGTGTCCGTCTCTCATCAACTAAGTCCTGCGTATCCTGACAGTGGCTGCTCTAATGGTTGTTGTTCTGATCCTCATCTTTGATGGCTGTGGGGCCACTTTTGTTCTCTCTAGATAGAGAATGATATAGGCCTTATTCACGTAACATGCTGGGTGAGGCACTTGTGTAGAATAGCTGCCACCATAGCAGAGGCAGCACGGTCTCTCCAGAGTCCCAGGGGTACGTCAGAGAATCTAAATTCATGCCCTTCTTTAATTAGCTTTAGCTTCATTATCTTACTTAAAGCAATTTTTTTGAGCTCCTGTTTTTTTCTACCACAAGCTAGTTTTAGTGCATCTTTCAATTACGGAAACGAATATATTTATCTATACTAAAGCATTAAGAGGATATTCAAATAATAATGATGACACATTAGAAACATTAAGAATATTTCAATGAATGGAAAAACATTATCTTCATTTTTGATACCTTATAATTAGTTTGAAAGATCTGCCCAAGAAACAGGATAAAATCCTTGTGAAGTCTTTGGCTTTGCTCTTTTTTAGAGAGATGGAGAACTGAAGATGATCATAATGAACATGGCTATAAACTGTCTACTCGATGGAACACGATGTTCCTAATCGAGTAGACAAGCTAATGTAATGACAAACTAACACTGGTTGATAACTTCTCCAGGATGAATCTGAGAGGTGATTCTGTGAAAATGCTGGGTTCCTTCTAATTCTGTCAGAAGAGCAGCATTGTGGGACAGTATCGATACTGGGCAAACTCATGGGCTAGTTCTAAATCCAACACATAGGCATGAATGTCCTAGAATGGTGGTCATCAAAAATGGCCACACATTGGAATTGCCTGGAAAAGCTTTTAACAAGTGCCCTGATGGCCTAGGCATGGGAAACTGACCTCAGTCAAATCATCTCGGGTCTGTTCTTCCAAGAGTCATATATAAAATCCTCGAGATACAAACCAGCAACTCTTTGTCTTTCAAGACTACACATGCCCATATTTTTCTCCTCTTTATAGCCAGCTCCTTTTCTGTGCCCCTGCCCTCACTTCTTGGTACTGTCTACTCTCCATAGAGCTACCAATGCCTTCATTGCTGAATCCAAGGGACATTTTTCTGTTGCCTTTGCTTGATTTTCCCTGGGAAGGCTCTCTTCCTGTCTTAGAACAGCCCCTTGGATTTTACTCCTATCCTGTAGGCCTCGCTGGTTTTAGAATCATTTTCTTTGGCTCATCTTCCTCCAAATGGCCATTACATGATGATCTACCTTACAGGGTTCTATGCTGTAAATCTTCATTTCTTGTCACTCTTATATGCACATACGGTTTCTGCAACCATTTGTGACTGGATGATTGTGAGGTTTGTGTTTACCCCGATTTGGCATGCACATGAGCAACTATTATTTGACATCTCTGTTTTTAAATTTTAAAGATATCTCAAATTCCAGTCAGGCCCCTGTTGGGCACTTGAGTTATACAGGTTTTCATTCATAGCACATCTCAAACTTGTTACTATATAACAGTATGCACATGGTCCTTAGACTGTTTTCCATCCCCAAGTGTAAGTGCTATTGAGTTGGGGTCAGGTCTAGCTTGCTCACTAGCACTTACCATGTGATTCCTGAAACACAGTAAGTTACTCAACATTTGCTGTAATACTAGTAAATATAGTAACATAAAATAGTAGTTTGACTGGGAGAATGAATGGATGTAGCTTCAAGAAAACAAGAGAATGGTCACCAGATAAGATGGTGAATGTGTTATTTATCCAGGTTATAGTAATCATTTCATAATGTACATGTACTTTAATTGATTGTGTAACATACTTCATATATAATTTTTCTGCCACACCTTAATAAATCCAGAGAAATGGGTGATTATGCCACGGGAAGGCACATTACTTCACAGATTGGAATACTTAGAAATGGAACAAAGTGCCCAGATAAGTGTATATTTATATGGAGTATTACCTACATTTATTTTAAATTTTAATTAAAATAGTAGTGATTGGAAAAACTAAAATCTCTATGACTGCATATTATGTCAATCTTTTTGGAAAGTAATCAAATAGTCACAGAGATAAATCTCCTACCATGTAGTCTAAATTCTCTATTCAAGTTATTTCTCTAAATGATTTAAATAATTTCCCTCTTCTATAGTTCAGAACTGTGCCTGGACCACAGAAGAAGCTGAGGCTCAGTTTCGCATTAAACTGGTTTTATGACAGTTATCCTCTTTGCTTCACAAAAGACTCAACTTTCTAGGATGACCCAAAGAAGCCTGAGAACCTGTAGCAAACAGAGGGTCAAGTATCAGTGTATCAAGACATCAAATGATCATTTTGAAATGATGCATAGCACTGCTCTAAGAAACCCTAAACAACCCAGACAACCAGTCTGGCTGTATAGAGGCTTTGTTGACTTTTGTGGCATGGCTTGTAGGATTGGGTATGGTAAATTGTGTCACAGTCTCAGAACTTAGTTTATTTATTTATTTTCGCATGTGTATGAGTATTTTGTTTTCATGTGTGTAAGTGTACCACATGCATGCAATGCCCCTGGAGGTTAGAAGAGGGTGTTGGATCCCCCGGGACTGCAGTTATGGGTGGTTATTACCCACCATGTGGATGCTGGGAACTGAATCTGGATCCTCTGAAAGAGCAGCCATTTCTCTTAACTGCTGAGCCATCTCTCTGGCCTGTTGGAGTTTTGTTTTATAGATGGAAGCATTTCATGACCTTTATATCCAAATTCTGAAGGCTTAGGTGACATTGCTTAAATGCCATGAGGTATAACTCTGCATCATCAGTAATTAATCTGATGGTATTCCTGAGATGCAGTACACTGTGAAGCTGGGGTATCTTCCTCCTTAAGATCAGACCACACAGATTACTATATTATATTTGCTTTTGCTATGGCTGAACCAAGAGAGACTGATTGACTTTCAGCCAACCAGGCCTCCATTTAGAGACATACTGGTGTTACCATTGGTCTGAACTGTCTGCAATGCAAGAGGATGGCTGTCATCTAAGAAGGGAAATCTAAAAGGCAGACATGACATATTTATTACTCAAGATTCACTACCTTTCCTTCAATAATTAACCTAGATCATCAAAGCTATATTCTTGGGTCATGATCTTCTGACCACCTGTAAAACTGCTTGCAGAGAACTCAACTATGATTTGAAATAATGCTCTATTTATCACCAGACTTACATAAAGGGGAAAAGAGGTATGTATGAAAGATTCTCATTTTTTTACAAAAATAAAATGTGCTTTAGAGAGAATTGTTTGTTATACTGCTCAATGTTCCTGGATAAAGGCTTTTTTGGATAGGCACAATGGCTCTTTCTTTTTAGAGGCAGTATAATGGAATGAAAATTCACTGTTGTGGCTTGATGTCTTCAGGATTCAAGTACTTGGGTGAGGACTGGTAAAACTACTTGCCTCATGAACACTGGACATTGCTCTCTGACCTGTGGTTTGTATTTTTCACCACTTTTCATACATGGAAAAGATGTAGTAATGAGCTACCCTTTTGGATTCTGGGTAATGAGGTGGGAATTTGTAAGGCCCATTTTCAGAGGTAATTTGCTACTTAGGTAAAAGTGCAGTCATTGCTCATATGCCAAGCTTTCTTGTAAAGAACGCTGCTCCAGCCTGGAACCACTTACATGCTGGTAACGGATTACGTTTTGAAAAGTACCTGACTCTTGACCACAACCTATTTAGAATGAACACAAGGATGATAAATACGGTTGTGGTGGAAAAATTAGCTAAATGGACTTACAATATGTTCCTGGACTTTAATTTTAGACATTGTCTGGATCTTGGTTTACTGTACTTATAGATGAAAGCTTTTAGCTTCATATCTTAACTTTCTAAGAAGCTCCAGATTCTAGAATCTATAGCACCATTGTCTCATAGAACTTTTAAGAATGATAAACATATGCTCTGCAAGCTACAGAAGGGTGGCTACAGACCACTTACCTGTGGCTGGTGTAACTGAGTGTTGAAGGTTTTAAATTTAGTCTTAATTAGTTAAATTAAATCTAAGCAGTCATAGATAGCCAGTGGCTGCTATACTGGACTTCACAGTACTGTGTTCTAAACAGTGTTCTAGAATATACTTGTCAATCTATTAAGGTTCTATAACCAGGGACTAAAGTTTAATTCCACTGTTATAATATTTTGAATATGAGAAAATTTATTATACATAAAATCAATTCCTGAAAATAACAAGCACATTGAAAATAAGACACAACACAAACCCCATGAATCTTTGTATCTCTT
>NW_008337084.1:769861-773159 GCF_000622305.1 Nannospalax galili | reverse complement strand
AATGTATTTAAAAATTGTTTGAAATTTTGAGAAACTGAAACGATGACTGAATTTAAGCATTAAGTGTAGCTCTAGTTACAGATTTATTTCATATTTAATTAAAGCATTAACAAATAAATGCACTCAAAATACTTATATTTTACTCATAAATAAATATGGTACATAAGCTTTATATTGTTGTATATATTTCCTATAACTTACTCAGAGACAGATGTATTTCTCAAAACACTATATATAGTATCTCTAGGCTTCTGGTAATTTACCTCCTGTCACGCATTATTGCTTAATTATAATGATACACTTAACTTATTTATCATAAGAAAATAATAACCTTTTATTTTGTGCTAATAATATTGCTTTCTAATCTTAGTACAAGACTTCGGGAGTATCAGGGAAAGGGCGCTAGGGGCATGCCTTGGTGTGGCAGCCCTTGACTAGCATGCAGGAAGACCTAAGTTTAATCCTTAGCATCACAAAAAAAAAAAAAAGATTATCAAGGAAAGAGAATAACTGATATTGAACTGTCTCTGGAGAAGTCAGAAACGTCTATAGGCATATTTAAAATAAACTGCCATGGTCTCAAAGCCTTTAATGGAGCCAGGAGAGCTCTTTAATGCACACTATCTTGCAGTAATCGCTGCAGTTTAAAATAGATTTTAATCAAGCACCATCTGCATAATAGGCTGAACAAACAACATAGAACTCCACTTATAACTCTTATCATATAAAGTAAATATTGTAAAATCTTCACCATAGAAACGGGCACATCACAGCACTCTTGTGATGGTGATGTCTCTAAAACTGAAAAATTTGCTGCTTAAATTCATTCTCTCTTTTCTTTCTAAACTATGCCATCTAAAATCCCCTTATGAGAATAAATTCAAATAAGCATGGAAAGTAAGTCATCTAGTTACTGCGAAATCAGCAAGGCTGAAACACTTCTTTCATTTTACAATTGGGTTTATTATTATCATTAATAATAACAGCACATCCAATGACTCAAAACATCAATTACAGAAAACGCAAATGAAGGGCTTTACTTTTGAAATGATTCACGATTCTGGGGCATTGTAGCTGCTGCATCAGTTTGTAAAGCAAATTTAGTGTTAAGGATCCTTAATTCTAAAAAAGGAAAGAAGCTGAGTATTATATTTGGATGAGTTTAGCAAAGACACTTGGTAGCTGTCTGCAAAATAGAAAGTTTGGGCTACTGTCCAAAATAATTCATTTTAAAGTGAGAAAAAGTTGTTTATAATTATATACACCTACTAGCTTTTTGTATCAGTTCTTTGAGATCCATTTGATTTTTTCCTAAAGTAGTCAGAGAAGAACAATATGCTTCTTTCTCCTTTGGATGAAGGTCTTGCCTTCTGAGTAACACAAGCTGTTGAGGCAGGAGCATGACCAGCTCAATGCCAGGTGGCTAGGCTGAGCCTCACTTTATTTTGACTCCACGAATTATCAAATGTGCTCAGTCATCTAGAATATGCTAAGAACATGTGCTCCTTGAAAGTCCTATATCCTACGTAATTTAATTGTTTGAATTGATTTTAGAAGCAGTAATTTGGAATTAGGTACTGACAGGCTGAATTTTATCATTCTCCCTTGTACTAGTTTGTAAACATCAGCCTTAATCAATGAAACACACACACATACACACACACACAGACACAGACACACACAGAGATATCTATGTATGTGGGTACAAAAATGGGTCTTCTGACATTTCTTTTTAAAAAAATATTTTATTTATTATTTTTATTTTATGTGTATGAGTATATTGCCTGCATGTATGTAAGTGCACCCATGTCATGCAATGCCCTCAGAGGTCAGAGGAGGCCATTGGATCCCTTGGAATTGGAGTTTCAGATGGTTGCTACCGACTTGTGGATGCTGGAAATCGAACCTGGGTTCTGTGCAAGAGCAGCCAGTGCTCTTAACCACTGAGCCATCTCTCCAGCCTGACATGCTTTAATATATGGAGAAGATGATCACTTGGGATTCCAGCCATTACTCTCACCTATTCTGGGAGATACTAGAAGATTATGAAGTAGAAGGTTAACTAGTGCAGCTTCTATGGTTGTCATACATGATGGGATGGACTTTTTGGTGATGCAGCTGTTTAGGGGTCAACCATGCTCCTGTAAATAATTCCTATCCATTTTCTTTAAGTAAGTCCAATAAAGTCATCGGTTCACCAAGTTGGACTGTAGTGGAATCTTACTTTGGTCTGTAGTTGGTGCCCTATCTAGGTGAACAGGTTCTATTTCTATCTCCCAGGTAAAGTCAACACAACGATTATACAAGGAACATTTACAAATTAATTTGTTGGCCATCTAAGGAACTTTTGGAGATATCATACACATTATTTCATGTGAATTGTTGAGGAGTAATTGCCTAATAAACACAATTCAAAATGGAAAATAACTAATTTTCAAGCTCCAATTTTAAATATTCTGTCCCATTTCTTGACAAAGTAACATTGCATTTGTTTTTAATACTGCTTAGCTTTATTTACTGTTTATAGAAAACTGCCAAGAATTTTTAGTGTATTCTAGAGTCTTCTTGCCTGTAGAATATTGCTGAAAACTATTTCCCTGAAGGCTTATTTATTTGCTGCTGTAGCAACTTAACTGTACTGCATTGAAAAATCAAACAAAGAAGACCCCCTCCAGACTCCCCACCTCTATGATTCTACCTAGTATGGCAGAACTTATACACCAAGGAACCAAGTTAGTAAGAATACTTTAAAGAAAAAATCTAAGTCATAACGGAGAAACAGGCAGACACCGAATCAGATCTCAGTTTCCATGTGAAGGTGGTATTGAAGCAGCCGTGACTGCAAGGAGTCCACAGAAGACAAAGCCCAGGGCTCCTAAGGCTGGGAGTTTACAGCAGGGATCTGTTAAAACCAAGATGTTAAAGAAAGAGACTTGTGTAAGGCTGAAGTGAATTAATTTTCTTTGCAGGTGCCCTCTTAAGAATGAATGCTCTGGAAACAACACCAAGAAGAGAAAACAGAATCTTGTGATAATTTTAAACCAAAGCCAGAATTTACAAGGATACTCCATGATGGAGTGGTGAGGGGAGCTTTGAAAACTTCAAGCCAAGTGTGGGTCTAGCTGTAAAGACCCAAGAGACCTGGCGGGAGCAAACAGAAACTTTGTCTGGAGAAATATGTTTTAAAACCATGTCTAAAGTAGTTCTTCTTAAAATATTTTATTTATTATTTTTATTTTATGTGTATGAATGTGTTGCCTGCATGTATATAAGTGCACCCATGTCATGCAGTGCCCAC
>NW_008337084.1:731289-769719 GCF_000622305.1 Nannospalax galili | reverse complement strand
CATCTTTAATCCCAGCACTAGGGAGGCAGAAGCAGGCAGATCTCTGTAAGTTCAAGGCCAGCCTGGTTTACATAGTAAGCTCCAGGTCAGCTGGGGCTACAAGGAGACCAAAAAAAAAAAAAAAAAAAAAAAAAAGGCCAAGGTATTAAAACCAACAGAATCACACTGCAGAAGACTGCATGTATCAGAATCAGCCAAGAGAGGATATGAAGCAAGTATATTTAACATAAGTAAAAGAAATTATAGGAGAAAAATAGAAAGCAATGAATAAAATGTTTAGATTTGAGAAAAGTAAAACTACAAATATATTTGGAATTAACTTCTCCAAAGATTGTTTTTAATTTCAGATTAGATAAAGCTGAAAAGATGGCTAAGGCATCAGTACAGAAAAATTGATTAGAATGTAGTATAACAAGAAAGGAAGCACTCCCCTTCCAAAGTAAACGGGCCATGGACTCACAGCATGAGAACAGGGTGCGAATGCAGAGGCAACATCTGAAGGAAAGTTCCAGGAATTATGCAGCAGAGCTAAATTCAGGACAAATGTGATGCAGTCCACAAACAGCACAATGAAGCTACAGAATTGCAGAAGGCAAGAGGTCTTAAAGTCAGAGAGAAAAGTCAGATTCCTCTCAAAGAAAGACAGAGGCACTAAATTCTCAAAGGCAGCATTGGAAGCCAGGGCTCAGTGGAATAACAAAACAGCCTCAAAATATCGAAAGGGAGCAACTGTCAGTCAAGAATTCTATACCCAGCAAGAGTATTCTTTAAGGTAAGTGTGCTCCCAACAGACCCTACAAAAAGAACATTGTAAAGATATAAACAAAGCCAATGTCAGAGAAAATTATACACATAAGGAACAGTAGAGAAAAAGAACAACATAAAACAATAAACAGAATTCCATAAAATTCATTATATTAGAGAATTCAACAAAATGATAATTAAGATGAACAGTGGCAGAAATAAAATATATAAGTCAGAAAAAGGTATTTGCAATTAAAAGTAATCCAAGAATTATAAAGAAATAAATTAATTTTAACCTTTTCTATGATTACATTCCAGGAGAAGGCTATGAAAAGAAGAAGAAGAATATCAAATTTCAAGCCTTAAAATCAGAAACAATGTGGTGATGAAAATAAAAATTTTAAAGAAGAAAAAATGTAATAAAAAATATTTGGGGGGGCAAATAGAAAGTACCACACTGAGGGCTGGAGAGCGTAATCAGTGGTTAAGAGCACTGGCTGCTCCTGCAGAGGACCTCGGTTCAGTTCTCAGCACTCACACGGCAGTCAACAACCACCCTAACTCTATCTAGTTCCTGGGTAATCTGACACCCTCTTCTGATCTCCTAGGGCATTGCATGATATGGGTACACTTACACACATACAAGCAATATACTCATATACAAAAAATAAAAACAAAAAATACAATATTTTTAAAAAAGAATATCACACTGAAGAGAGATAAACCCAGACATTAATATAAGTGCTGTAACTGTTCCATTTAAAGTAAAAGATCTTCTAACTAAGTGCCATTTCTGAGAGATACGTGAAACATAAGAAAGCTTTCAACAGGAAAACTGAAAGTAAAAGGATGAAAAAAAAAAAAAAAGGTGCTGTGACTCTTAGCCTATAATTTGCTTAAAGGAACAACTGTGCCAAAAATATACTTGTAATGCCTGATACTATAAGGGTCTTGAAGTGTCTGTTAAATTACAAGTACTACTGGATTACAGGCTTAGAACCACAAGCTGCCTAAGTTTGTATTTCTTTGATGCATCTCTGTAGGCCTCATTTGTGACTTAAAGCTGTCAACACGGCTCCAGAGCAATCAGAACCATGGGTAGTGTTTATAAGGTGATAATTAATTCTACTGGTGTATTTACAATATTTCTTTCTGTCAAAACAGAGTTATTCCACTTAATTGTTCAATTAGATAAACTGGAATCAATATGTAATTGCTTAAAGACAGCACAAAATGTTAAGAGAAAAGCTTTAAAAGTATTTTTTTTCCTGGGGTGGAATTCAATATTCCTGTTTGATTCACTTGCTAAAAATGATTTAAAGGCTCTTTTGACTTAATTCTGTTTCCCATTTAACCAGAGTCATTGCAATACAACATTCCATACAAATCTTACATACATCTAGAGGAAAAATTCCAGTTTAATCCATAACTGTCATAAAAAAAATGCTTGGGCACTTCCAACAGAGGGATTTTTCTAGCACTTTAATAAATATATCTTGAATAAATGGGGAGAGGGATATTGAATCCAAAGTGAACATTGTGCAGAGTTGGAATAGGAAACTGAATTTTCTTGAGAAGGAATATACATTTAAACAAGACCCTGGGAAGAACAAAAGGCCAGTTTGAATCGGGGCATTGCTGAGGAAGCTGTCCTCCAAGCACATGCCAATTCTCCAGAATCTGCAGCTACAGAATGTGACTTCTACCATGTAGTGCTTTTACAATCACTGGCAGAGAATCGGACGTGCTTCTGAGATGTAGATATTGAGTGACTGGATGGGAAACTCACTGCAGCAAAATTTCATCAGCTTGAAAGCTCATAGTATACAAATTCATGCCTCAGAACAATTACGAAATGTGCTTCTAAAAGGTTAAACATAAGTGATAGAATCTGTAACTGACAGTTCTAAGAAATCTGGGTTCCTCCTCACTTACCTACTCACAGAAGCTGAGGAGAGCAGGCAATGCTGCCTTCATTAAGAACAATCCTGTATAAAATTTACTGTCAAGTGGTACTGCTAATGTTCCATTAATTTCCTGAAATGCCAGCAAAGAATACTGAAAAGATATAGTCCAGATGTACAAATTGATCTTAACTGTGAGCAAAATATTCCTTTCCCCTTATAATATAGCACATCTCATTTCTGTTTCCAAAATGCCTAGAACCCAGGCAGAATGCAACATTTATACCACTGGCCACAAAAAATTCTTGGTGTTCACATTTAGTTCTAGGCACTTGTTGGCTGGTAGGCACCATTCAATTAATCCCTGTTTTCTGAGGAAAGTTTTTTTTGCCATCTATACTCATCTGAAGTCCAGGCTTTCACTAACCCTGTGCATTATTCATCAAACACCAATTAGCCTTCTCGTGCCTCTTCATATTCCCTATGAGATAGTGCCTCAGTGACCACAGGGAGCAGCTGCAGGGGTGGGGAGAATGAGAGTGGGGCGAGTTTGGTTGTGCAGTTGTTTCGGGATTTGTTTTCATTGTGCATAGGAAGACAACAAAACATGGAAATTACTCTCAGAAAGGGAGAAGTTTACAGTCACAGATCCCCACAACAGGAGGCTAGGCATAGCACATGGACACCTAGGGAGGTACCCAGGTCATGTAGGACAAAAAGGGCCATCACAGAGTCGGACACAGATATGTGTTGAATCACAGATTGGGACACAGTTATGTGTTGGCAGTTTTGTGGGCAAGGATGGGTAGGGTAGGCATCCTGAGAAACAGAGGTGTGCATGGTTACTGTAATGTCACCTGACTCTGGGCTCCGTGTTGGGCCTTGGTTGGCCGAACCTGGTCCTGGGTTGAGGCAGGGCTGAGTTGGTGTGTATGTGAATTCTCATCAGCTTGTTTGTATATCATGGGGGCGGGTGTCAGAGTGGAGTCATTTATTGTAGTCTCTCTAGAGGCCTAAGACACACTAGAGTCTCTCCAGGGTTAAGAAAGGTCAAATACCAAAACATCAAGAATATAGAAACAAGAAAGTACTGTCAATACCGTCATTAGGCTAAATTAATCCATGAATTGCAATTCGTCTGGACTGTTAATAATTTAGTATTGCTCGTGGAAATTCCATAGCACCTCTTTGGCACCTTGTTGGCAGTTTAACTTGCCCAAAACAAAATTCTCACAAAGGTAAAAAAAGGAAACAGAGTGGTTAACACACAAGACTGTTTATTAGGAAGCTTTTTAAAGAAATAAGAGAGGTGGCTGGAGAAATGGCTCAGTGGTGAAGAGTGTATACTGCTGTTGCAGGGGGCCCCAGTTCAGTTCCCAGCACCTACATGGGGCAGCTCACAACTGTAACTACAGCTCCACCGGGATCCAACACTTCTGTCACCTGTACTTACCTGTACATACTCCTACAGGGATACATGTACATACACATAATCAAAAATAAACTTAAAAGAAGTTTTTGGCTAGCATGCAGAAAGCCCCGGGTTTGATCTTTAGCACCAGGTTAACATAGTGAGGTGGTGCATCTGTTAATATCAGCACTCAGGAGGCAGAAGCAGTGGGATCAAATCAAGGTCATCCTTAGTTATATTGTACTTAGCAAGTTTGAGGCCAGCCTGTGCTATAAAGATCCGCCCCCGCCTCGCAAAAGGGATGGGGTCCCCAACTAAATGGTCCCCACCATTCAAAAAACGTTTTGAATGAAGGGTTAAGCAAACTTGATTTTGGAAGTCAAGTACCACACAAAACTTATTCTGCCTTACGATGCACTTTGTAGGAGTGCAAACAACTTTTATGCTTAATATATCTGTATTAAAATGACACAGAAGGAACTTAAAAGTGTAACTGCGCACGTGGTTTAATGCATTTTGTTTGTAACCTCGTGGTTCATTGACCAAGTACATGTTCACCAATGTTTCTCAATAGGGAAGTATAAACTTATTCTGATCACAGAGCAATGAAGGTGTCAAACACAGACCATACCTTGGCAGCATCATCGCCTTCGTCTTCATGCACTGAGCTGGAAGGTGATGGGGTTGCAGACTTGCTCCCGGGTGGAGACGGGGAGTTGTGGGGAACGTTGCTTCCTCCCATGTTCAAGCCCAGTTGGGCGCTCAGCTGGGACTGGTTAATGGTGGTCAGCTGACCATGCTGCATCATGCTAGCCTGCTGCCTGATGTCTGCAGGCTGGCCTCTGGGCCTCATGGCTGCCATCTGAGGGTGGGGGCTGTACTGAGCTCCCTCTGTGTTCCGGATATCCTGCATCTGAAATAAATGAACAAATACGCAAAATTTTAGAAACATGCTTGTTGAAATATTTGTTTTGTTTTTATTTTTAAATTTGGACTTTAAAAAATATTTTATTTATTATTTTTATTTTATGTGTATGAGTGTATTGTCTGCATGTATGTAAGTGCACCCGGGTCATGCAATGCCACATAGGTCAGAAGAGGTTGTTGGACCCCTGGAACTGGAGTTACATACAGTCGTTAGCTGCCATGTGGGTGCTGAGAATGGAACCTGGGCCCTCTGTAAGAGCAACCAGTGCTCTAAATGATTGAGTCATCTCTCCAGCCCTAAATTTTGACTTCTTGACAGAGGATCTCACTATGTAAGCCCAGGCTGGCCTGGAACTCATGGTCCTCCTGCTGTAGCTTCCTGAGAGCTGAGATTAGATTAATTAGATTTAAGTTCACACCACCATACACAGCTAAATTTTTTTTAAATTCTATCAATTGTAGGCTGTCCCATTGATTATATATAATATATATATATATATGTGTGTGTGTGTGTGTATACAGTAATTTTCTCTGTAGTATAATAACCCTGGCAATGCACACTACCTTAAATAATATAAAAAAATGGAGCTGTGGGTATAAATCAGTAGTAGAGTGCTTGCCTAGCATAGGTAAGGCTTGCTCTCCACCCTCATCACCACCAACGACCAACCAAAAAACAGAATTTGATAATCCCATTAACATCACATTTCATGACCCAAGACTAACTCATTATATTTATGTTTTCATACTGATATGTAGACTTGTTATTAATTAATTTATGTGTATATACTATACTTATATTACACAACTGTCAACATGCTGGTGTTTATTAGGGTGTCTTTCTAAATTATAAAATCAGCGCTTATAGCTTCACAGCCATTCATTTTGATGATGAAAAATTAAGCCCTAGGTTTTAACTCTGATCATTTAAGGAAAGTTTCAGGAGTCACTGAGGGAGCTGGTGTTCTCAGTTTAATTCTTCATAGAATAGCCCTCACCAGAATGTTCTTCTACCTACCACACTCAGGATACTTACAGACGTGTATTAACCAATTGATTAATTGATGATTGCAATGATTTGACTGTGCTGACAGATTTGAAAGTAGAGCTCTAAAATTGCAAGGTCACCATATTAATCCATTATGTTAACCGGGTCACTGCTTTTTAGCCTTAATGAGACTCACTCTTGTAATTCAAGCAATGACTTTCGTCTCGGCAAGGATTAGAATTAAAAGCATTGGAGGATGAAACGCTTAACGTTATCTGGAGGTCAAAGGCATTGTGTACGAGGAGTATGGTGGATTTCACTTAATATTTCTCTAGCATTTCTAAAGTTAAAATAATGGGGACTGCTCTATAGCGCTTATGAGTCAAATCAGTTTTTTTACCCTGAGAGAACTTGGGGAATTCAGGTACAAAGTACTCCACATAAAAGCACAAGGAAAAAGAAACCAAACAAAGGCTGTGAAGGAATCTATAGTTCAAACCACACATAGAACTGAAAAATCAAATTAGTGCTATTTGCTATTTCATAAAAACAATTCCACATAGATTAAGATGCCTAGTCATTACCTGTCTGAACTGTTATTATGACCTGAAAAAATTATAACGGTTTTCTAGAAACCACAGATGTTTTCTAGCAATGTGTTCCAATAACTTCACCACGCTAATTGACCCATCTAAACTTGGAATGTGGCTGCGTGGGGCCCTGGATTCATCCCCATGCATGCCCTGTGTCCACGCTCCCTAATTGGTTGTTTTCTTGGGCTATTTCACCCTGCTAATGGTTCCCCAACTCCTGTTCCTGCCCTGCTTTTACCCTTGGTTCAAGTTCCTACCCTCCAGCCTCTTCTTGGCTAAGCTGAGGTTCATTCGTTCCACAAGTTTGCAGCTGCCAAATTCCTAGTCCAAACCAACATTTTTCAAAAACACAAACTGCATTGCTCTAATCCTTTAAAAGGAATTCTCATAATTCTCCTTTCATAAAGCCCATCATTAAGCAGTTACTACTATTTAATGTCAGAGTTACGAGGAGTCTTAAGGGCTCTTGTTCTATAGGAGAGATACGATATTCACAGATATCCTGAAAATCCTACCCTTCTCAGAGGGTGCCATAAAAATTAGAACTGGCTTTTTGAAAAATACACAGAATAGGGAGCACACTAGGCTTTTTTCCCCCTAGGCTTACTCTTGAGTACTAAATTCCTATACTTTTTAACATTTAGAGCAGATTTAACTATGGGCACGGAATAATGAGTGCCCATAACAAACTCTATACCATACACTGTAGACCCCTCCCAAGCCTGCACCAAATAAAACACTCACATACATGTTCAGACCCTTCATGGAACACATTTCACAGCTCTGCAAATTCAAAATATTTTCTAGAAAAGTCTCTAAATTATTTTTCTCAAAATATCTAACTGCTTGATGTCTTCATTTCCTCTCCCCATGTGTCTCCAGTTGCAAAGCATGTGCAGTGTGTAGCACATCTGTTTTGAGTCCATTTCATCTTTTCCTCTCTGAAATCTTATAGTTGCAGAGGGTGATTTCTAACTTGACTTCCACATAGAACCTCCAGATTCATGACAATAAAGTGTTCCTTACAAAGGTGTAATCTCCTTTTATGGTGCCTATTTCTTTCACTGTATTGTGACCTTGTTACATTGTTTTCTTGTGTTAATTTGTGTTATTGGCAGGTCTCAGGAATGAGGTCTGTTACTCCTGCCCCTAGAGGTAGTGTTAGCTAGGATGGGACAGAAGATTGTTGGATAAAGATGATGAGGTGGTCAGGGAAGGACCTCTTTCCCTCAAACTCATCATTGGTTTAAAATCCAGGCCACCAATCGTGTCAGACCAGGCAGACAGCAGTTTTGACACAGCATCAAGATATAGTTTTCCCATGGGGAGGGGGGTAAATATAACAAGAGACCATCATCATCTCCTCAGCCCACATGCTCTTAGAAACAGCTGAATCCTAATACCACGGTGACATTCATGATCTAGGAGAAGCACTTCCATGTTACCTTGCTTACACAGGAGCTGGTTTGTTATTAGTGACTAGTGCTTAATGTGTGGGGGAATTAAACTGGATGAAGTCTGATTACTGAAAAGAGTAATTAATGAGCTCATAAAGGTAAGCAAATGTTTTGATTACCACTTTCCTTCTAGAAAGGCACTGATTAACTGTAGCTTGTAATACCTGATACAAAATTTGAACTAGATATTTCCTGTTATCCCCCATGTTTTAAGTCCATGGGGAACAGCGTGACTAAAGTGTCCTCAGTAAGAACAATTGTTCACTCTGTTTCTTCTCAGCTCCTTCTTGACTTCTCTGTTCTCTAAAACTTCTGTTCCTCAATGATTCCTTTTGTGTCCTGAGTCACTTTCCTTCCACCAGCTAGGATTCATGGCGGACTTATTCATGGAGAATACTCTAAAGGACAATGTGCTGATCTGATCCAAACTCCAGGCCTAATAGTGCCACTGTTTGCTAGACTGCTACTTGAACCTCACTCCAGCTACACGGGAAGACAAGGTTTTCCTTCCCAAACCCACTTTCTTCCATGCAACTGACGTCTGCTGATGATACCTTCATCTTCTTTGGTACCTGTACTCAGAACATTCCAGTCTTTTCTTTACACTTTTATTTTCCAAATTCTGAGTTCTGTGAGTCTACTTTAGAGTATCACTGCTTTCCTCCTGCCTCCCATTCCATTTTGACATCCATTCACTTAGTATAGGCCTCCTCTGTCTTCAACTTCCAATAGCCATTGAGCTGAAAACAAGCTTTCAAATCTAGTATGAAGAGTGTTAGCCATGGGCTCAGACACTTGTCAATGGCATTGGCTTTCACGTGCTGTCCAAACTCTTGAGCATGATGCTAAAGCTTCCAAATACCTACTTCTTATCACTGGCTTTCATGCATGGTAGGGTTCTGCCAAATCCAGTGAATTCTCATTCTTTGCCTAGGTCTCTCACCTTTGATCATATGTCTTTTTTATGCTATTCTTTCATCACTCAATAACCATTTTATGAACATTTGCTATCAGAAATATTTATTTTAAAGGAGGAAAAAGGACTAATTTGTTCAATCATTTATGGACTGTCCAGTACTTTCTCTTCTTGCACCTACCTCCCTTCGACACAGGCTGTTTTACACAAGCCTGTTGAGGAGGGGAAAGATTAAATATCTTAACCTTCTCTGTCAACAAAGACTGACGTAGAATGAAAGGTACGTGTTGTATATGTGTGCTTTTCCCACCACCCCATCAGCACCATTTCTATCATCTTGATGTATGAAAACTCTAGATACGTAAGTCAGAGTTTAAAAATGAGCTCTTCTGCAAGGCATTTAGAACCTTCCTTTTCTAAACTACCAAAGCATTTTCTTTGGCTTCATGTGATACCAGTTTTACATTTCTTAGTCTGATGTGCTATCGTTTATAGAAAGCTTGATTGGTACATGACTAAGGTATTTTTCAGGTGTTCATGAGATCTCTTCTTTCTTCAGTGATATTCTAAATATTTTAAAAATATTTGCTGTGTCAGGACATACATCATTGAAAAAGTTAACGCTATTAGTGTAAACTGACTTTAAGCACCCCCCCCCAGAATTTCATCTATCATTAGTCAGAAAATGAAAAGTTTGACTAATATCTGTTTCCTTTTGTGGCAAAAACCTCAAGCCATACCCCATGATACTGTTTATGTCCTGAGGAACAGGATTCTAGTATTTTGTTGTCTGACTAAATAGCTGGCACAGGAACACATCTGGTGCCTCCCTTGCAGCTAGGTATATGGTTGTGCCACTGTGTAACCTCAGTGGCATAATCTCAGTGAAAGGAATTCATGTTTCTGTGCTCTTTCTTTTTAATGTTCATAGCAGCATCCTTTATAAACAGTCAAACATTACAAACAACTAAGATGTCCTTCAGTGGGTCCAGATTAGAACACTATGGTACATCCACACCATGGACTATGACCCAGCAAGGTGAAGGAATGAATTATTGACACGTGAAACAACTTGGATAGGTCTTAAGAGTACTGTGCCAAGTGGAAAAAGCCGATCTCAGAAAGGGAGATACTATGTGAATTCATTTATAAACTCTTCTTGAAATGACAAATTATAGAGATGGAAAACAGCCAACTGGTTGTTGAAGATGAGAGAAAGGGAGATGAAAGTGAGTTTAAAGGGTTGCAATAGAGGGTTCCTTTGTGGTGATGGATGAAGCATCTTTATTGTGCAAAGGCTTACAAAGAAGTCAATGAGTGAAGATCTGGTGGTGCTCTGTTTTGATGTAGGGTGTCACGATTGCAGGTAGCTGGCTAGTAGCAGGGGTCAACTCTGTATTGATTTTGCAGTTTCCTCTCAGCATATAATTATTTCAAAATGATATGTTAAATATTTAAAAAAGTGGGCCATAGCCGGGCGTGGTGGTGCACGTCTTTAAACCCAGCACTTGGGAGGCAGAGGCAGGTGGATCTCTATGAGTTCAAGGCCAGCCTGATCTACATAGTGAGTTCAGGGACAGCTGGGGCTACAGGGAGACCCTGTCTCAAAAAGACCAAAAAAAAGTGGGCTAGGAGTGGTGGCACATACTTTTAATCCCAGCACTCAGGAGGCAGGGGCAGGTAAATTTCTGTGAGTTCGACACAAACCTGGTCTACATAGCAAGTTCCAGGCAAGCTGGGGCTACAGGGAGACTCTGTTACAAAAAGACAAAAAAAAAAAAAAAAGTTAAAAAGTGGACTGGGAGGAGGAGGCAAAATAGCCCTGTACTTATTAAACATCTACCATGTTCTATGTGCCTTTACATTGTTCATTTATTCAGCATGGTTTTTAATGCCTTCTGTATATATTCCTGTGCTCTTTTATTTTCTTCTGGAAAAAATGTGAGATAGTGATTAGAGCTGAAGAAATTGTCTGGGCTATCAGGCAAGTCTCTAGCATGGTTAAAAGAGCTAGGAGAAAGGGGCTTCAGGATCTGATTATAATGGATCTTAGAAAACTTCTTAGCATGGCAGTCTTTAATGTGGCCATCTTTGCTGACTTACCATCATTAGGGCTTTCTGTTACATTCTACTGAGTATAATATTAAATGGTATATCCTAACTGATTATAGACTAAAAAGCAGGGTTTAAATCTATTTTCTTCACCAAGTCCTAGAATCTAGAAGAAATCTTGCCACATAGTAGGTATTCACCACATAATTCTTGAACTGCTACGAAGAGATATTTGGGCCAGGGACAACTGGGGTTGATGGTGCTGGTTCCATAGACATGTCACTATACATTCTGATCTCTGGGAGAATTTCATCTGATAAATTCTAGGGTTCAAATATACCAAAGGTATATTGTGATGTGTCTGTCTTCCCTCCCTCCCTTCTCTCTCTCTCTCTCTGTCTCTCTCTCTCTCTTTCTCTTTCTTTCTTTCTTTCTTTCTTTCTTTCTTTCTTGTTTGAGACAGGGTCTCCCTGCAGCCCCAGCTAGCCTGGAACTCATTATGTAAATAAAAGTGGCCTCATACTCACAGAAATCTGCCTGTCTCTGCCTCCCCAGTGCTGGGACTAAAGGTGTACATCACCACACCTGGCTTGCTTAAAAAAAGAAGTCATTTCAAGTTTAATCTGTTTTTCCAAATGGATCTTGGGTGTGGGATTTTCTTTTTTTTATTTAAAAAATATTTTATTAATTATTTTTAGTTTATGTGTATGCATGTATTGCCTGCATGTAGATAAGTGCACCCATGTCCTGCAATGCCCGCAGAGGACAGAAGAGGCTGTTGGATCCCCTGGAACTGGAGTTATGGACAGTTGTTAGCTGCCATGTAGGTGCTGGGATTCAAACCTGGGTCTTCTGCAAGAACAACCAGGGTTCTTAACTGCTGAGCCATCTCTTCAGCCCAAGGGATTTTCTTTATTTTTAAAATCAGTACACTTTATATTATATTGGTTAAGAGTCCATTTGAAAATGGAATTGAATTTCACTCTTTTGAAATCTGATCTGTTTCTTTAAATTTCCCTAATTGCTATTACACACTAATATTTTTCCATACTTACAGGAATAAAAAATGTGAATTAAAATAACAGAGAAAGATTAAAATGAAGAGGAAATTTCATATGAGTTCCTTCAAAGACTTTTTCCAATTAATGGAAAACAGAAGTTCCATCACGATCAATTAGGAAACCGAAGTAGACCTCTCCATCCTCTTTCTCTCGTGCCCTGCCTTGTGATCTTCCTCCTGATGAGGACGGCACACTCCTGCTGCTGCAGAAGAGTCTCAGGTTGAAGATGGTGCTTCAGTCAGAAACTGCTGGAACAATACTTGGCACATATTTCAGCGTGTGATTTCCTTCTCTTTTTTTGTGTGTGTGTTGTTGTTTTTTGTTTGTTTGTTTTTGTTTTTTTGAAAAGGGAAAGAAAAAAAAGGCCATATTGTTTACTTTGGGTTGTCATTTTAAAACATATCTGATTTGGGTGCTGAAAAGATGGGTCTGTGGTTATGAGCACTGGCTGTTCTTGCTGAGGACCTGGGTTTGGTTCCTAGCACCCACATAGTGGCTAGTAATTATCCTTAACTCCAGTTCCAGGGGCTCTGATGTCCTCATCTGGCCTCTGCAAGCTCCGTGTGACATGGATGCACTTATATACACTCGGGCAAAACATTTGTACACATAAAATAAAAATAAATTAAAAAAATTTTAAAATCTAATTTTGATAAATCTGGAATACTTCTCCCACTCCCCAGGAAATCCTTGTAATAATGTTCGTTGTGCAGAGACTAAAAGTATTAAAAGTGCTCTGGAATGACATTGAATACCAAAGGCCTGCTGTGCTGTGGGTGTTCAAAGCTGTGTGTTTCACAGTCCTTCCAACATCAGCATCCTCCTTCCTAATCCAACGTGCAAGCCTTGAAAGCTATCATTATCTCTGCCTCTAGCAGACAATCTATATCAAAACAGTCGTACACATAAAACTCTAACGATGCCTTGCCGATCTCTGCTCTGATCCAGCTGTTTGAGTGAACAGCAGTTGGTGAACAGAGCGCTGGAGCAAGGCTAGCCCCAAGGCCCTCTTTTCTAATGTGGCTCACCAGCTGCTGCATTCTGTGGTCTGTGCAGGCAATGTCTGGACGTGTGCCAGATCCAGCAGGAGCAAGGGAACGTGAAGAATCTCTGAAGCTCTTGCACTTACCCCTGTCTGTCAACATTTGACACCCTTGTCTGTCGAGTGCTTTCCCCAGGGTCTTACACAGACCCTGATGGCTTTGGCTGTGACTAGTGCTTGCTCTCAATCTCTTTTATGTACACTAACAAATATCTACAATTTTTAGCATCTAAAGAACAACTTCTGAGCCTTTTTCTGGGTTGCCCGTGCACCTTTTCCTGATCAATAAGGGCAGAAAGGTGAGGGAGTTTTGTTTTTTCTTAGGAATAATGCACTCCTAGAGAAGAATGTAAATGTTGATATTATTCAAGTCCCCAGTTTGATTACATATTATTCAAGTCCCCAGTTTGATTCAATTAATATGTAAATGTACACACCAGAACAAATGTGTGGGTAAATTTAATAATCAAATTTTATTTATTATTTTCCTAAATGCATTTCCAAGAGAGAACTTAATTATTTCTTGTCCAAACAAATTAAATAAATTGTCCTAATGTGATCTCCTTGTGTGTTCTATTTATTATTTGGAAGTATATAATTTATTCAAATGGTAACATTTCTGCTATTACATGTTTGACATTGAACACTGTCAAAAGAGAGAAAAATACATATATAAGCTGAATTTTTAAAGATTAAGAAAAGTGAGTTTCAAAGGAAAGTTAGAGCATTTAATTACAACCTATTTTATCATTAACACCTCAAGATAGGACATCTTGATTTCAACTCTAAATTTCTAAAAACAAATTGCTTTTGAATTTAGTATATTGAATCTTTGCTTTTCTTTAGAAAGACAACATAGGCTACTGAGTTCGTATTTCTTTATAGTACTTTAAAATGAAATATTAGTAACCGGGCAAATAAACACAGTAAGTGTAAGGAACGCTATTCATTAGATATTTATATCACCAACATATAGCACTTTTTAGAACCACCACACTGGGGGAAGATTAAAACCATGTAAAGAAACACAGGTTCATGTCCACGCGAACCTCCATAACGCCTATCCCACCCTTCTTTACCCTCAGGTCTCCCTAAAGGTCACCTCTTCTATGGGAGGAACCCTCACTACTCAGGAGATCTGGTGTGTGAGACATCACTGAAGAGTTTTAAAAGAATGGCTAAAATATTTCACCATTTTTTCTTTTGAATCCTCTTCCAGAGATGAGATAGCAGACACTGAAGGGCAGGAGCCCGAGCGGGAAGGACCCTCAATACTTTCTGTGTCCTATTGGGCTCCTGGTCTTTGCTCCGGAGTTCGACTCCTATTTTTGTCATATCCAGCAAGCTCAGAAAGAAGCATCTTTGTTACCCTCCTGTATGCACCCAATTCACTGCACAATCTAGAAGGCAGTCTGATAAGATTTGCAATGGAAATGTTCTCTGGGCTTATGTTTTACATGTTAAATCATCAGTTTGCGGAGCTATTGTGAAGGTCTTGGTGTCTTTATGGGGTGGGGTGGGGCTGCCTGGTGAGAGTAGCTTACTAGAGAGCCTTCCATGCTCATTCACACTTTCATTCTCTGCCTATTCTTTCTGTGCCCCAGCTGGCTGCCGGTCTGCCATCATATGAACTAGTCTCCAATGTACACTCCAGCCACTGTGACCTCTCCCATGCTCTCCTGCCATGACACACTGTACTCTGAGGCTTGAGCCAAAGTGAGTCTTTCCTTCCTTACATTGTTTCTCTCAGGTCTTGTGTCACAGTGACGAGAAGGGTAACTAACACACATCTAACTCACTTTATTTGATTTATTTTCTTGCTCTTTCAGATGGATGTGGTGTGGTATAGTAGAGGCCCTGCTCTTCCTATCAGGCTACCTCTGTTTCCTGTGAGCTGTCTAACTTCTTACTTAGTTGACCTTCATTTATCACCCTTGAGAAAAGGGGACTACTGTCAGCCTATATGTGACAGTCATTGCTCTCCATACCTGGTAAACAGTGGTGGTCGATCAGACTGAAACCTTCACTCTATGCAGAATCTCTAGCCTGGGAAACAACAGGTGAGTGCCTTGTGTCGTTGGTTAGATAGTGATAAGTTTAAAAAAAACTGGAGTGAAGGAGCCTGATTACTGCTTTCGAGTACCTCACAGTGAGGATTAACTAAGATAAGGAAAGTGTTTTCTCAAGAAAGAACTTATTTTTGTGCTTATATCTCAAGCTGATGTCTTATCTTTGCTGTTTTCTTTGACTAGTTCTACTTTGTGGGAAGCTGCTGACACAATTGTGACCAAAGATCCTCATAGCCAAGGGGCTACGTCTGTGGGGAACTTCCCTGGAATAAGCAGAGTATAAGATGTCACCACAAAAAAGCAAACAGCCTTAATAAAGGCGGAACTTAAAACTTGGGTCTTAACAGCTCCCTGATCAAGGCTAAAAGGTTAACTTGTTGATACAAGGTTCAACAAAGTTTTAATGCATGTACAGGCTTTTCCATTCACACTACAGTTTTCTCGTCCACAAATCCTGACCATACTCTCTATCCTGTGAAACATCACTATGGTCAGGTTAGAGGGTACTGCAACGTAATGCCTTTTAACCAATCATTTTCAGAGACGTTTTTGACTCAGGTTGAGCAAATTCATTTCTGAATGCTTCATGTAGATACTACATGTAGTTTTTAAATATTGCTGTCAATATCACCAAGCTTGACCAAACTTCAGTAGGCCTTAGGGCTCCTCTGCCCAGCATAAATAAAGGAGACATGCAAATGCATCAGGAAAACTGTACTTTACACTGACAAAGAGTGTTTCTCAAAATTCTAATTCATGGCAGGACAAAGTGGCTCTGGACTGAAAGCTCTGTCTTGTCTAAGGGTTTGAGGGAGTAGATGACCTACCTTCTGTTTTCCAAGACTTCTGAATTAGCAGTTTCTACAAAATGGTATAGCTCTGGCAAGGAGAATCTATAGCTCTGCTCTTAAGGATCTATGATCAGGAAGCTACTCCTTTGTGGATCTTTTGCCCTTTGTATCTGTGTTACAAAGACTGGGCAGGGCTTGCTACAAGAGGTGTCATCTTGTATTAAGTGTGTCCCACTATGCTCATGTCTGTTCATATCTCCTTAGCTTTGATGTGTACAGAGAAGGGGCAGAATGGTGCCTTATTTTCAAAATCATTTCAAAAGGCTGTATGCACTGGAACAAAGAGAACGGGCTGGATGGGCAAGTGATAAGGAATTGGGAAGTGCTCTCAGAGAATGCCCCTGGGAGTTGTGGTTTACCTACCAGAACCAGCTCTGAATATCTGTAGCGGCCCCTTTCAGTCAAAATGATACTTCATACTATGTTTAAGCCTGATGTAACTTGCATTCTCATCTTTTCCCCTGGAATGTTAATGGGATGCTGGTAGAAATAGTGTTGAGTGGCATGCTGATGTCTTCACATCAGTACAGATGGGGGTATCAGAGTTCATCGGGAGGCCCTTAAATCACTGAAAACACAAGACACCCCATGTAAAAGCACATCTTATGAAGCAGAATTAAAACTCGTGCTCTGCTTGCACCAGAATACTTACACGCTCCTAACTTGAAGAAAGGTACAGTTTTAAATTAGCATTTTATTATGGAACTCATCCAATAATCCTTTTAATAATATGCTATAAAACATTAAAATAGCATGAAACCCTGATAGGGAAAGGCTAGAAATCCTGTCCTATCAAGCATGGTATTCATAACTTGAGAAAATCAGTCCAGGACAATTATAATTCTTTCAGTTCTTTTAAAGTGACTGGCTCTGTAAGTGACCTTAAGCTCCTTTAAAACAATTAAAAGATTCAAATATTTGCCTGCCAAAATTTTATAGCCTGTTAGATAATGGGATGAATATAGTTATATACAGTCTCTATATTTCTTGGTATACCCAATTTGGTTAATATTAACATTGCCCACTCATTTATGCTTTTACATACTTTGAATCATATAAGGTCAAGGTCTCAAAACTAATCATAAGAACTACTGACTGCTATTCATGCTAATATAATAACCCTTTCTTTAAAACAACTGCCAATAAATTTCATTATAAGAAGTTATTAAAAGGGTTAAAAACCTATTAAATGTCAAAGAATTTGCCTGACTCAAACTTCTAATAAAGAAAAGAGAATAGGCTTTCTTTCTGAATTATTTAAATCTTTACTGACTGTGCATTGAACCGTGAAATTAGAAAAGTGTTATTAGAAGTGTTCTCTGGTTTTTATAAAAGTTGGAGCCCAGAATGTATCAAACCATAGTCTTTAACAAAACTAGTTAAAGCAGTAAGTTTCTTAATCCTAAATACATGGCTTTTACTGATATAAAGGTCATAATTAAAACTCTATCCTGTACTTTGGTGATAATAAAATTATTATTGCAGAAGCACACATGTTCATTTAGAATATGGGCGATCCATGCTTTAATTTTAATTTGGATAAATATCTTCATTTTTTTGAGCCTTCCATGTCCACTAAAGAGGCCCTCTCAGTCAATAATTATATTTTAATAGTGGCTAATTTTAAACTAGTGCTAATTTGAATTATCCATCATTTAAAGGTTTAACACCAAATGCACATTGAAATTAGAGAATTAGAACTCTGAAGAGTTAAAAAACCATAATCCTTGTGATATGCATGTGAGGAAACTGACAAAAGTAAATTTGGTAGCAATGACTCAAAAGAGATCTAATTCATCTTTTCACCATTCCCCAGCAAAGTACACTTAACACGTGTGGTCTAACACGTGTGGAGCCGACAAACAGGTTCCTACCCACTCCTAGTCTCCTCAGTGGCCTTCAGTAATCAAGATAAGGTCTTTTAACAGTATTGAAGACTCACTGGTCCTCCTTGTGCACCAAACGTAGTGGCCAAAGTTGACATACAGTGCTCCACTGAGCCCTGTAAGAATCAGGAGAAGCTATCCCGTCATCAGTGCTACAGCACCTGACCAAAGGCTCAGGCTGGTGATGATTCTCCTCTGCAGTAGGTGGGTGAGCTGGTATTTGTCACAGGCTGTCTGATCTCCAGTCTGATCGTAACTACAACACCTAAACTATTCATCTAGTGTGTGATCTCATGTTCATGTGTTCTTGTAACAAAAGATGGCTTGCTAATGAAGATGCAGCTAGAACTTAGAGTGACTGAGATTAATGCACCTGGGAATTCCTTGGATAGAAAATGCAATTTAACCTCCCTGCCCCTCAACACTTACTTTCTGCCTGGTACTAAAAGAGGCCCTGGGAAAATGAAATGAAGGTGGATGAGAAGCCTCCTGTACAGATCCCACAGGCAGCCAAACAGAAGCTAATGTGCACCAGAGGACTAACTGTTGAAATCAGAACTGCATTGCCACAGAAGTGTGGAAAACACCGCTGCGTCGTGGAATCCGCACTGCACCAGACTACAGTGAGGACCCTTGGAATTAAGAAAGCTGTTAATATAGGAAGAAACATTAAGAATGGAAATGATGAGAGTTTAACTCTGCAAGTCCAGTAACTGGCAACCTACACTGATGGTTGGACAGCTGGACAGTTACATTCTCAGAAAACTAACAATTGTCTGAGAAAATGTGACACAAAAGAATTGCGATTTTTCTCATCTAAGGGATGAAAATAATGATTTTCAAGTGCAGGATGATTTCTGACTTTTAAAATTGAATATACAATCAAATAATGTAAAAAAAAAGTTACTGAGAGCAGTCTGGCAGGGGGCTTTCCAGGTGGGAATTAGCAATATGAATGTCAAGCATCACACCATTTACATCTTAGGACAGCTGGAAGTTTCATCTGTAGCTTTAAAGACTGTATTCTGAAGTAGAAAATTGTTCTAATGGAAAGAAGCCCCCAAATAAAAAACCCAGTAAGAGGGGCTGGAGAGATGGCTCAGGGGTTAAGAACAGTGGTTGTTCTTGTAGAAGACCCAGGTTCGAAACCCAGCACCCACATGGCAGCTAACAACTGTCGGTAACTCCAGTTCCAGGGGATCCGAAAGCCTCTTCTGTCCTGCGCTGGCTTTGCGTGACACGGGTGTACCTGCCTGCATTCAGGCAACACACATATATGTAAAATAAAAATAACAAATAAAATTTAAAAATCCCCAGTAATAACTGATGTTAACAGAAAGACCAACCCACCAGTCTCTAAATAGAGGCTGAATGCTCAAACATAGCTCAGGCCTTTTCACTGGGTTCTAATGAACACTTATGAGCAAAGCAATGATGATCACATTTATCTGGATCTTTACAACATTCATTAGGTAAAACTGTCGCCACATAAATTGAGCTTTTAAAGAATGTCTGATGCAACCATTTCAATAAACTTTCTACCACCCTTGCTACCAGTGGTGTTTAGTAGTTCCTTGTTGGAGAACATTATCAAGAGAAAAGGCAAGCAAAAGGCTAAGCAGAACGTAGACTAGCAGCCCTCTGTGGCCCTGTCTATGCTCTTGGATTCTTTTTGGAACACAGAAAAAAAGAAACTGCTTGACACAGACCACTTGTGAAGAACGGGAACTGACTGGATGTTGCTTGCTTAGAACAACAGACTTTACTTTCTCCTTAATAGTAAAAGACTAAATGGATGCTCTATGGGCTTACAAGAGCTGAAGTTATGGTTTGAATATGAAATGTCTTCCATGGCTTCATGCATTGGTTCTTGGTTGACTGCTCAAGGAACTTGTAGATTGGGCTTGGAGAGCTGTGAACTAACTGATGGATTCATAATCCGATGGCACCTTGGGAGGTGGTAGAAAGGAAGTGGGACTGGTTGGAGGAAGAGTGTCACTAGGGAATTGTCCCTTGGCTATAGCATGCCTTGGTCCCTTCCTATCACCCTTTTAGTGTGCTTTCCTGGCCACCTCGATGTGAGCTCCTCTCCTTACCACATTTTTCTCAATCTTCTGGACTGAGCCCTCTGAAACTATGAGCCAAAGGAAATCTTTACATTGTTTTCTCAGGTATTTTGGTCACAATGTTACAGAAGCAGGTAACTCAGATGCTTTGGGGAACTTTTAACAGAAAAGAAGACCTTAATTTGCATTATTTTAGATAAGGGTGCTTTCCAGATTTGATCATAGCTATCACCTCTGTACCTGCTCTTGATGACAAAGGTTAAAGAGCTGTTGACCATAGATATAGCAAAACCTGCAAGAACCATTTCTGCTCCCCTGTGAGCTTTAAGAATTGTGTGGATAAGTTCTACCACAGGAAGGAAATAACTACAAATGTTGATTGTAAGGGCTCTGATGTGGTCCTTGACATTACTTGGAAGATAACTCAGAATAAAATTTCAGCTAAATTAATAGTTACTTATAAATATTTATAGCAATAATCTGATACCACAATTTTAGTGAGATCTTCAAATAGTCCTGGGAAAATGACATCCTCTCTAATTTAATTTGAATTTAGTTGAGTAGCCTAGTATTCTTTTTGTTTTTGAATAACTCTTTTCACTTTTCTGTTTCAGCAAACCATCTGATTTTCAATGAAATGTGACTATAATTTTTTCATATATCTTGAATGACTTTCAGAGCAAACATTTTCATCTTCAGTCATTTTATAATTTTGTGACTGGGGAGTGTGGAACGAGGGTATGTGGACATGCCCTTTTCAATAAAGTCATTCTGGGTTTAAAGTGCTATATGACAAGAAAATAAAGTCAAAGAAGAAAAGAAAAGAACACAAGACATAAGGAAAGAGCCTGTGAGAAGTGTGGTTGGACTGATTTTTTAATTTTTATGGTATTTTACCTGCATGTAAATGTAGCCCACATGCAATGCCCATGAAGGCCAGAAGAGGGCATTGGAGCCTCTGGAACTGGAGTTAAGGATGGTTGTTAGCCACCATGAGGGTTCTGGGAACAGAACCCAGGCCTTCTATAAGAGCAGCCAATTCCCTTAGCCAATGAGCCATCTCTCTAATCATTGGTTGGTCAATTAATGGATATTTTAATTTACCATAGTAAACATTTTAAAATTATTTTTTTAATTATGTGTGTGTGTGTGTGTGTGTGTGTGTGTGTGTGTGTGTGTGTGTGTAGGTATGTATACATTAGTGAAGATGCTCCCAGAGGCTAGAGGTGCCGAATTCCCCTGGAGCTGGAGTTCAATTGGCTGTAAGCCTCCTGACATGGGTGCTGGAAACTGGAGTTGGGTCCTCTGCAAGAGCAGTATGCTCTGAACTGCTAAGCCATTTCTCCAGTCTCAGGGGAACTTTGTTAATCAGAAGCAATATTCACCTTGTTATTTTATTATTTCTCCTAAATTTTAATAATAGCATTGACATGTTTATTTATTATTTTTTATGTGTATGAGTGTATTGTCTGCATGTATATGTTCTGACCGCGGAGGTCAGAAGAGGACTTTGGATTCCCCTCGAACTGGAGTTAAGGATGGTTCGTAGCCACCATGTGGGTACTGCGAATTGAACCCGGGTCCTCTGCAAGAGCAGTCAGTGCTCTTAACCGCTGAGCCATCTCTCCAGCCCCAGCATTGACATGTTTTAACACCAAAAAAAAACTGTTACCACCTTACATGAAGCCTAAAGCCTGAGGTTAAATCCACAGATTGTACTAGCAGAACTATGTAAACAAAATCCTGAACTGTCAGAGACCACTGCATTTTCATTAGACAGAGATTGCTGTAGGAAAAGGGGCAAGCACCAGGCTAGCAGCGAAATCCAAAGAGACAGTCTTGGCCGTTGAAAAGGATGGGCTTTGGGATTTGTATAACTTCTAGTCTGATAAATCCCAATCATTTCAAAGCCATGGGAACAAAAATAGCAGCAAAGCAGTAATATTTACCATAAAAACCAAATTGCAATGAATGAACTGATAGGAAAGACTGTTCTGTTGAACTTACCTTTTTTCCTCTTAGATTTTCTTATTGAAGTTTTTCTTTCTGAACATTTGTTTTAAAGCTTTCTGTCCTTTTCTTGAATGGTGCTATGAGATCATCTCAACTTAAGTAATTTTTTTCCTAAACAATAACCTACCTCCTGAAAAACATGTTAATTGATAGAATGGCCATTTATAATATAATTAGTCTTAATAATTGGCCATGTATATAATGATACTTGCTAAGTTTGCTATCCCCCTATTCCATGATAATAAAATAATCTGAATGCCTATGTCAAATCGAGTGGCTTTTAAAAGAACGTTAAATATGTATTCTACTGCAAGGCAAGGCAATTCTTGCAAGTTATGAAAAAAGCACTTTGCTCATGGGTAAAATGTGGTTTAATGATATGGAAATAAGTTCACTGTTCCTCTGTATTGTATTTACAATTTTGTGTCTAAAACATATTTAATAGCTCTAGCATAATTATATGACCACAAGATGACAGCTCCAATAAATGGGAAAAATCTCAATTACATTGATCAACTGAAGGAAAAGAGAGAAGCTCAGACCATTAAAGTTCAGAGCTTATTATATGGGGACAAGAAAGAATATCTACCCAGCAGTTTTTAAATTTAAAGTCATCTGATCATTTATCTGCATCTACATTTTCAAAAGCTAATAGAATTTTCTAGTACTTTTTGAATAGTGCATTGTATCTTCTTTCATAGGCCAGGAGTATTTTAGTTGAAGACTACAAAATGTTTATCGTTTTAAATTTAACAGTTAAAAAGTTATGTCCTCTACCTCCCTCTTTCCCGGTTTTCTTGGTTGCTTTTTATTGGTGATGCATAGATCCAGGACAGATATGGAGAACTAAGGAGGAGGGGCTAGATGAACAAGTTCCCATCCCTCAGTCCCACCCAAGAGCAAACTTCTTGGAGAGATTTACTCTGGCAAGCTCATGAAAAGGTCCATCTTTTCTTCCCATCTCTGGCATCTTTTGTGGCATAAATACAATCTAATCATTACAGACATGCTCTGCCAACTTTGAGATGCACATGAACTTTTTTAGGGATCCTCTTGAAATGTGACTGATGTGATTTGGGAAATTCAGAAAGGGGACTGGAGCCTGCATTTAGAACAGATTGTAAGGTGGACCCATATGCCTAATGGATGAGTTAAAGTCTGAGTAACAAGGTCCAGACCAGTGTGGTTTTCAACCATTTGACTCCCTTCACCAGTTTTCTAATGGTGGGTCCCTTGCCTGTATTGTTTATTGCTAAATGCCAAACTCAGGCCCAGTGAAGAACAGGCCTCAAAGAAGAGATTCAGGTTACTGAATGGCAGTTACCCTTAGTTCAAGGTTCATGAACACCCATGGGAGTTTTGTCTACTGCTCAGGTTTTTCTCGCTAGACTTCTGACTGGCACTGAATTGACAGTTGACAGTTGACAGCGCTTCAACCTGGTTTTTCTGTTGGAAGGATCAACAAGAAAATTATCTCTTGCTGGTCTGGAGTTTTATTTACTAACAGAGAGAGGAAATGCTGGGCTTATATTCATCTAGGGTGACAATATGTTAGCTAATGTGGGAACCACCCTGTGAATCTTGGTTTTCAAAATATTTCAAAGGTACTCTGGAATAATTTCCCAAGGTACTTAAAAGGTTATTTAGAATTATTTTAATTACTTTAAATTTAATTATTTAAATTATTTAAAATCTCAATATTTGATAACTTTAGAAATAACTAAGTAAAAATAAGTCATGACACAGTTTTCAGAATGCTGCAAAAGCAGTGTCTAGAGGAAAATTTATTAGACATATCAGAAAAGAAGAAATATCTAAAATCAGTTGCCTAAGCTTTGACCTTAGGAGATTAGAGAAAGAACAACATAGACCAGCAGAAGAAAATAATACAAATTACAGAAAGACTAAAGAAACTCACCACAGAAAACGGGGGAGGGATGGTCAACAAAGCCAAAAGTTGATTCTTTGAGAAATCAGCAAAATTGAAAATATTTTATATAGGCTAGCCAACAAAATGGTGAGAGCACAAACCATCAATTCCAGAAACAAAGGAGGGACCATCACAACTGCTCACAAAGACATTAATGATGCTAATTAAAAGCATAGCATGAATAATCATGCTTAAAATTCATAACTTCTAGTATATATAAAAATTCCATGAAATTCAAAAAGAACCAAAACTCACACAAAGAAAAATAGATAGCTAAACTATCCAGCATCTATTAGACAAATTGAATCAATATCTGACAATCTTCCAAAAAGAAATCACCAGACTCAGGTGGCTTCTATCAAACATGTGTGGAATAAATTCTATCAGTCCTCCAAAGTGTCTCCTAAGATTAGAAGCAGGTGATGACTTCATAATTCACTTTGTTGGGACCCTACCCTAGTATCAAAACCAGACAAAAAGACAAAGAAGTAAAACTGTAGATCAGCATCTCTTATGAGCATAAGTTCCGCAGTGAGATAGTCACACATTGACTCTAACACTATATGAAACAGTCATATGCCACAAAAAAGTGGGATTTATTTTAGATATGCAAGAGTAACCAACATTAGCATATCTCTCAATGAGATCCAGTACACCAATAAGGAAAGAACAAAATCAATGGTTACATCTATACAGATCAAAAAGCATGCGACAAATCAAACTTTTATTCATGATTAAAAAAACCTGCAGCAAACTAAGAATAGGAAGGACCTTTCTCAACTTGATTGAGAACAGAATGTATTAAAAACAATACTTATAAAAACCTTACAATTAAAATCATACTTAATGGCGTGGAGCTACTTTCCTTGAAAGATGAGAATCAAAACAAGAATGTCCCCTTGCAAGCCCTACTGAGCATCGTACTGAGTATCTGAGCTAATGTAATAAAAGGAAATAAGAGGTTACACAGATTGAAAAGAATAAAAACCATTTCTACTTACAGATGATATGCTTTTTAACATAGAACATCCCAAAACATCATCATCATTGATAAAGGCCTCTCAAAAACAGTAAGTGATGACAGCATATGAATATGTAGGACATGAAGCTTTTCTGTATGTCAGCAGGGAAAGACTGGAATTGAAAATTTCAAAATACCATGTACAAGAGCGGCCCCAAAATAAAATACTTAGGTATAAATCTAAGGAAACATGTTTAGGCCTTATAGAAATTTACAAAACATTGATGAGAAAAATGGAGATCTATCTAAATCAATGCTAAGTACTCCATGTAAATGGACTGGAAGACTTGGCATCGTAAAGATGTCAAATTCTTTTCAATTTCATCTACAGACTCAATGAAATCTCTGTGAGCTCTTTCATAGATATTGACAAACTGATTCTGAAATTTGTATGCAGAGGCAAAGGACTTAAAATAAGCAACATAATCTGAAGAAGGGCAAAGTTGGATTCATATTGATTGAAAGATTTATTGCAAGAGTGAAATAATGAAGACAGAATCTATTGGTAAAGATAAAACACAGATCAATGGAACAGAATGGTGAACAGAGGAACAGATCTCTGCAATTACAGTCATGATCTCTGGAGAATGAGTGAAGATAATTCAGTGCCAAAAGCAGTTTTTTAAATGGTGATGAAATACGTGGACATAAATTTGTAAAAAAAAAAAAAAAAGTAAAATAGGTTCTCCTATTTGTTACTATTAAGATTACAAAATGGGGACCAGAGAGATGGCTCAGCAGTTAAGAGCACTGACTGCTCTTGCAGAGAACCCGGGTTCGATTCCCAGCACCCACATGGTGGCTACGAACTGTCCTTAACTCCAGTTCCAAGGGAATCCGAAGACCTTTTCTGACCTCCACGGCATTGCATGAGACAGGTGCACTCACATACATGCAGGCAATACACATAAAATAAAAATAATAAATAAAATATTTTAGAAAAATAAATGATTATAAAATGGTACAACTACCATGGAAGACAGCTGAGCAAGTTTGAACAGCAAATCAGCAACCATGCTGATCTGAATACATATCCACATCAAAGGATCACATACATGTTTACAGTAGATTCAGTTATAAGTATCCCAAATTCCTATAACGGCTGAAATGCATGAAGAAATGATAGTATATTTATATAATAGAAATCATTCAATGATAAATAAAAATATGCTATCAAGTCACAAAATGACATATGGAAATTTTAACCTATACTTTGAGATGAAAGAAGCCAGTCAGAAAAGGCTTCACGGCATTTGATTTCAAATATGTGAGATTCTGGAGAAGGCAAAGCAAGAGACTGAAAACACGGTTGCTAAGCATCTAGGAAAGGAGAGGTAATTGATTAAGTAAAGCAAAGAGGATTGCTAACATGATTAAACTACTCTGTATGACACTGCAACTACAAATATAAAGTATCAAATATTTCTTAAAACTCACAAAACTCAACTGTGTGAAAAGCAGATCTTAATGAACAAATTAAAAAGAAAAGTGGTTAGTAGGACACAAAGATGGACTGTGTAATGTAGCAAGAGTCTTAGTGTATCTAAATGAAAAAACCTCAGGGAAGTGAGTGGGCTTATAAGATGCTGATCTAAGTAAGTCTGAAAATGCATGCCCATAAGATTGCAGGAAAAAGCTGTACAAAAGCACTTTACCCTAGTTGAGAAAGTTATTTCCTATGGGAATACTGGCTTGCAATTCTGTATCACTGAGCATGTACCATAGAATGGAACAATTATGCAGAGAGCCAGAGGATGAGGTGAGTCAGAGTTTTCATTAGTATGTAGAGAAATTATATCAAAGCAAGGGAGATATTTATAAATACATATATCAAACTTAATATATGTTTATCTCTCTAGTCTGTGAACTAAAATGTCCTTGAAACAAGGAAACCCCAGACATATTGACCACAAGCAGCACCTGGATCATAGTTCAAGACATCATTCTTTAATAACAGGATCCCATGTTTCTCAAAAAGATATCTGGTTCTAGGCTGGGAGCAGAATGGATACAAGATGAGTCTGGAGCCATTTGTAGTGGCAGACAATGAAAATGTTCCAAATACAAAACCAAATAACACAGGAGATAAACATTCCTGGGGGGAGGGGCGGTAGATGAGCTAAACAAAAGCACTTCCACTGGCTAAAACGATTTGAACAAAAATTAATTAGTAGTGTGTTGAGTCATAATCCAAAGTCTAAAAAGGTTCATAAATCCTAAATGGTAAAGCAAATGACTGAAGAAATAGATAAATTTGTGTGGTGTGGCATGGGAAAGAGAATTCTTCAATGCAGAGGAATTAAAATAATTTATACAGATAGTCACCTTTAAGGAGAGAATGTATCTATACTCCTCACGAGTGTGCTACACAAAATGAGCCTCTACAGAGTACAAGGTGGAAGGAGACAGATGTAAACAGCAGCTGTGCAGTGGGGAAGCTTGATAAAGAAGCTAGGTGATCAGGTCAGTATGGATGCTGGTAATTCATCCTGATGGTGCAGACTCTTGACATGCTGTGAGGAGAATGATGGTTCTTCAAGATTTTCCCAAGTACATGATCCCAGTCTAACCAGGAGAAAAATATCAGACAAACCCCAGCAGGGAAACAATCTTGGAACTATCAGAACATCTCAAAACTGTCAAGATCATCAAAACAAAAGGCTGAGAAGGGTTACGACTGGGAGTGTAATGAAACTCGAAGGATCCTGGGATACAAAATGAATGCTGTGGGAAAACTGAGGCTATCCTAAGAAAGCGGTGCTTTTGGTGATAACAATGTCTCAATGTTGGCATAGTAACTGTGACAGATGTAGGACACAAAAGTAATATGTTAAAAACAGGTGAGCCAGGTTAAATTATTTTTATGTATAACTTAAAAATACCCAGAGGAAACTAGGTATAGGGTATTTGGGAACTGTCTATAGTATACATACATAATTTTTAAATCAAAACCTTTTCCAAAAATACAACATTCAATACAAAAAACTGGCCCTGGGGTTGGAGAGATGGCTCAGTGGTTAAGAGTACTGTCTGCTCTTGTAGAGGACCCAGCTTCAATACCTAGCACTCACATGGCAGCTAACAACCACCTATAACTCCAGTTCAAAAGGATTCCATGCCCTCTTCTGATCTCAACAGGCACTGCATAACATGGTTGCATTTATATACATGCAGGCAAAACACTCATACACATAAAAGAAAAAAATAAAATTTGAAAACTAAAAAACTGGTACAGTTATTCTTTAAAAGTTGAATAGGGGGCTGGAGAGATGGCTCAGTGGCTAAGAGCACTTACTGCTTTTTCAGAGGACCTGGGTTCAGTTTCCAGCACCCACACAGTGGCTCACAACAACTGTCTGTAACTCTAGTTCAAGGAGTTCTGACACTCTCTTCTGGCTTCAGAGGTCATTGCAAGGACATGGTGCACTGACATGAATGTAGGCAAAACACTCACACACATGAAATAGAAATAAAAAAAAAAAGAATCAAGTACATTAGTTTCCAAATCTATGTCCATTGCATTTATTTATTTTTATTTTTCATTTTATTTATTAATGTGATTAAAATATGCATCCAAATCATGTTTAAGCTCATTAAACATGCAAAAAGAATATTTCCTATATAACATAACTCTGGAAAGACAGAATAATGATATGCTGCTTGTTAACTTACTGCTCAATTTTGACATGATGCTATAATATATACCTTTTAAAATCCATAAAGGATCCTCTTTCATGTGGACTGATGAGAATCTTTAGCATTTTGTTAACACTGTAAATAAACCTAAATGAAACATTTTCACAGGCACTTTTAGAACTGTTGCCACAAAGACCACACAAGAAACCAGAGAGGAGACATCACCTTGTTCCTGCCCACCAGTGACTGGGTACTCATGGGCTTAGTTGCCTTTTTAACCAAGTAACTACTATATCCTGATCTTACTATTATATTTAAAAATTAGATTTATTTTTATTTTATGTGTGTAAGTGTTTTGCCTGCATGTTTGCAAGTGTACCACATGTCTGCCTGGTGATGTTTAATGGAATATCTGACTACCTTAGATCTTCTTTTCATTATGAGGGAGAATTTGTGACACTATGCAGAGGTCTTTGAATACTGGACATGTCTCCTTCATATCAACGGCAGAGAGCAGAGATTTCCTGAATGATCCATCCTTACCAAAGAAATACACAACCCAGATGCCAAAACACTTTCCTCTTGACAATAGATCAGGGTCTGTTGTTGCTGCTGACCAAGCCTGCCAGAAAACTGGGTCCTATTACTAATCATTTAGAAAGGAAAAATAAAAACCATCAACTTCTAGAATTTTCTTTTACTTGGTGGGTCTCCTGTTAAGGCGTCCATGAGTTTGTATCTGACGTGCATTCTACCAGATTTGTATGTGCTGACACTCTGTGAATGGGCCAATTCATGTTTTCTCTTTCTACTCTCCACTCCTCGGTGGTTTAGAAACCTTTGTATTATGTTTCTAGTGAGTTTTACTCGTTTTTGTTGTTGTTGTTTCTGTATAATATACAACTGCTTTTTCAGAATGATGGAATTTTTATTTTGTTTTGGGGTAGGAAAAGCCTGAAGGATGTTTTGAGTATGTGTAGGCAGACAGTGGTAGGAATCCAATGTGTTCCCAAGAACATTTTGGCTTCCTACGACTCTGAGCACCAAGGTGATGCTGGCTTCTGGATTCACCCACTCAAGGGTTTTCTGAGCCAAGATTAGAAAATCAGAGCCAAGGACAAGAATCATCCTCTATTTATTCTTGAGAGAAGAGTCTATTTGTAGTGGACTCAATTTCCAAAGAAGGATGTCTGAAATCTCAGTAGATACTGCAAAATGCAAAATGAAGGCAAATGTAACTTGAATCTACTTTAATTTAAAACATGAATACTATTCTATGGAAATCTTTTAGGATAGAAAACTAAGTTGCTAGGGATACAAAAACATATAGGGTGTCCAATATAAAAGGTTGGGAATTTCAGTTATTGCTGGCAGCTCTGTAGAACATGAAAACTTTTATCTTCCTGGCCTCAATGTCTGTATCAGGATGCTGGAGAGGAGGCTTCTGTGCTTTATTTGTTCTAGGAGGGAGGAAGCATCCAGGAGGCCTTTGAGTGCATCCACAGTGTGTACTGTCCTTCGACAGCACCTGTTGGTGTTGGTACTAAGTATGAGGGCTTCCTGGTGATGCATCTACCACTGCTTCCACATTATACATGGGAAGCCAACAAAGATGTTTGCTTTTTTTTTTTTTGGTCTTTTTGAGACAGGGTCTCCCTGTAGCCCCAGCTGTCCTGGAACTCACTATGTAAGGTTGGCCTTGAACTCACAGAGACCCACCTGCCTCTGCCTCCCAAGTGCTGGGATTAAAGGTGTGTGCCACCACGCCTGGCTACATGTTTGCTTTTTTCCAGATACTTATTTTATTTTCTGTAAAAACAGAAGTAGTGGTTTATGAAATGGTAAGCTCATCTGTACTTTAGAGACTCCCCAAGTCAAGAATAGATCTTTATAGAAACTCACCTTAAATCACTTAACTTAAAGACCTCAAGTGCTCAAGGATTATGTGGAGTGCCAATCAAGAGGAGAATACACTAGTGTCTGGTAACTTACTAACCATCTGTATCCTCTGTCTTAAGTTTTTCCCTAGCATGAGTTTCTGAGTTCAGGGATTTATTTATTTATTTATTTTTGTCAAGGCAGGCTCCAGAATAGCTTCTGAAAAAAATGACTGCTTGCTAGAATAGAAAAGCCTCCTAAAAAAGAAGCTCATAACAAACTAAAAAGGCTATGCTTTCCACTATCCTAGCTGTATACTAGAAGAGTTTAAGCCAAAATACTTTTGATTAAATACGTGTGATATTTTTGGTGACATTCTGTGACAATTGGTTTTCTATGAGTGAGAGAAGAGGAGTGAGGGGTAGCAGCTCATATCCTGGCAAAATTCTGGAAGGGTCAGAGAGCTAAAATAGGTCACTCCAGGTTATCCACAATGAACAGCCAAGAACATATTCCACATCTCATGTTTTAAATATTGTGTGTGATCAGATGGTTCCTGAGGTTCTGCGTGGGCCTGTCGCTCCACAGATGGATGTACCTTGATTACAGAAGCATGTGCTGACAGATAGCAGAATGTGAGCACGGTCAGGCTGAGATTCTCACTTACGAAGCACAGAGCAGGGGCTGGGGATGGAACTCAATGTTGAGCATTTGTAGGATGTGTGAGGCTTGAGGTTCAATCCCCAGCACCCACATATCCCCAAAAGGACAGATCTGGCTCTCAAAATGTATACTTCTTCCTTTCTTTGTATATACAACACGAAATAGTAACAAAGCTTTCAAACATGCTTTGCCTTTCTCTTAGGCATTGCTATTTTATTGATAAGATAGCTTTAGATATAGACATTTCAGAAACAAAAGCATTTCCATGAAATGCCCATTAACATGTAATATAGCTGGGTTATTTTGGTTTATTGTGCTGTAACTGATAAAATTTTATATACATTCAAAATGTGAAATTTGATGTTCCCACTCTTATTTATGAAGAGATTATCACAACTAAGCTAGTTAATAGCACTTGTCTTGTGTAACTTTGTAAAAATAGTGAGATATCTTGTACCAAATTTCAAATATACAATACTATTTTTGATTTATGTTTAAAATTTATTTTTAAATGTTTCATTGTATATACTCATTATACATGGAATTGCGTCACATGAGGCTATTTTATGCAGGTATATATTGTACATAGAGAATATTTCCCCATCTAGATAATTTAATTTTCATTTATTTTAGGAAATCGATTTTTTAAAAACTTTTATTTTATTTTACATCCATGAGCGTTTTGTCTGCATGCATGCAATGCCATTGGAGGCCAGAAAAGAGCATTGGATTCCCTTAAATTGAAGTTATGGATAGTTATTACCTGCCATGTGGGTGCTGGGAACCGAACCTGGGTCCTCTGCAAAAAGCAGGCTGTGCTCTTAACTGCTGAGCTTTTCCTCTAGTTCCTACATATATTTTTTTTAATAGATACAATGATATGACATGATGTATTAAGGTAAGTAATGGATGTTTTAAAGTGCTTTGTACTTCAGTGTTTCTCAAATATCTATGTTTATGTATTTTATTACATTAGAAACTGTGCACATACTTTTTGCCAGCCTGAGTTTTATCAGGAGAGTAAGGTTAAGTCATCAGAGCTTGACCATAGGGGCAGAACAAAATGTGCTGTGAATGGGGGTGTCCATATCAGTTCTCTCCACTGCTAGTCTCCTGGCTAAACAGCCCCTTCGCTGTCCATTAATTTGCATTCACATAATTCCCTTCAAATATGAATAAAGGACAGTGATGAATGTGTGGAGCCAGCTACGATCACTCACATTACTGTTTGCATGACTATAATCTCATTGTTTTCCTCAGAAAGTTTATGTGATCAGTTTCACAATGTAGTGTGATGGGGGTCTAAAAGGATGTAGGGTGTTTTCTTGAGGCAGAAGAGATGCATCCCATCTATGTGCATGCAGCAGGTACTAGGGATAGTCTGATTACTTAAGGAGCAGGGAGGCTGCCACACGGAAGGGACCACTGACAATTTTGCCTGGCCAATTCTATTTTTTTTTTCTCCTTGAAATACAAATAGACAAGAACGATATTCTTTAGACATTCAGACGATATTCTGAACTCCAATTAGTATGGTCTTTTCAGTATAGTATATTTTGAATTTTTTTTGGTCTTTTTGAGAGGGACATTAATAATTTAGATCTGAAGTGAACTCAAGTGAAATGATGTAGAATTAAAAGCATCACAAATGCTGCTAAAATATTTATGAAGTCTGCATTTTGACTAAGGATTGCATTTACAGAGTGATTTATGTCCTACTTTCTGAGATTCCAGCTTATAAAAGGAGCCAAACTTCAAAACTGTGTTTTCCATTATGAGAAGATTAAGCATGCATCATCCTTTTTTATTAGTTATTATAGCAATGTGTCTAGATGATCTAAGCATGATTTCAAGTAACTGTTCTGTATACACACTCATCTTTACATCAGAAGCACCAGTCGAATAGTCATGAACTTCACCACAATAGATGCAGCAAATAAAAAAAATAAATATGCGAGTCAGGCATTGTGGCCCATATCTGTAATCTCAGCACTAGGGAGGCTGAGGCAGGAGGATTGCCATGAGTTCAGGGTCAGTTTGGGTCACACAGAGAATTTGAGGTCAGCTTAACGTATAGGATGAGAACAAGTACCAAGTCATAAATAAGTGAAAAAGAATAAAAGGAGAGCAGAAGAAAGTTATTGAGAAACAAACGGGTCATGAAAGGGGAAAAAGATTGGGGGAGGTTCAAAGAAGAACAGGGTAGCAGGGGTGTGGGGAGGTGAGGGGGGAGGACAACCACAGAGGTACTTTGTCACAACTGTCATAATGGCATCTGATACGGAACAAAAAGCTGGGTGTGGTGGCTTACACTTGTAATTCCAGCACTCTGGAGACTGAGGCAGGAGTATTATCATGAGTTCAAAGCCATCATGGGCTATATAGTATGTTCTTGACTGAACTACAAAAACCCTCCTTCAAAAAAAGAAAAGAAAAGAAAAAGTGAAACATGTGTGTGTATATGTATATATGAATGCATATATGTGTATTCATGCATACAAAACACATATATGTATGTCTGTATATTCTGGTGTTAAGGGTGGAATTTAACCTTATTCATGCAGAGCAAGCACTCTGTCGCTGAGCTACAATCCTAGCCTCAGAAAAGAAAGGCGTGCACGAATGTTGCTGGTTTGGGTAGGAAACGAGGGAGCGCAGGATCAGCACACCTCTTGGTAAACTTCCTTCATCCTGTGCTGGCACTCTGTTGATAGCAAATGTGTTCTCTTTCTCAATCTCGTGAAACAGAGAATCAACAAGCCTTTTTAATAACCCTCAACCTTGTCTGCTGTTTGCACACACAGTTGAATCACAGCACTGCACATAATCCAATAAAGCTGGCACCACCAAAGATCGATGTAATTGAGGGTGGGAAAGAACATCCTCCAGGTGAGATTCAGTCTCTTTTAACATTGTACCTTACAAAACAAACAGACTCTCAAGCAGAAAGAAAATATATGTCTGTCACCCAAAGCAAACATCAAGTGAAGGGTATGAAAATGCACAGGCCTATCAAGCATGACGCAGCCCCAGCCACGGCCTGGTCCTACTGCAAACGCTGAAGAGTATTTGGAGAGTGCACACACGCTAAAAGAAGCCCCTGGAGACCTGGCCACTGACTGACTGTTCTCAATACAGTGCTCTGATCGCTCCTGATAAGGAAGATGACAGAAGGGCTGCCTTAGGTCACCCTGTCTGGATACTGAATGACAGAATCAAATACTGAATGCTGCATGCCAAAGGTTTCCAGCAATCAAGGTACACAGATTCTCTCTTAGGTATCAGAAGTCAGCTCTGAAACTCACCAATGAGACTACAACAGACTTTTAGTTCAGTACATTTTGAACTTTCTTGTCCTCCCTCCCGCCCTCCCTCCCTCCCTCCCCTCTTCCTCTTCCTCTCTCTCTGTCTCTGTCTCTGTCTTTCTCTCTGTCTCTCTGTCTCTCTCTCTCTTGCTCTCTCTCTCTGCCTCTCTCTCTCTCTCTTGGTCTCTGTCTTTCTCATAGTTCTGGAACTCATTATGCTGACCAGTTTGGCCTCAACCTTCCATTGATCCTTCAGACTTTGCCTTTCAAGTGCTGGGACTAGAGGTGTGCTCTACCATACCCAGCTTCAATTATCACATCTTCACTAACTCTCTTCTTTACAGGAAGGTGGACAGAGACAGTAACTCAAACTCAGGTGGTTGCGTGAGCATGGGCTGGTTGGAGAGAGTAGAGGCTGATGGGGGAAAACAGGGGCTGGTAAGGGAGAGGAGGAGCTGGTAGGGAAGAAGAGAGGCTGATGTGGACCAAGGCCATAATTTTAGTGGCATCCCAGAGAACATGTTTCAGTACTATCTTTTCCTAAGAAACAAACATTTTTTTTTTTTTGGTTTGTCAAAAACCTGTAGAAGCATCCATCTTTCATCCTTTTCAATCTCCCTTAAAACCACTAAGGTTTACCCAGTTTTCTCTTTCAGTTGGCTCTGAAATAATTCTTAATCCTTTGGTTGAATGTGGGGATAAACTATATCAGTTGAAAGCAGAGAAATCATCAATCAAGTTCTATTTCACAACAGCCCTGCTGTAGCCCTGTATTCTTGGCTCAACACAGCTTGGCTTGGTTTGTCTTTGATAAGAATTCTGTTTTTCTGGACTTTTTCTGAGTCCTATAACATTCCCAGGGCCTTTCTGAGGCTTCCAGTTCTCATATGGATGAAAAGAAAGCAAACCTTTGTAAAGGAGTTTTCTTTCTTTCTTCTCTATTCTTTCTTTATTTAATTTTTTGGAGACTATTGCATTCTTTGCCAGTAGACAGAGCCTTGTAAAAATGGTGTTTGGGTAAATGCAGCAGAAGGAAAATGAATAGAATCTCATTTCCACTAGGAGCACATTTATGTGAAAAATTCCGATTAGAATTCTATGGAGCTGATGATTCTTTGATATTTGGTACAGAAACTATGCCAGGCTCCTGGAATGTTAGCTAAAACTTTCTGTTCTTCTATGGTAATTTTTTTAGATAGTTTTGCCACGGTGGTTAAAATGAAATATCAATTAGTGCATATAATTTAGAAATTATACTCAAGCCTTCCAGGATTTTAAGTGAAAATCAGATGTTCTCCCAATAGAATAAAAATTAATTTTCTCCAAAGGAGTATTACCACAATTCAAGAAAGCCTTCCTAATTTCTATTTAAAGACCAAAAGGAATCACCTAGTCTTGTGACTTGGAGACTGTGTGAAGAAGCATATTTTCAGTCACAGCTATTACATCAAGCAAATATACTTCATTATAAATGAAAAAAAAACGAAAACACACATTGCCCCTGGAGTATGCAGCCATGTAATCCAGCCATCTAATAGATTCTTCACTGAGGCTGACCCGTCCTTTGAGAATGCCACATTATGTTCCCCACAGAAATCAAAGAATTGGCTTGTGAAGAGAAGCATTGTTTAAAACACAAAACTAAATGAAGCTAAAGCAAACCTTGGGTTTGTAGGTGAGCGAACTGCAACAGGAAGGAGGCTCTAGTGAACGGACTTTGGTAAACCCTAGGATGCATAATTTAGTTATTTAGTCCCTACGAACTAGAAGCATGTTTTATACTATGACACCCGCCTGGTGTACGTTTTAGGTACTATGTAACTCATTTCTGACTCTACTCTTTCTGTTCTCTTTCTTATAAGAAATGGCACTGAATAAATGCTTATTATGTTTTGCCGTCTTCAGTGTTTTTTAAAAATATTTTGCTTATTATTTTTGTTCAGTGTGTATGAGTATATTCTCTGCATGTGTATAAGTAAACCCATGTCTCACAATGCCGGATGAAGTCAGAAGAGGGCATTGGATCCCCTGGAACTGGAATTACAGACAGTTGGTAGACACCATGTGGGTGCTGGGAACGGAACCTGGGTCCTCTGCAAGAGCCGCCAGCGCTCTTAACCACTGAGCCATCTCTCCAGCCCCATCTTCAGTGCTTGCAAAATTACTCTGCTGTATTTCACAGCATTCAGACAGAAAGACTGGAAATTCATTCCTAGGGAAACCCTGAACAGTTCACACAGTTAGCAGCCTAGACAGGGGGATATTTCCTATAGTACAGAAAGCTTGTAAGACACCTTCAGGAATCCCTGAAGACAAGGACAGACGCAGCTTGGTGCAGGTTGGTTTGGAAGTCACAAATCCAGGTGTTAGAGTGAAGCAAAGGCCAAGAGGGAAACATAGATAGTTTCTTCCCTATCCTAGAGTTCAGTTCCTAAGACTGAAGATGGGACTAACCAGACCCAGCACTCGGACTGAGCTGTGAGAATTAAACACAACCATGCCACTTAACAAGGCTTGGGGCAGGTTTGGGAAACTGTGGTGTTAGATATTTTTGTCAGTGTGTGGACACTGAAGTGTACTTAGTAATGGTCTAGGTCAGTCACATGCAGCTGCTGTCGTAACAGACAACAGTAAGAGAAGAAATTTCAGACGGTATCTATGAAGCACTTTCTAGTGGTCCAGATGTGCTGTAAACTCCCGTGGCTATCACTGGGATTGCAGAGGAGTTTGGCATTACTTATGAGTCCACAAGAAAATGAGCTCTGAGAGGCTGGGTGCTGCTTTACTCAGTAGCTACCTATACCTGAAGGTCCTTCAACCCATGTAATCAGATTTAATTTCCTCTTAGAACACTCAATGATTATTACTATTTTTGTGGTAAAAACAACTAAAATGGGGGTTGGAAATAAAGAAGACCTTTATCAATAGAAGATCAGGAATTGGAATGGCCTGCCAGGCAGAGGAGTTAACGCCCACTGTTGAGAGCATTGGTGCATGAGCTTGGCAGACATGGGAACTGTGTAGACTGCATTGCTTCATTGGGGACAGTTAACTGAATGGGGTACTATCAATCCAAGGAACCCTCCAACTGTCTCAGGCAAGTTTTATTTACTGATGCGATCTAGTGTGCGTGAGACACATATCCACTCAGACTGGAGGGATCATTCTTTAAGGCAGAGAAAAACTGCACATCTCACTTGCAAAAGTCTACTTCCAAATAAAGCCAATAAATTAAACTTTTAGATTAAGGGGAAAGTTCTTATTGTAAAATTAAATTTTATTTCTGATGATTGTGTGTATGTGATGTGAGTCTCTGCATGATGTGTGTGGGTGTGAATGCTGAGACCAAAGCATGTTTGTGGAGTCGGTTCTCTCCTTCCATCTTTATGTGGGTTCCCAGGATTGAACTTAGGTCATCAGACTTGTGTGGTAATGGCCTTTACCTGTTGAGCCATCTCCCTGTTCTGGTCCCTAGATGAAGGCTCTTAAATGACGGCCAGAGAAGCAAACAACAGGGCTGGCTCCAAGGTCATATCAGAGCCAACTTGCTTGGTGCTTGTAAGTCTTTTACCTCATCAATCGAGACTCAGTGGTCTTTAGTACTCACTACTTTTCTTTTTAAAGATTTAAAAAGAAAAAATTTAAGTGTGTGCATATGTGCACATGAGTACAGGGGCTCATGGAGGCCAGAGACTTCCCCCATGGAGCTGGAGATACTGGCAGTTTTTAGCCACCTGCTGTAGGTGTTGGGAACTAAATTTGGGTACTCTGTAAGAACAACATGCACTCTTAACTGCTGAGCTGTTTCAGTCCTCTCATCACCACTTCAACAAAGTCCTTAGGCACCTTTGCAGAGCCAGACACAGTGCTAGATTCTAGGGTTACAATCACAGCTTAAAAGTTCCCACAGCCTGGTTACAGCATGACTGTCCTTCACTCAAGGTCACTGTCATCCATGACCTGTGAACTTTAAACTCTCTGGCCTCACTTTTCTTTTAAAAACTATTTATTTATTTA
>NW_008337084.1:728552-731210 GCF_000622305.1 Nannospalax galili | reverse complement strand
TTATTTTTTTTATTTTTTTATGCTTTGCTAGCATGTATGTAAGTGCACCACGTGTGTACAATGCCCAAGGAGGCCCAAAGAAGGCATCAGATCTCCTGGAATTGGAGTTACAGGTAGCTGTTAGCTACCATGAGGGTTTGGGGAACCTAACCCAGGTCCTCTGCAAGAGCAGCCAGTCCTCTAAAATGCTGAGTCATCTCTCTAGCCCAGGCCTCACTTTTCATCATAAAAAGGACTTGAATTTCAGGACCCATTTGGGTTTTAAACCTCAAACATTTAATGTCAACTTTATTAGTTCATGATGATATAGCTTGTCAAAACTTTGAAAATAAAACATTCAAAATGACTTACTTGACTGTTTCCCTTTTTGTGTGTCCTATGATTAAAACTCTTAGAGAGGAGTTTACTGTAATGGAAGTTTGCACTGCTTCTGTTCTTAAAACTACTTTCTAGGTTCGCTTGGAAGCATGGAGGAAATGTTTCCTGTGTGTTGGCCCTCCTCTTTGTAGACTAGACACTGGTTCAAGTCTATCTGTTGGGGTCTCCATGGCCTCCTTGATCAAGAGGACAGGTAATTCACCATAGTTACAGGACATTTTGAGAGGTGCTCATAGTCCCCTGGAACTTAGCTGACCTAGGAGGGCAAGGAGCAAAAGCTGTCCTTTATGTCCCTCTGACCAAATTAGTATAGAAGGAACCGGTAAAAGAAAGGAGCCAGGGGCTCCTCCCAAGCCCATGTGACCCCTGAGGAACAGATCCTCAAACAGCCTTAAGAGTAAAAATAACTTGGTTTATCTGGAACAACTGTAGGGTCTTAAACACCCAAAAGAAAAGTATAACCAAAGATTAAAGGGGTCAATATAATTTTTTAAGAGTCCATATGTATAGCTAAAGGCTACATAACAAGAAACAATGCCAGACAGGAAATACCTTCCTATGAGATGTTGGCCCAAGGAGCTCCCAGAGAGTAACCCAGCACAGAACTGGGAAAATGAACAGCAGTCTTTGGACCAAATTCTCATATGACCTTAAGAGTAAAAATAAATCGGTTTATTTGGGCCAACAGTATGGTCTTAAACACCCAAAAAGAAAGTATAACCAAAATTAAAGTCATCAGTATATTTTAAGGGTTCAAGGGATTACACAACCCAGACATTAGACATGCGTTCTTATGTTATTTAGACAATTATCTCTCATTGATGATTTTATTCCTAATGAGACAACGTTACTCAGATATAAGACTTCAAATCTTGGTCTACAACACTGTAGTGCCCACCTAAAGCTAAGGGAGGCAACCCACTATTGTTCTAGCCAAAAAAATGAAATGATGGCTAAATTTGTTTTCTCTCCCTATCTAGAAGCCTTTGAGAGGTAACTGACACTGATTCTAGCCACTCCAACAGCTATCAAAATGCCTGAAAACAAATCCTGAGTCCACTGCTTTCGAGTTCAGCCCTGGCAGAAGACAAAAAAAAAAAGAAAAATGAGCTATTACCTTGGTGTTAACCATTGCTCCTTGCTTCTTCAGATATTTTCAGGACCAAATCCAAAAACTAACTCTTACTAATTTTAATCAGTTGTTACTTTCCTTCCCTCCACATGTACACAAGTGCCTGTCAACCATCGATGACCCTGTTGAGATGCATGAAGAGGGAGCCCCTGTTGTCTGACCAACCCCTAATCCAGCCCCCCCCACTTCGACCCTGTCCAGCAGGAAGTAGCAAGAGGACAACAGCACCCCCTATCCTATAACACAAAAGGCTGGAATGTTAAGGTTCAGCTAGCCCTGCCCCTTCACCAACAGGATCCCAAGGACTTCTCATGCTCCTGAGAAAAGGGAACCTAGCTGATAAGCACCCTGGTCTTTGAAGTCAAGAGAAGCAGACTTTTCTCCACTGTTTGGCCAACACAGCAGGCTTCCCCTTTGATCTCTAAAGGGAACAGGTTTTAACAGACCAGCTCTCCCACTCCCCCCTCCAACTTAAAAAAAAATACATCTTCCCACCTTCTGCAGGAAGCAGAAGCCTCCCTTTTAAAAAGACCCCAGCTCAAGACATAGGCAGACATTTCCCTTCCCCACAGGGAACATGTCCCCTGCAAAATAAAGCTCTAAACTGCTGAAAGTTTTATCTGTGTCCTGGTGCCTCCTCCTCCATTTGCTCATTCTCCGCCAACATTTTACCTATCAGTCCTAATCTTATTTAAAGGAATATTGACAACTGATCGCTGCTAGACGATGAGCAGCTAATCTTCCCCAAAGATCTCTAGATAGGCTGACTAGATTCAGCAGATGGACAAGCACTGGGGAACTGCTGGGGGTGCTGACAACACAGTGGGCAGTACCAGGGATGACAGAGTATATGGGCTCGAGTCGGGGGGTAGGCTATGGGAGGGTGCCATTTGGAAAGTCGGTGTATAGATTAGTAAGATTGTATGGCATGTTCTATATGATACACACACACACAAATACATTTTTTAAAAAGGCATATTTGAAGAGGAAGCATAAAAATTTGCTTCATGTTAATTAGTAGAGGTGATAAACATTACCATTGAAATCTGATGACTTTATAGCCATTTACAGGTACCAAAGATCCAAGCACAACCAATTATGACTGGTAATCAGATACATACAGATTAGAGATGCATGCACCAACATCT
>NW_008337084.1:715484-728329 GCF_000622305.1 Nannospalax galili | reverse complement strand
AATATGTTAAAGCTATAATGAAATGCTTCTTCTAATCATGTGGTTATTAATAAATAAAAATTAAAAAAAAACAGAAAAAAACTACTTTCTAGGTTTACAAATGGTGACAACACCATGTAGCTACTTTGCTGCTTACAGAATTTTCCTCGAAGCTTTAATCTTACATTGAAATTCATCATTATGACAGCCTTATAGAATCAAAACTACATTCAAAATCCAGTATTTTAACCACTTATCAGACACCACTGTACTTGAGACTTTTCTTCTCTGGAAAAGTGGACAAAGTATGAGATATATGTTCTCTGTGAAAATTATCCATTTGGATGGTATTTTAGGAAAAAAAGAGTTAGAAACTATAATGAGAAAAGGTCCACACCACAAATTGAAGCCTCTGAGAAAACATCTGATTGAGCTGAAATAATTGCTATCTTCCCACTTCATCTACATTAATGTAAACAATAAATCTTCTCTTAACAAAGATTGTGAAAATCTTCATTTATCTTTTATGACAAGAGAACAAAAGTTGTAGTTTAATGAATGGAAAGAAGCAACAAGGTCAAGTTTAAAAGCCTCACAGGTCAAATGTCTGACATCAGTGAACATTTTTTTAAAAAGCCCTAACATAGTAATTTCTATTTTAGTCAAACCCCAGGGGTCCAGCTGAGGCTTCAAGTAGGAAGAAAGAAAACACCATAATTTAGTAACACAGAGACAAGCAATTGAAATGACAATACCCTTTTAGGATGTATTCACCAGCATCTTAATAGGTTTGAATTAGGTAGATTCGAAAATAGTTTTGAAGCTTTAAGCTTTGAAAGCTGACAACTTCTGGCACTGATATTGGGAGGGAGAGCAGCATATACTTTTATTTTGCATATGCATTGATTTTCTCCTGAAAAAGAGAGGACCCCTGTCATCTAGAAAGGTTATTCACAGATCTGAAGAGCTGATCAGGGTCATTAATAACAATAGTAAACTGATCATCATTCCAATGGGACCTGACAAGTTTCTTTTCAAAGTGGATACTAATGTATTGATGCCTGTGAAGTTCATTACAGCAGTAATAAATCATTAGTCTCAGCAGAGTGATTTATACCTTCCTTGAAACACATTACAATAGGCTGTCAAAGAGCTTTGCAGACATAAGTAGGCCCTCTCCCATGCCTCTACCTATACTCATGACTAGGAGTGATTACCAGCACCAACAATACAGCCAAGTCTACACGACTATGGCTGTCTCTTGTTTGCTTAAAAACAAATTTTAACTTAGCAGATCCTTAGTCCTGCATTGAATGACTGCTGCCGTATGGACTTTAAATTCCTTTTTGTTCTTCGTTTATTCTATAAAGGTGCACTGCAACTTTGGCTTAAATTTCACTTAGATTTTTCTAGTCACAATTGCTTCCTTCAGGTAACAACATGCATGCATGATGATATGGAGAGGAAATAAATTCCCACACATTTAACATTCTGAGCTAAGATTGTAATGAATTGATTCAACAGTCAACATGGACTCAAATGGTTATTTATAAACGTGTATAATAATGTTTTTAATTATGGCAGGTAAAGGTGTTTGCAGCTAAGCCTGGTCACCTCAGTTGGACATCCAGGCCCCACATGGTAGAAGGGGAGAATCCACTCCCTCAAGTTGTCCTGTACCTCCACATATATACTCTGGTATGCACCCATAAGTTCTCTTAAATAAACAAATAAATGTAATAAAAATATTTCTACTTTTGTAGAAATAAGATAAATGCATCTCTCAATTCTCACCAGAGAAGTTTCCTTATGCAGCAGATGGTGATTAACACAGGAGCCCACAATTGGCCAATGTGCAGAGAACAAGAAGCCACAGGGTGCTTGCTTCTGAATAGGACACCTATTTCAAACCTCTGCCTCCCAAGGCCCAGGGATCATTGTGGAAGAGCCAGAGGGGATGGATGACTGACCGCAAGGAAACAGAGTCTTCCAGGGAGCTGGCCAGTTATTCATATGAACTCACAGCAATGGTGACAACATGCCCAAGTGCTATGCAAGCTCAAATCGAACAAAAATCCCAGCATAGACATGGGGAAGTGGGTAAGGAACCCCAATCCAATCTACGGAACTTTTGGCAATTGATGGTTCCTGGGAAGGTGAGAGACAGCATCTTACAGGGATGGGACTCTTGGTGGGCCCAGTAGATGCATTCACACTGAAGGATATTTGGAGACAGAAATCAGACTCTGTAAGCTAAATTACATATATAAGAAAGTACATTACATTGGACTGGGGTAGTGGAGGATGGTGTGGATAGGGAAAAGGATCTGTATACCATCCAACTATATTGTATGAAAATCAGAAAAATTCAATAAAAAATAATAAAAAAGTAGAGAAAAAGATGCCTCTGAGAATGCTAATAGCTGGTTTCCCAAAAAAAGTTTTTTGTATAGAAATAAAAATATTTCTATAATGTGTCTCTTATGTTTTCACAAGTGTTAGATATGTTGTTCAGGTACTATTTGTCCTTCAGAAAAAGAGGAATAAGCTAAAGTTAAAATAGTATTAAGCTTTTACAGAACATAGGAAGGTTCCTCTTTCCAGCAGAGAAGTGAGCTGTAGGTAACGTATACATAATTTGGGTGTAGACAGAAAAAAAGAATCCCATTCTCTATAATTTGTGGGAAATGTAGCAACAGAAGTAATTTCTGTCTATTAATATCCCATTTTAAGTAAATTGCTTAATGCATACATTTCTTACTTTCTTAAAGTAAAAAAAAAAAAAAAATTCTTCTTCTTTTACGTGTAGGACTGCATGTATGTAAGTGCAAAGTCCTTGGAGGCCAGGAGAAGGTATCAGATCTCCCGGAACTGGAGTTTGGTTGGTTGCTTGTCACCATGTAGGTGGTGGGAACTGAACCTGGGTCACCTGTAGGAGCAGCCAGTGCTCTCCACCACGGAGCAGTCTCTGCAGCCTGCACACTTTCCTCTGATCACAGTCGTCAGAGAGGAGCCTACAGCTGCTAGTGCTAGTTGAAAGCCAGCACAGAAGTGCATATTCCCAGTCTCTTAGCTGTAAGGTAAAGCCCACTTCTTACTGTATCACAGGTCTCTTGCTGTCTGTTGAACTTGTTTTCACCAATGAACCTGTTCTAGCTGGAGCACTAGTATATTTCAGTGCCTAAAATGTTTTACCCTGTTAGTGGGAAAGAAAGTCAGTATTCCCTACCAATGTCAAATATCCCTCTAAACCAAGCTAGATCCACCCTGCTCTGAGGGCTCCTCATTAGCCGAGTGTGCTTGCGCAATGATTTTCATTCAAAATCTCATTACCATACACCTACCCCTAATATCTGTGCTTCAGTGATAACTTACATTGATCTTGTAAAATTTAACTGTTATTCCTTAATGTGTATGCAACATACCCCAAAATGCAAATGAAAGTGCTTCTCAGAATAGGAATTTGAATCACGTGGGTCTCGTTGGGATATCAAACCAGGATTCCATCTACAGTCTGCTTTCAAGATTGGAACCTTGAAATAATTACATGTTGAGATTTCAGTGTTTTCACATTCTTGTACACCTGTCACCATTTATCCCTGATGATCCTCCCAAAGTGCATTCTACCAATTGATTTATCCCTGATGATCCTCCCAGAGTGCATTCTACCAATTGATTGCTGCTGCGCAGTCTAAAAGGAGCAGCCTCTTTAGGAGCCCTTCTTCCGGAGAGAGGTGATAGCCGAGGTAGCCTTGCGGAATGTCCAGTTGTCCTTATTCTGTCTACATCTTCTCAAGCGAACTCTATCTTCCTTCAGCTGAATGCTGGACTTCTCAGGCTGTCACACTACTCTAATACACCCTAAATGCCTAACACACCCATCAAAGTCCCAGACATTAAGGAAGGTGATAATAGACATGGGGGCCAAAATGGTTCATTCCAAAGAGCAACTAACTCCAGCTATTTTATCAAATTGTCTCCTCAAACTTTTTGCCATGTAGGAGTTGAAATGGCTGACCCCACACCCAAATCCAAAGGGAATCTGGATTGCTTCCTTGCTGGGACACAGCCAAGTGGTCTTCACTAAGTATATATGAAGAGGATTTCTTCCTAAAAGAAAAGTAAGAAGATTGGGCAAAGAGAAACATTTTGTTATACATTAATGGCCTTGGTCTCTCATTTCGCTTTTTTGTCCAATTCTTGCTACCTTTTAAAAATAGTATTCCACTTGTGATCAGACTGAAAAAAACCTACATATTAATTAATCACATGTGATACTTTAGTGACAAAGCAAGGAAGATTTGTTTTTCAGACAAATGTTGAGTAACAATTATATAAGAACAATGTTAATTTCATTGTACTAAATTTGTATGTAAGCCATACAGTTTGCAGTCAGTTTACAGGAGACATTTGTCTGAAGACATTTGTAGGTTTCCCCAGCATCCAGAGCATCATGGTTAAGTCAAGAGGTTCACCTTTTCTCCTCACTTTTTCCAGCTTAAGTCTTCCTTTCATTTTAGCTGTCTAACCTGGTATGCTAAAGGCAGTTTTGCAGGGGGTAACATCGCTGCAGTTGATAAAATGATTCTAATGTTTCTCCTGTAAATACAAGCCTGTAGCTGTGCTCAGATAAATGTATTTTACAACATTAAAGAAGTAAACAGTCAGTCCAGTTTTCTGGAAATTTTAAAGATAAAGAAGGGTGTATTAAAGTTTTTTGTCATTGCTATGGATTTGGCATGTGATTCATGCACAGGGAAGGCATTCCCTTATACTGTCAGTCCTAAATCCATGTAAGAAAGCTTTCTTGGTCAGAAAGTATTCTTACCACTAGTTTCTGTTTATTAACATTGTACTTAGGGAGGTTTGGTGGCACAGGCTTGTAAACCAAGCTACACAGGAAGCTGAGGCAGAAGGATCACAATTTCAAGGGTCGCCTGAGCTACAGACAACATGCAAGACTAGCCTGAGCAACTCAGTGAGATGTGTCAAAATAAACAGTAAAAACAGAGCTGGGGTGTGTGGGGAGGATAGCTAGGCGCGGTGGCGCTCGCCTGTAGTCCCAGCACTCAGGAGGCAGAGGCAGGCGGATCTCTGTGAGTTCAAGGTCAGCCTGGTTTACATAGTGAGTTCCAGGACAGCTGGGGTTGCAGGGAGACCCTGTCTCAAAAAGACCAAAAAAAAAAAAAAAAAAAAAAAATTTTTTCAAAAAAAAAAAAAACAGAGCTGGGATAGAACTCTGTGGTAGAGCTCTTGCCTGTTCTGCATGAAGCTATGTGTTCAGTTTGCGGCACAGTCAAGAAATAACAAGAGTTCTTTATGTTTTTGCGCTGATGTAGTGTGTGGTCTCTCATTTGATATTCTTTGTTCAATTCAGGTTAGTTTCATTTACTATTTATTTATTATTTATCTGCTTCTTTGTTTGTTTGTTTGAGGCAAGGTCTTCCTTTATCACCAACTAGCCTGGAGCTCACTAAGTAAACCAGGCTGGCCTCCATCTCACAGAGATCAGCCTCCTTCTGCCTCCTCCAGTTCTGGGATTAAAAGTGTGCACTACCACACTGGGACTCTCTTGTCAATTTTTAGTATCAATATTATATCCAATAATTCAACCAATAATGCGAAATTACAGTTTTCCTTTTCCCCCTGATGCTTTCAAACTGTTTTTGACAACTTTAAATATTTGTTTCAAATGCTCTCTAATCACTTAGAAGTGTTGCTATTTTTATTTGTAGGGAAACAAATTTGACAAGTTACTAGTTCTTTTTTGTTGTCAGTCTATTTTGATTTTCTATCTTTGAAGGAATGAGTTTTTTAAATAAATTGTATGCTTCCAGATTTCCAAACAAATTTACAAAGAATTGAGCAAAGTAATTGCTTATGAGTCTCTCAGTTCTCTAATTCTGTTATTTTTTTATACATGTTGTGCTTCCTCTTTTCTTCAACCAATCTATTTTGTTATATTTTTAAAAGTTGAACTTATTTATTTGTTCTTTTAACTTTTTTTAACTTTCAAACTTGTTTTTCTGCCTTTTTAAAAAAATTAAAAAAAAATTTTTTTTTGTCATTTTGAGACAGGGTCTCCCTGTAGCCCCAGCTGTCCGGGAACTCACTGTGTGGACTAGGTTTGCCTTGAACTCAGAAAGATCTGCCTGCCTCTGCCTCCTAAGAGCTGGGACAAAAGGCGTGCACCACTGTGCTCGGCCTCTGCCTTTATTTTTTCAATATCATTACTACTTTTTCTTAAGTTCCTTCTGCTGTCCTTTCCTGACCACCTTAACTCTTAACTTTAGCTTTATAATTATATTTTATGTACTTTATATACTTACTGATATAAGAATTCAGAGCCACAATTCTCCTATGAATAGAGCATTAGCTGCATTTTCTACATTCTGATATGTTGTATTTTATTTTCTTAGTTTTGAGAAAACCTCCAACCAAATAGAAAAACCTGCTGTGCATAATAGAAACATAAAATATACACTACTAGGAGTTAGTGGTAAGTTAAAGAGAATGTATAAAACATACAAAGAAAATTTACAAGGGCATTGTTGAAGGTTACAAAAGAAAACTGATAACCTGGAAATCTCTTTCCTGAACTTGAGGTAAAGCATTGAACAGTGGTTTTCTGAATCTAGTTTATAAGCACAGTGTGGTACTAAGGGAGGACCACTAGGTTGCTTTTGTTTCTGTTTTGATATAAGGGTTTGGGCAACTGGTTGTAAAGTATAAAAAGCAAAATTTATAGAAATGTCAGAGAACAATGGAGAAGGGTTAGAGTTAACAGATGCTAAAAGAATTGTTGAAGGAACCATCCCAGCAGATTGTAAGGACAGGAACAGTCAAAGTACATCATGAGGAACTGGAAACACACTAAGCTTTACATTGGAAGTTCATCAGATAACCAGACTTCAATCTATTGAATCAAGTACTGCTCAAGATATGCCCTTGAACTGGCTGTTGAGCCCACAGAAAAAAGTTAAATTGTATCCATGCCTTCTACTTAACACCAGAATAACTTTCATCAACAATTTATTCCCCAAAGGGATTTTAATTATGTAAAAAAAATAAATTTTGCAATCAATCAGATTGGCGAAAATTCAAGTTTGATAAGGCCAAGGAAAGCAGTCCCATATGCAGGTATTATCAATGTAAATTAGTGTAACTCACAGAGTATAATTAGGCACATCTATAACAAAAACATATACAAATTTTTAAATGCAGATTCCACCCCTTACTGGCACTCACATGAGATATTTGCATGGGGCTCTTCATTGCATCTTTGTTTGCAATGGTTTCAATAAGGTATTAGTAAATTCCACACAATGGAAAACTATGCCACAATACAAAAGCATGAAGAATAGCTGCCATATGAATGATCTCCAAATTTTAAAAGAAAGGCATTGAAGACTGGAGAGATGGCTCCCTGGGTGAAATTCTTGCTATGCAAACATGAGGACCTGAGTTCAAATCCCCGGAACCCATGTAAAAAAAGGCTGGGCACAGTAGTGTGACTCTATAGTTCTGTCCCTGGCAGAGTAGAGAAAGCTGAATCCTGGGGGCATGTAGGCCAGCCACTCCAGCACAAACTGCAACCAATGGTTCAGTAAGAGAGAATGTGTTCAAAAAAGTAATGGAAAGAACAATCAAAAAGACACCTAACACTGACCTCTGGTTTCTACATTCCTAAATATGGCCATGTGCATACACACACACACACACACACACACACACACACACACACACTACACACATATACCCAATTTAAAAATCAGAAAAGATATTCGATAGCATATAATCTTTTTAAAGATTTATTATATTTTATTTTATGTGACTCTGTGTGTGTGTGTGCATCTGAGTGCAGGTGCCCACAGAGTTCAGATGAGGATGTCGGAGTTGGAGTTATAGGCAGTTGTGAGCTGCTCAGCATGGTGCTGGATACTGAACTCAGGTCCTCTGCAAGAGCGGCAAGCACTCTTAACTGCTGAGCATCACTCCAGGCCTAGTGCATAATCTTTTGTAAAGGAAAATGTGGGAGCAGAAAGGAGAGTCTTCCTGTTCAGGAGGGGGTTACCCAAACTGAGTCTGTGGTTTCATTTTTTGCTTGGGAGGGGTGAAGACGTAAGAGTTGAGGGTCAGGAGGGTGCTTCTAGTTTAGAACTACATGACTATATTACTAATTCTTATAATTAATTTAAATGCATACATAGCATTCATATATAATTAAAACACATTTAGTGGCAGTAAAATGACATATATAATGTGAAAAATATCTATGACCAATAGAGAACTTTTCTATGCCTTCAAAGATTTATTCAATAGATGCCCTGGCTCAAGAAGTGAATTATTATGTTCAGAAGACCTGTTCCTGCAAAATTTCAATGAACAGATGCCTAGTAATAACTGTACTATTGCTAAGTTTGTGTTTTAACATCAATGAAAAGCTCACTATTGGTTATTAAGAGTTCAAGATTCAAACTCTGACTAAAGTGATCTCTTAACAGTTTAAAAATAAGGTTTCCAATTAAAAAAACCCTAGAGGCTATATATGTTATGACATATGACTCACAGTTTTCCAGATGGATATGTATTATTCAGAAAGGTTGTGTGTGAGTATTGAAAAAGAAAAGATTTAAAATTTATGTTGCTAGAAAAATCAGGCAAGTAAGGTGTAATCATTTTACACATTTCACAAAATATTTTATGTCCATAATTTAGGTAAACATCTTTTTGGCTCTTATTAACAAGATATATTTGATAATGATATATATCAATAAATGAGAGATGCCATGTACAAATATGGTTAGGGTTTCACATTGGCAGGAATTCAAACAAGGATCAATGTAGCTATCATGTTCAGAGTGCTTAGAGTATGGCAGAGTACTGAGCACACGCCTCAACAACGAAGAGGGTGCGGAAGGTGTGAGTGATTGCACAAAGTTAGGAGCCAAAGGCTCACCAGAGAACATCTTGAACTGACTTTGAAAGACTGGGAAGAATCTTAGTCAGCAGAGGAAAGGAAAACAACATTCCAAGTCAAAATAATTTCAGGTGGCCAGAAAAACACAGGAAGAGATTTCTTTGTAAAGATTATTTTTTTATTATTCCAAAAAGAGGCAATTTTAAACACATTTTTTTCCAGAAATAACTTGAAGCAGGTTACATAAAAATATATATACAATGACGTTTAAGGGTGCAAAAGTAGGGATAAGAAATAAAAGACCAAAGCCAGGAATGGTGGCACATGTCCTCAATTCCAGCACTTGGGAGGCAGAGCCCTGCAGATCTCTATGAGTTCAAGGCCAGCCCAGTTCACTCAATGAGCTCTAGGCCAGATGGGGCCATAGGGAGACCCTGTCTCAAAAAGACCAAAGGAAAAACAATCAAAGACCAAAGGATTTGCCAACATGGGGCCAGCTTTGGTGGAATAATGAAGGTTAAAGGAAGAGATTTTTAGATGGCAAAGGGTCTAATTTTATTAATACTATTATTGTATATACAGGGAAAATTGATGCCATAGTCTGTAATTGAAAGTGAGTTGTGGGTGAAACAGGAGGGAAGGGAGGACAGGTCTCACCCTACCCACAGCTTTTCTTACAAACTGCACTTTTTAGTGAGCAGATAGTGAGTGGAAAATGAGGACCCAACAAAATTAACTGAGCATTGAAATGACATAATAAAATTATATTTTAAAGGAATTACTCTGGTAATAATAACTACATGAAGGGTAGGAGGGGAAATAAATACTTTGTAATCAGGACAGACAAGAGATGGTCCATTTTCTGTCACTGTGAGAAACGTGGGTAACAGAGCAACTGAACAGGTAAAGGGCTCATTCTAGCTCACAGCTTCCAAAGTTAGCACTGTGTGCTCAAGCAGAATGTCTTGGTACCAAGAGCATGTGGCAGAGAGGAGCTGATCACATCAAGGCAAAGAGGAAGCAAAGAACAAAAGAAATGGGCCAGGAGAAGATACCCTCGGGAGATGTAGCTTGTTCCAGCCAGCCAGCCCTACCTCCAAAAATTTCCAGACCTTCCCAAAATAGTGTTGCAGATTGGGGACCAAGAGTTCAAAACATGAGCTTAATAAGGAGGCCATTTTAGCCAAGGACCATAAAAGCCCCCCCCCCTCCCATTTTCCTTTGTTTGAAGTTTTTAGAAGAGCCACCTCTGTTGGGATCTGATACATAGAAAGTGTAAAAACATGACAGATAGACAAAGAGGAAGCCGGGGGCAGGGGGGGGTGGGAAGAGAGACCCCGCAGATACAGAGATGCAACAAGAGAGACAATGATACAGAGTTGGAGGCCAGTGAGCAGAAATAATGACATTGACATTTCTGTGTTAGTAACTAGCACAGCAGTAATCATAAATGAAGACAGAACAAGGAACTCAGTGTAGCAGGGAAATTAAGTTTAAGATGCTAGCAAAACCTCTGAAGGGGATACTTCCTAGGCACTTGAAGTTATGGAATTGGAAGCCAAAAATGAGGGCAGTGAAGGAATGTCTAGGTCCCTGTGTAAGGTTATGGCCAAACCATGAAGCTGATTGAGACACTCACACTCAGAACTGACAGAGAAATAGAGCTAGAGATGGAGTTAGTGACTTGGAATCACATCCAAGCAGGAAATCATCTTAGAGATCAGTGATCATTGATTGCATAAAGCATTCTTATGTCTAAGGCCCTGCTTTCTTTTTAGAGTTAAAGAAATGGAGGCTATGACATGAGAACAGCAAGCCAAATATATGTTCTCTATTAATCCACAGAAGGAGAATAAGACCATTTGGCAGGAGATTTGGGTAGTCCAGAAAGAGATGGGCAAAGAGTTGAGAAAATCACAATCTTTATGGACTTATTAATTTCCTTTAAAGAAACTAAGCACACAGGTAGAAGAAAGTCAATCCAAAGTAAAAGGCACAATATTTATCATGAAGAGATATGTCTCCTCTAGGGAGCAAAAATGTACAGGTACAGCTATTGACATAAACAAAGGAAAAAAGGAGCAAAAGAAAAGAAAAAAAATGGAAACCAAAGCATCTGTCAGATGCTAAAGGGAAAGAATAGCAAGAAGACTGAGGCAGGTGATGTGCCATAAAGATGTGACTTGGAAAATGTAAATGTGTGGTTTGGAAAAATGGAGATAAAGCATATCCAGGGATCCACAAGAGTGAAGGGTGGTGAGAGGAGCCACATGCCATCACAGTCACTCCAAGAGCCCATCACCCCACCATATTGCTTGTAAGGAAAGGATACTGGTGGAAATCCAGAGAACATCAGGATGGGAAAGAAGAAAGCTGACAAACTTTTCTTGGGCCACTGTGATTTCCTCATTATATGGAAACTCTGCTCCATTATTGAGGTCAGAGGCAGGGTCTGTTTCTGGCAAACTTTGACACAGAGCAATAATGATTTTTTAAGAAATACATGGGGCTGAAGAGATGGCTTGGCATTTGAGAGCACTGACTGCTCTTATAGAGGACCCAGGCTCAAGTCACGACACCCACGTGGTGGCTAACCATTGTCCATAACTCTAGTTCCAGAGGATCCAATGCCCTCTTTTGACCTCCATGGGAATTGCATGACACAGGCACATACACACAGAAGCAGGCAATACACTCATACAAATAAAATAAAAATAATAAATCAAATGTTAAAAAAATACAAAATTCTATTAACATTGCCCATTTTTTTAAAGTTTAGCACATTTTAAACCATTTGTATTTGTATTCTCAGTGTCCCATTGACGGTTAGACAAGAAGACTGACCCTGAGTGAGGACAAAGCACCCTGGTTTCTGGAAGGAAGCTCTTTATAAGAACCCGACTCATCAAGCTTTTTGGAGGTTTCAGCCACTGTCACAATTGCTTCCTTTACTTTCTAAGTACAGTCCAATATTTTGCTTCTCAGTATTTCTTCATTTGATGACATATAGCAGTACAAAAATAATTATGGATTCAATTTTAGAAGGTACAATGATTTAGGGAGGCAGATGTGAGAAGAGAGGTAGGCGGGGAGAGGAGAGGGAAGGAGAGAGAGGTATAGTGAGATCCATCCATAAATCAGGGACATCTTCTCCCCACAGAGTAATATTGTTTTCCTTGTGGCTTTCAGTCTAACAGGCTAAACTGAACAAACGTAAGCTTTAAATACCCTCAGATTGTATTACAATGCTTTTGAATTATAGTTGCATGATGGATGTTAGGTATGTTGTTTCTGAAACAGACAAAGGTGGATATGTGATGGCTTTGGGCTCCTTGAAAAGCATCACTCCACTGGAGAGTTCTGCCTTTGCAGGGTCCGAAGTACTGAGTTGCCAGGTAGATAAAACCACACCCATGAAATGTGATCCATATGCAAGTTGTATATTTCAGCATTTTGGCTAGGGATGGGGAATGTGTGTTCCCCAGAGGAGATCTTAGAAGTATCATGTTGGGACTCAGCATCTCACTGTCTTAAGACTAGTTCATTAATTCTAATGACCTTGGACAAGTCACTTGTCTCACAGCTGCCCCATTTGCTTCACAAAATAGACCTTACTAGTGCTCAAGAAAATGAAAAGCAATTGTAGGGTTCAGACATCAGATTCACAAAGATGTCACCAACAGCAAGTGTCACAGAATTATGTGATTCCCTGCTTCTAGAAACACCTAGAAGCAGATGAATTTGTTGGTTGAAACTATGTGCTTGAGGTCAAATAAAGCACATGTTCAAACAAATTGTCTTAATGTTGCTCCATCATCCTGGCTTTTGTTTTGACTGACCCTTCAAGTTATCTGAAATTGTATAATAGAAGAGAGAGAGAGAGAGAGAGAGAGAGAGAGAGAGAGAGAGAGAGAGAGAGAGAGAGAGAGAGAGGACACACTGGAAA
>NW_008337084.1:665316-715438 GCF_000622305.1 Nannospalax galili | reverse complement strand
AGAGAGAGGTCACACTGGGCAAAATTGGAATTCTCAATGATTTTATTCTCATCTTCGGCTGTCTAGAAGAAAATATTTTTCCCTTTCCCCAAAGATATATTGTTTATTTTTCCTCTATCTTTAGAAACTATTTATCATCTTAAATATCAATGCTCAGAATATGTTTACTATTGCAATGAATGGTACCCAAGAAAAATTGTCATGTTGTCTGGTGATAGCATTTTCAAAATCTTTTTGAAACCAAAATTATAATTTAAATTGTACAACCCATAGGCTTTTATGCATGCTCACAGAAATTGCTTAATTTGCCACAAATGGAGGCAATTATTGGCTTTTTCGTTAAGTTAGTAGCTCTTTAATAAAATAAATTGGTCTTTGTTCTAGTTTGCAGAGTTGATGACCTTAGATGCCTAGGGTGAGCTGTCTTGCTTGATAAATATCAACTAAGTGCTTCATAAGACTAAGTTGGTTTTCCACAGAAGAAAGCAACAAAAGCTTTCAAAAGCTTCACTTCAAGATACAGCTGAACATCGGCCTCAACTTCAAAATTGTTTACGGTTGAAATGTGAAGGCCTTCGGAATGAAAAGATGAATCATAAATACACACAGCAGTGAATTCTGAATGTACCCACTTCCCAGTGAGCAGGTGAAAATGGGAGCTGCCCTGGGTAGTGGCTTGGAAGGCATCCTCCTTCTTTCTGGAAACTAAATGCGTCAGCTTTATGAAAGTCAAGAACAAGGATTGTTTTTTGAACACAAAAGCCCCATTTCCTAGCATTAAGTTGGGCTGCTCTTTAGCTTACTGGAAACTTGATTTGAGAGAATGTATCCTTTGTTTTTTAATTGTGTTGAAAAATCTTCCTAAATTACACTCATGTGCTTTGAAATAATAGCACAAAGGCCACTGCCAATGTTTTATGAAAGCTGAAAACACTGCCATGCTATGAGACCATGGGTCAGGTTGGGATTTGGGGGCTCTGTGCTGATTATACATCCTGCGACAGGCAGGGCTTGTAGCAGCCTTGAAGCATTTAGCACCCAAGCAATTCAGCAGGGAACAGCTCTGTTAGTCCCACTTCTCAGAGGAATTAATAAGGTTCTTTGGGTTCACTGCCATCCAAGGGTAGTAAGAAGGGTTTAATAGCGTAGGTGTTTCTCCACTCTTGGGGTTCATCACATTTTTATAAATCCTGATGTACAAAGAGTAAGAGAAAGAGTTACATTTAATTTTATTTTTATAGAATGGTTTATTCTTAACAATTCCGGTAATTTTAGGGTGCTGGTTATAATGAATGTAACTTTCTTATTTTTAAAATTTGGTTAGTTTTGGAAAACAAAAAAGAATGACTTGCAAAAGTCATTTTATATAAGCAAAAAGATTATAGTTCTTTACACAAGGTTTTTTTATACATAGGGAAATATAAAAGTATCAAAGCCACGTATTTTACATATATATTACATAAAAATGAATCTCAATACTGAGCACAAAGCAAGCTGCACAGGGACCAGAACTTCAGAGAGGGATCGAGTTCTGAAGGGTGCTAATGACTCAGTGGCATGGTTCTCACCACTCAGCCTCTATTTGTGCTAGATTTGAAGCCCAGGCATCATGGTTGATTCCCTGTGTCTCTCCTTTGCACTAAATGGACTGAACTTTTCCCGACTTGAAGAGCCTGTGAATCCTTCTCACTCCCGTGTTGCAAGTTATGGACTTTTCTCTAGCCGTTGTTCAAGGTGGGACGTTGGATGCTATGACTAATTTTTCCCCTGCATAACACAGCAAATTATTTAGGTTGGGAATGTTCTGGAATGATTACCAGTAGGCAGATTGGTTTTGGTTGGTTTATTTGTTTAGTGGTGCTAGGGATGGAACCCAGGGCAGTTCCCAAGCTAGGCAAGCAATCTGCCATCAAGCCACATTCCTAGCTACTTTTTCCATTTTTATTTTGAGACAAGGTCTCACTAAGCTGTCTGTGCAGACTGGAACTTGCTCTGTCAGTCAAGCTGGGTTAAATTCATGATCCTACTGCCTCGGCCTTGCAGATATTAGAATTATATGCATGGGCCAGCAAACCTAGCTTCAGACTCGGTTTTGCCATTTGCTTTAATTCCTCTGAGCCTCAGTTTCTCTGTCACCAAAACCACGGAGATCTCTGTGCCTATCTCAGAGGGAGGCTGGAAAGATTAAATATCAGAATGCAGCCATAGAGTTCCCAGCAAGAGTCTGAGCTGCATCATGGCTTGTGTGTACACATTGCATATAATGGATTTGAAGAACACTAAATCTTAGAAACTGTGTTTATCCCTGTCCCCACCATTAATAAGGTTCAGGTACTCACATAACTTTCAACCTTTAAATTTCGTTTTCCTCTATTTGCCTATGTCAGTATGTGCAGTTAAAAAAAAATCTTTCTATGGTGATATGGATGACCAGTTCTACTGTGACCATATGGAGGCTTGACTGACAGTGTCCGTCTATATTAGGATGCTGATAACATGTCAACAGGAGAAGGAGACGTACCCCTCAACTTGTGGAAAGGTGGCTCTGCTACTGTGCCTCTGGTCATAGAAGTGACATTCCCTAAACTGATCTTTAGAATTCCATATTATTACAACTATTTTTCTTTTAAATCCTCATTTACCAGTGAGAGGAATTCCACTGCTGTTGAGTCCTTTTATCGAAAGTGCTGGGCTTAGTACTGTTGCTCAGAGTGGACCATGTGGCACCTTGCATAAGAATAGGCAAAACAATCCCCTATCACTTACTCACTCTCTTGCATCATACACAAAGAAGTACTGAAATTTATTTTAGCAACATGTTCCTGACTTAGGGATGAAACATATGTATTCTATCTCAAGCAGCACAAAGGCACATGAGCGACACATTTCCTCAGCTTTTTGTCAGATTGTTCTAGTTCTCTTCCCAGGCATAGCTCTGAAACATTTGCAACTCTTAGAGTATTACCTCTGGATATAATAAAATCATGGCTTTAATAACTACCTCCACCTTCTAATATCACCACCGACAGTTTGAAAAATCAGGTCAATTATACCTGGTTTATAATAACTTCTTAGAGATAGAAGATTCTAGAAACAAGTTCACCAATATGAAATGAAATCACAGTTTTCCCTAAGTCGTGATCACCCTTTTCAGTAGTTATCAATTATTTCTTACTCTATAAACTCTATTTATTATATTTAAAATTAGTAGTCAATTTATTTTCTCTAATCCTTTTCTATCTACATGGCAGCATGCTCGAATTTTGATGCAGAATTCCTAGATACTATAGAATAAATTAAAATGTCAGTAAAACAATCCCCTGTGAAGACAGTGTCTTCACAACATGTTCCAGAGGGCACAAGCCGTATATCACAAGTGCATGTCAACCACAGGCGTGACAGGAACTCATCGTATGGAGAAATATATCATTCAAAATCAAACTGCAGCACCAAGTAAAACTCGGTAATGTGTTCTCTGCTTCTTTTTGACCTTCTGTTGTTGCTTATTTGAAGATCCTGGCAACTGTCAGTGATGGATTATTCATGAGGCTCTAGTCATTCCAAGACTAAAATGTTAGATTCTGCCACTTTTCATAGATGGCTGTAGAAGTGGAATTTCATCTGAATAGAAGTCTTTTTAAAAAACACATCCTACACTCATGAGTCAGTAACAACCGTGGATGAACCATGGATGTAATTTCCATGAATGATAAATCCTGTTTACCCTCCTGGCTTGGACATTGCTACATTCTTGTATTATTATTCTAGTGGCTTGGCAATCCATCAAAAAGACTAGCTAGCCCTTGATTGTTCCTATAGAGAAAACATTTAAATTAAAGGTTTCATATTAAAAGAGAGCATTTATTTTGAATTCAATACTCATTTGTCATAACCACATGATACCTAATAATAGGGCTCTAAACTATAGCAATATTGAAATAGTTTGAGAATGAATTTGATAAAAACACAAAAAATATTTTCAGGCACCTTTCTCCATTAAAAACCCTTCTGCCTGGTAAGCACGTGGTAAACACGTACAGACTGTATCTCATAATTCTATGCAAATATCAAAAAGAGGTTTCAGTTTGACTCCCTCCATAGCGACACAGGATTATTAAGAATATAATAGTTTTGTGTTCAAGTGGGATTGTGCTGTATTAAACTCATTGTTAATCAAATCAGTCAAGCTCTCTCTGGAATTTCAATTTACACCTTTGCAAAATATTATCAGTGATTAATGTTTGACTTATTCCTATGTTTGATTATTAATATACAGCTTGAAAACATGACCCTCAGTTCTCCAAGCTGCCTTCATTTATCTGTAGGCTGGAAAGCTATACATTTAGTCTTCACAGGTTACAATTAATTTTAGTAACATAATTGCCAATACTTTCAGGACCAAAACAAAATTTATTCAAATGATGATCTGGGGGAAGCAACTCCTGTTGTTCCTAAGTCTGATATAATTGTGAAACAGTAGCAGAGCACATACCAAAAATTTCAGTAGGTGTGAAGAGAGAGCCCAAGAGAATAGCTTCTCACAGGGAGTGTAAGCATGGCATTTCAGCACATACCAGTGGGTAGCACAATGATTTGAGCTCATACTTTGCGTAAGTCCAGGTTGCTTCCCATCCCTGTTCAGTTTCTGCTCTGAAAGAGAATTCCCGTGATTGCTTTGCAATGTAGACCTGAAAACCTGCTGGCAGGCAGAATAACTTCTAGACATGTCCCACCCCATCTGTGACTTCAGAACTGCTTCCCTAGGACATGCACTCTCTACTCCAAGGTTCGAGGCTGCAGGCACCTTCAATTCAGATTTGATCTGTATTTATTGAGCATTTATTACATGCACAATTACATGTCATTGGTCTTAAGATTTACTCACTTAAGAGAAATTGAGGTTCTGAAGGGCCAACAGCTGGGCTGTGGAGACACGGCAGATGCAGCCGCGACCTGGTCTTGCCACTCCAAGTCAAGGGTGCTTGGCAGAAAACTCTGCCTTTTGAGCTGACAGCACCTGTCCTCATCACATCACAGGCTGGGTACGGGAACTGAATGCAGTCATGTTTGTGAACTTTCTGGTAAGCTGTGACAAGATGGAAGGCCTGGGGTGACCCGATCCCCTCTCATCTTTATTTCTTTGCTTTGCACTAGCTGGTAATGAGAGCCCAAGTTTCTTATTCTTTACCAGGAAGAACTAGTGCTTGCAGACAATCATTTTAGGAAGAACACTAGCCGTCAATATAGGTAGGCACGCTCATTTTTCAATTTCTCATCAGAATCTAGGCATTAGACACCAATTTCTTTCTCTTTTTGTTGAGTGCTTTGAGACTTGCTTAAGCATACAACTGTATCTAAATCTCACACACAATTGTGGTACAGTTCTCAGATGAGAACTTCATCTTGAAAATGAGAAAGCCAGGTCAATGATATAATTCCCAAAGGGGGCAATCCTCTCATCCTATTTTAGCTAAAAGAATAATGTCAGAAAGGCTCAACGCCCTGAACAAAGTGAAGCTCCACAGCTACTGTGGGAAACTTTGTGCTGCAGAGAAAACACTACTGATGAGAGTTATTGTTCTAATAACCAACTTTTTGGGCCTACATGGATATGTTTCAAGGAATACAGGTCAAAGCCTTTCCTAAGAGGCTAAACTCGTACCAAGATCAACGTTTTGGAAGATGGTCCTTTCATTACAAATCTACATAACTACTCTGTATGAAATTCTTTCCATTATTATTGATCACTATAGATCAATATTATTCCATTTGACCCTTTCTCTTGGAACTCACTTACTGTAGACTCAGTTTGAATGATTCATTTACTAATGGACAAAGAAATATCAATGGATTAAACATTGGTGCAACATAACTCTTTTTCCACCAGAGATTATGTGACCATGAAATAAATCATGTACTCAACAATCAGAAGCAAGAGATTATATAAAATGGCCACTGAAAATGTAGTGATTGTCATTGAAGAAATACACTTTCTATACAAGTGGATGAATAAATTTGCTATATTTTCACAGAAAGATAAAATACATTACAAAACATCCTGGATGCATATTATTACCAAGACTACAGTGAAATGCATACAACTAGTAACTGAGGGAAAATCACATCTGAGCGTGTGTATTAGCCTTTGTTGGACTGTTTCTGCTTTAACCTGTTTGTAACCGTTTTGTCAATTTTGAGTTGTTTACAGTTTCTATGACTCTAAGCAAAGGATCTGCTTTACGTGAAACTGGAGAATTGCTCACACCTTACAACTGTTTTGAATGTGCGCTTTAAACAGCGGCTGACACCACCTATTCATGTCCCTTGGGTGTGTTTCTGGGGGTAAGACACTTGCAGGGCAATACTATAAAGGTCATAATTGAATTATTGTGACACAGATGCCTAGGGATGACAGTGAGATTATACGTATTATTTTCCTTGTGGACAGTTCACTCGATTATGCCTACGATAATAAAGGATAGAGATAAACAATGCAAAATGAAGATAATATAGGATTGAATAAATATTTAGATCTCTACTGAAATGATTTTTTATAAGTACTAAGGATTTAGGTTTAAAAAATCCATTTTTTTGTATATTTTGTAGACAACAGCATTGACTAAGAATCCACCATTTTAGCCTTACGCTTTGGAAAGCATTAGTAGAATTTGAATTCTGTCAGAGACCGTTCTTAATTAGAAAGCAATGTAGAACAGCTTATTCAATATTTTATTTCTTCCTTCAAAAATCCACATAGGATTGTTTGGTGACTTTGCTTTGAAGAAAGTGTCTTTTATTACTTATTTTAGTACAACACATTAAAATCAAATATCTCCTGTAGCAAAACGATTCAAGTCCCTGGAACTCAAATAATTTTCTAATAAAAAATGCATGAGACAAATAAATGCACTTTATGTTCCACAAGAAAAGGCAGTTTCAACAGGCTAATGCTCAGAGAAAATTCATTTTATCAACCAGCCATTTCATTCTTTGGTGCTGTTACAAGCTCCTTCCAGTTGCTAGGCAACCATAATTCATAGTACCTTTTAATGGATACTCTGCTACTGCTGAGAACATTAAGGTGAAGAGAATAAATGCCTTGGGTGAATCTTGAAATCTTTCATTATGCATGTCATTCTATTCCTGTAATGCTATAATGCTGAAATGTTTCTGTGGCAGGAAACTGAGTTGCCATAATTGCGTGTTCCACTCATGTATGTTTGGTAAGCAGAGCAACACGCACTTGTCTAAAATGAGTTCTTTCAAACATGATTGAAATTGGACTTTTCTACTTCTAAAGGTAGTAAATAAATCTAAAGAAAGAAAGAATAGGTTTAGAATAAAATGTCTGGAAATTTCCAGGAAGAATGAAGAAATCTTGCAGCACAAATCAAAAGTAATCAAACTGGTTCAAGCTTGATCGGGGCGGTCTATAAATACGTGGTACATCCAAGTTGAAATGTAAAAATATAACAATAAGCAAAGAGCACACTGTAAGCTGTAAAATAACCCAGGAAGGCTTCAGAAACAGGTGTATGTATGCAAGAGACATTCTGGGTCCCAATTTTATAGAACAGGACAGAGGGGTAACCAGGTATGCGTTCAGTAACACATCTCTCTATGACACTGGGAAGGGCAACGAATACTAACGTAATGTTTCATTTATTATAAAATACTCTATTTTGGTTTAATTTGTTCTCTTGATACTGACAACTTATCTGTATATTTTATACATAGATGCATCTCATTGTATTAAAAAATAAATCTAGGGTCATAACCCATAATAATCTTCGTAGAATGCATGTGCTTCACCTCTACCCCAACTTTTCTACTTATTTGCTGCACGCAGTTCTTTTAATGTAAAAATGCCAGTTTTTATCTGAAAGATTCCATATGTAACTCTTTCTGCATTTACTTATTGGCCACTGTCAATTTCTGGACTGAAAAGAAAATCTCTCAGTCTTTATGCGTGAATTACAAATGAACACCCCAGTCCACCATCTATTTGTTGATGCAGATCTTCACTGGTGCATGCACTTGGAAGGGGGCTGTTAGGTAGTCATCTGCCTCCTTCCAACCCAGAAAATCAGAATCTCTGGGAATGAATGCTGCTGGGGAAGACACCTACAGTAGAATTAAAATCCGAGACACCTATTGTGGAATCAAAATCCAAGAGAAAGCAATTTCAATTCTGGAGGTTTATTCCAAGCTAGAATTTGGGTATCCCTATCATTACACTGGAGAACTTCCTTGTAAAGATGCATCTTACATATTTTCTGGACAGAAAAATATTATTATTTTTTTAGTGGAGGAGATAGGATATCTATCCTTTGGTCACTTGGACTATTCATATTCTTTTCTTTTCAATAGCTGATTGAATTATATCTACTGCTTCTCAGGGAAACATGGTTTCTTTGTTTCTTACTTACACCATCTGTATGCCAAAAGAATTTTTTAAAAAATGTGAAACTTCCCTGTGCTTGAAAAACCAGGTAACTATCACCAGTTCCTGTGAACTCCATTCACATCCACCTGCTTAGAATAATGCAACTCCACTAATTCTTGTTAAGTGTTATCTGTTAGAGAGCCTCGCAATGACTCTGTACTACCCTGTGCTGTCTCGTTAAATGCTGGCTGCCAGCCCAGTCCAAATTCTGCTAATGAAAATGGTTGTCCTAAATAAAAATAATAGTTTACCATTGAGAAGTGTCTTTGAATGGAGCTTAACCTTTTGTGGAAAAAAAAAAAAAAAAACATTGAGTAAATAGGATTCGCAGTCCATTCAAAGCACTGACCGTAGAAATTAAGATTAAGAACTGCAGGATTAAGTCAGAGTGAGATTAGAGACTGGAGGGAAGACAGGGCTTTGGGAGAAGTAGACCTGCTGAAACTCTGTATTAAACAAATGTTGCAAGATGGGTCTTGGGGGAGTTTATTGTGTTACATGTGTGTAGTAGGCCTGCTTGCTTTGCATCTGCTAAAATTGAGGGTCTGAAGCACATGCCATCATTAAGGATCCCATGGTAAATGTACTTCTTGTAGGAGGAGGCCGTTAGTTAAAAGGTTTTGGACAGATTCCAACTGTGTAATTACATACTATCTAAATTCCCTCTATAGTTTCAACTGGATAAGGTATTTTTCACTTCTAATCCAAAAATAATTCAGATGTAGTTTTTCTCCACACTGCCACACAGCTGCTGTGTTTCTGTCCTCCAGTGGTATTGAAGTGGACAGGGATGGGTTTTCCATTAATCCAGAAACACTCATCTTTGCTTCTTAGGTTTAATAAGTTATTTGTTTAAATGTTGGATAATAATTACATTACTGAAAGCCTCACTGTATCTGGAGTACAAGGTAAATAGGGAATTTTCAACAGAGAACAGCTTAGGACTCCCCTATTCTTCTATCTTTCCTTCAATGGAGAAAACAGAATTGCTATTGAACTAACATAGACCCAAGGCTTGTTGAGTGGACTTAAAATATTTAATTAATGGGCTGCTCAGAGTTACAGAAATGTGTAATATCAGATCCAGCCTCTTTTTAATAATAGATGTTTATTTATTTATTTTGATTTTATGTGTATGAGTGTTATGCCTGCATGTGTGTAACTGCACCCATGTCATGTGGTGCCCATGGAGGATAGAGAGGGCATTGAATCCCCTGGAACTGGAGTTATATATAGTTGTTAGATATCATGTGGGTGCTGGGAATTGAACCTGGATCTTCTGCAAGAACAGCCAGTGCTCTTAACTGCTAAGTCATCTCTCCAGCCCTATAGATTTAGCACTCTTAAGATTCCAGCCTGGTCACCCACAGCTCTCATCAATACGCTACCATGATTTCTAATAAGATGGACGCTTTTGTGCTTGAACATAAAGGATAGATAACTAAACAATATAAGAATGACCACACAGATAATACCAAAACCTTACTTAACTCATTGCGAAAGTTACATGCTTAGGAAACTGGGTCCAAATCATGCTTTAGAAAGAGATGCCTAGTGTGTTTCAGTAAGAAAAGTATCCAAAGATATTGACTTGAATGGTTTTACTAAGGAACTTATTAAATTGTTTTTTTTCTTTTTTTTTTGTTACTTTGATAAATAATATTGGATGGCCATTCTTTCTTTGCACAACTACTTAATGGAATAAAATGTGCAAAATGCTTTATGTTGTGAGATGTGTGGGTTTCTTTTTGTATATTTGTTTAATATCTGTCTTTCACACCCAACTGTATATGTCATGATTATAAAGACTATCATGGACTACCAACAAAACAATTACATATGCACGTGCACACACACATTCACACATGCAGACACAGGTACACACACATACACATCTTGTTTTGTTTGCTGTTTGACATGCTGCTAAGACACAAGTAATCATTTCCAGTAGGGTGAATAATAAATATTTACGGTTAGATTACTTACAAGTTCTGTTTACCAGGTTACAAAGAAAGCATTCCATTCTGTACTATTTCACTCTAATTCCTCAGTGGATTGGAGACTGCTGTGGCACTGTTACCACCTGTGGATGTGAGCTAGCAATTTTGAAATGCAGCATTCACCTAGGTTCTGTTGACATAAATGACAAGCTCTAGAACTGCATTTCTAGCAGGCCTGGAGACACTAGCTAAGTGCCAGTGCCAATAATCACTTTCAACTCTCACTGCTGCAGTGGCGGCAGGGGCCTAACCAAGGTAATGACCCTATTGTCCACTTTTCCTGTTCTCACAAGGCATGGGCTAAGAAGGAATTCTATTCAAGGTTTCTGCAAGCTCACAATGCCTGCCACAGAGCAGGACATCCACAAACATTTACCGAGTAAGTGAATGAAAATAAAGTAGTCACAGCTGGGTGGATGGGGACAGCTTGTTGTTGGAGGACTCTGAACAAGGACATCCCAAACTAATAACCCAGTGTTGGAGCCTCTTTCCATTGCAAATCAGGGAAGAGTCTTATGAACTGTCTCAAAGACCCTCCAAAGCTCTAAATCACCAAATGGTTTGCCTTTCAAATCCCATCAGTACTACACAAATGATGCCCAGTGAGAAACAGTGAGACCCTGGAGGGGCGGAAGTTATGCAGTGAAGGGGTGAGAAAGGGAACGTCAATGTCATACAGGTATAGATCATCATCAGGGAATAATCTCAGATTGTTTCATTTCCCTGCCACCAGGGACAAGTATCGTTATTAATCAAAATACTACTTTTCTAGATAACTTTTCTCCTTAAAAATCTCACTGACAGGTAATGTTTGTTGGCTGAGCATTTTCTAATTTGAAGGGTTGTCTAGTAGAAAACTAATTACAGTTTACTAGACAAGTGTTGGTTTTGTTGAAACGGAAATTTCTTCCATTGCTCATGAAATCATTTCCACTCGAGTCTGTCTTTGTGACTGGACACATGAGAAGGGAGGGCCGCTCTTGGTTGAGCAGTCTGCCATTGGCTCTGCTGAGTCGGCTGGTTTTTCTAGAAATGGCTGCAGCCTCCTACTTGCTGTGCATGGTGGCAGGTTTTCAGTGTTTGTGAACCCACTATGCACACTGCTTGCACTGTTCCTTTGTGTCCTCAGTAGGGAACAAGCTGCAGTTTGGAGTCTCTCTCCCATTATCCGGTCATCAGTGTTAGTGCTATGGCCACGTCTAGTCACATTTCTGAATGTTCTTTAGGAAGATCAGGCAGTGCACTGTCACAGTCCTGAAGGAGTCTTGAAGCCAGAACAGGAAAATACCTCATAATTTTGCCCTGCCAGCATTTGGAGACTATTTTCCTTTTAATTACTGTCAAATTCAATTTCACACCTTTTCATTCTTTGTTTAAAGATGTACTTTTCTAGGAATACAAAATATTAACTGATATTTACACTTTGCCAAAGCTTCCTATTAATCTTTCTCTGAAACACATTTAATTGTAAGCTCAATATTAATTTGAAATTGACGTGGCTGACTATTATCTAAACAGAGAAAATGAATTTCCTGTCAAGCAAACATGCTTTTGTCAAGTTTTCTGCTTGGTCCAGTATGTCCACTGTTAAGGGTCATGATAATTCAGGATTGTGCAAAACTAGTCTCTTATTTGTGCAAAGAAAAAAGTGACTGCTCAATATTACTTACCAAAGTAAGAAGAAAACTGAAAAAAACAAACCAGAAACAGACTCATCTAGTGGAAGGTCACAGTCAATAACAGTTATGCAAATAGAAAGGAAGCTGGGGCATCAGATGTAAACTGCTGTTTGCTGAAAAATTCTAACGGAGTTCTACGTCACATTATAAAATGTTTAATTGTAACCCCATTTTAATAACACCATCTGATTAAATGAAAAGATTCCTTGCTGATCGCAATTACAATCTGTCAAACTGCATATTTATTTACTGTTTGGTTTTCTAAAACCATAAGATAAAAAGAGACAACTCTATTCAGCTTGTCAGGAAACTATAATTATTGTGTACCCTTCTGTCAGTTTCTGCATAAAACTTTTGGTCCTAAAATGGATCTAATTATATCTACATCAACATTTTTTATAAATGCTACATTTTTTTCTCCATCTCAGTGAAATTTTTGTCATTAACTAGGAAAAACATACTCTGTCTTTTAAAAAGGCATTAGCCAGGCTTGTTTGGTTTCTTTCCTTCAAGATGCTATAAAATAAAACATCCTTTTCAAAATATAAAAATATTTGCTTATGTCCCTCTCTTTTCTGGCATGAGATTATGAATAAAATCAACAGTTTGGGGCTTTCTGACAACATGGATTTTTTTTGTCTTGGATATCATGAAATTTCTTCAGTCTGCAGCAATGATAATCTAAGTCTCTTTGCAGACTATATTCTTCCATTCAAGACCTAGAAATCCCCTATAGACACAAGATGAAGATGCTGGAAGCCAGAAGGGAAAATATCGGTCAAGTGGGGCATCTTTCCCCGAGGTCCTTCTGTGTGACTGTCCACTGACTTTCAAAGCACTCATCGACTTCATTCTTCTTGGGGTTATCTACCTTGCCCCAGAACTCATAGAAATGGTGGGTATAGTGGTGTATGCCTGTAATCCCAGCATTTGGGAGGTAGAGGCAGGAGGAACATCCCAAGTTCAATGTCAGCCGGGTCTATATACTGAGACTACCACAAACAAACAAGTAATCCATGGAAATGTTTCAAACACTGAACATATATTGAATTATACAGCCCTTGCTCCCTGTCATTTGACGATCCATTTACACGAAAGACTGGCTAATCTGGGCCTTGGTATTTATACCAAGATGTTTAGGGGTGATAATAATAAATATACACAGCCCATTCTGGTGACTATAGCTGTAGGCCTCTAGTTTTAAAAATGAGTGAGTCCCAACAATATTATTTGTAAACATGAAGGTACCACATATGGTATTTTAGGAAAAGATCCTGAATTGGACCCATCTCTACGTAGTTCAGCATCTATAGTGTATTCTTATAGACTATTAGACTATCTCAAGTTAGTATAACAAATGAACATATAATGAAACCAGTAGTAATTCCAGAGAGTTCAAGCTAGATAGTTGTAGTTAGCATCATAGAAGTAGAGATTAGAATAGTTGTTTATTAGAAGTCAGGTATTGGTCAGTGAGAACAATTTCATAGATAGGAGGAAGTTCTGGTGTTCTCTGGTACAGTAGGGTGACTATAAGGAAAAAAAAAAGATTCTGATTGCTCTCATCATAAGTGATAAATGAATGAGGTAATGCTAATTACATTAGTTTGTTAGTATACAATGCAAACAATACCCAAGCATTGCACTGACCTCCATAAATATGGGAATTATGTTTCAGATAGAAACAAAATTAAAAAGAAAGTAATCTGAATTCAACTCCTGTTGCTTCATATATGGTAGGTATTTTCAAATATATAGAAAGATCTCAACTTACACACTGAAAAAGGAATTACAATTCATTAAACATGAAATAAGGTATGCTCTTAAATCTTTCCTTGTAAAACCAAACCAAACCAAACCATAATAGTACGGATGGGGATTCTATGGGCCATGAAGCCTATGCAGTCTGGCAGGGCCCAGAGGCTGTCCTGTCCACTGCCTGGCCTCTTTTCCTCTCGGGCCCTTTTAGCACCTATCTGTCCTCCAACCACGACACTGAACTCTACACGTTTCTCTGATCATGATGGTCCCCTGCCTTGGAACCTTGCCTGTCCTATTCTTCTGAGTTTCTCTCCTCCAAACACTATAAAGTTTAAAGTCTCCTGAACGTCTTTCCTCAATAGCACTGGCAGACCCATGGCAACTCCACCTTTGTTCCTTATTCAGTTTGTTGGCAGCTTGTCCATATCAGTGATCACAGCATGCTAGAATATTTTTGTGCATCCTTGTCCGATATCAAAGGCAAAAGAAGAAATATAGCATCCGGCACAAAGAAGACAATGTTAACTGAACGAATTAATCCAAGTACTTTGGCCATTTTTCATGAGGAGTTATCTGTCGCTAGGAACAAAAGTTGTTCAATCCACCTCGGCCTGCTCAAGGCACTGCTGGCCCTATTATACAGCTTTCTTACTGAAGATGGGAACTTCCTACAGCTTTCCCCACCTTTTGATCGTTCATAAACCAGCGCTTCTCATTAACAGGATCACATTGACTATCTTCTGTTTTTAAGAACTAGTAGGTTTGGGGATTGATTAAGCTTTCAAGGAATATAGGAAACTTTAGCTTCATGGTTTTAAACCCTGGCTGCACATTAAAATAGCTTGGAGAATTAAGAAAACAGTAATCTTTGGATCCCAGAACATTAGCCCAAATAACTAGAGGGTGGCCTCCTGTGTACGCTGGGCAACAGAACTGTATGATTCAACCTGTGGTTTCTGCCAGCAGCACAGGTCTGACCTCTGAGGCCCTGCTCCAGATTTGCTGAACCAGAATCCACATTCCAGCAAGACCTTAATGACTGGCATGAACATTAACATCTGAGAATTTCTCAAAACATCTCTGAATTAACCTTTTGGATCTCAAGTTCCCCCAAAACAAAACACTACATAGGAGTAAAGATTTCTTTGACTCATAGTTACAGAGTTTGACCTTGTTTCTGTCAGGTAAGGCAGCCGCGAAGGTGGGAGGCATTGGAAGTAGCCTCAGGGACCATTTGACACCAGAAATTGTCTGATAATTTGGGGCAATAATATGCCCACTACATGAAAGTTCATCTTGATTGTTATTTTGACTGGATTTAGAATCACTGAGGATATTGAGAGGCATCTCTGGGAGTGTCCTCAAAGGTATTTACAGAAGATTAGCCGAGGGAGGAAGGCCCACCTTTCACATGAGTAGCACTAGCCCATGGACTGGGGACCCACGTACAATAAAAGGGGAGATAAGATAAAGCCAGAGTGTGCTGGTAGCCCCTTTCTCTTTGCTTCGTAGTTGCCACAGGGTGAACTGCTCCACTCCACTCAATCCTCATTGCATGATGGACAAACCCTCTGTAACTGTGAGTCAAAGAAATCTTTCCTCCTATATATTGTTTTTGTCAATTGGTCACAGCAATGAATGAGAAAAGTAGCTCATATGCCCCACATTGAAGCAGGAGGTTTGGGGTTACTCTAGTGGTCTAAGAACTCAGTGCAAACCATGTAAGTGTAAGACCTACCTGAAAGATGCTTTCCAAGTCTCTACAAATGTTACTGTCCTCCTTTTGGGTTAAAAAAAATACAGTTGGTTTCATAACAACATTACCAAATCCTTTGGTAGTTAGACATTAAAATAAGTGATAAATCTTGAAAGTTCAACTACGAGTAAGTTGGAGAAATTAGGTAAATGTTTGAAATTAGAATACAGAAAGTTTGGAAACTATTGCAGTTAAAAGGTTTGAGGGCAGCATGACAGGGAAGGAGCAGAGGTTTACTGGAGCCCATATGAACAGAGACGGCCAGCTGGCACGCTCCGTAGCGCAAATCTCTTATTCAGCAGGTGGCTCACATTTTATTGAAGAATGTTGTGACTATATGAATAACATTATTCCAGAACTGGCTTCTTTTTCTTTTCCTGGAATACAAATCTGAAAGCTTCTAGTAAGTTAATTGAAGAGAATTACTTGATTTCCCAATACATACACTTACAAGCACCTTTTAAAGAGACCTTTTCCTTAGTGGCATAAGCTTCATAAATTCTAAGCACAAAGAAGTTAGGCCTTGTAGAAGACTCACTTGTATTTGTCTACTTCAGCTGTTTACCTCCTCTATCCTAAGCTTCAGGTCCAGTCTGAGGCTATTGCTAGTGTTTACCAAGAAGATTTTAAAAATAATTGAGGAAGCCATGTGTGGTGGCACAGGTCTTTAATCCCAGCACTTGGGAGGCAGAGGCAGGTGGATCTCTGTGAGTTCAAGGTCAGCCTGGTCTACATAGTGAGTTCCAGGACAGCTGGGGCTACAGGGAAACCTTGTCTCAAAAAGACCAAAAAAAATAAAAGTTGAAGAAAAGTACAATAACAATCAAATAATGCTAATATTTTAAGGATCACCAGGACATCCAAGTATGTCCTAAGGAGCATTTCATATACAGGTGCTTATTAAGACATTTCTCAGTTTCCAAAATTGTTTTTATTTAGGGAACCGTTCCTCCCTATGATTCATTTTGTAGTCTTTTTTTTTTTTTTTTTTTTTTTTTTTTTTTTTTTTTTTTTTTTTTTTTTTTTTTTTAACTTTCACTGTCAAATTACTGGGCCTCTTGGAAGTCTTCCAAAATCTTTGGGGAGTTTATTTCATGGTTTAATACATGATGAACCATTTGAAACAGCTCCTTTGAAAAAACTGAACAGAGGCTATTTTAAGTGAATCACTCTCAGTTTGGACAGAGCAGTTATTGAACGTAATGCCTTGGGACCATAGCTGGAGACATCATTAGACGTGTATAGACACTTCAATAGCAATACTTGAAGCAAAGCAGGACTATCTAGATAGATCAAGAACGACTGGTTCTATATTCAGTGTTTAATTTTAGACTATTTTACTTCATAGCAGTGTGTGTGTGTGTGTGTGTGTGTGTGTGTGTGTGTGTATGCTATCTCTATTTTCCTCACTATATTTTTATATTTTTTCTCACTATATTTTAACTTTCTACATTTTAATGATATCAGAGTCAGTTTCAAGAAGTGAACAATTTAATTAAGTATCAGATGATAAACAAGCCTCCACTGATAATTCTGTATTGCTCAGAATTGATTAAATGCTACATGGTAACTGAGGTTGGTCACTTTGGACTTTAGTACAGGATGTCACAACCATCTCCAGTAGAAACATGAAGAATCCATGCCATCCTCAATTGCTTTTCAGAGTTTTAATGTTCTTCTAGAAAGCATCTTTGAGATGGACTTAGAGACAGCCTCCATTTGTTCCTGGATTTATGTTTATGCATATTCTTTCATAGTTTTGTGATTTAATAAATTTACATTTTGAAATCAAAGAAGCATGGTTGATTCCTTTAGTGTATTTAAATTGTTTTTAACAGACTGATTAGTCTTTTCTTATAGGCCGACAGATAAATACTGAGGTAACAGAGCAGAATTTAATTCATTGCATTTGTCATCATTGGGTTATATCTTAAAATAAGACTAGATCAAATTTTGTCTACAGTTCTTGATATGATTTGTAGGAATGATAGTAATTTTCTTTTTTTAAAGGTCAGCTTAATTACATCTCCATTGAGGTCTACCTGGGGAAAAAAGGATGTATATATTCACTTTAACTGACTCTTGAACAATGATCCTCACACTTGTATGTACAGCCAAATCCCAGGATGCCCCAACACCTACAGTTTCTGATTCAGAACATCTGTGTAGGGCTCCCAAATGTACCTTTCAACAAGGTCCCAAGCAATGCTGATGATGCCTGGATTAGCTGTCTCTAGACCCAGTAGGGCACATGGCACAGGAATACCTGCCTTCTCTTTCTCTCCATCACCATTATTTCTACATTGAATGAACACTCTCTCATTTCACTCCAGTAGTGTGATGACTATGCTAACTCCCCATCTTCACAAGGACATTATGGTTTTCCTTGAAGCTAATAGATACATACTACAAATGTTGAGTGTTAACTATTTTTATTTCCGTTCTTAAAATCACAAGGGCATTTTACAAAGCTCTATTCAAAAATATGAGAAATATTTATCACTTGATTTTTCAATCTTGAAATAAAAGAACAAGTTGGATTTATTCAATTGAGAGTTTAGGAACCAAGATTTGGCTCAAAGTCAGTTTTTACTTAGCTACTTTTCAAGAAAAATATAAATTGCACCCTAGTTATTAGAATGACAAGAAATAGAGCAGCACGCTGAGAGTGCTCGACGGAGTGGAAAGAATTCTAGTGGCAGGAGGTCCACCTGGCCTCATTCTGTAGCTGGCTAAGCCAAGTAAACTGACTTAAGTGCTGTTTGTCAGAATGGTTACCTACAGAAAGCAGTGAAGGTCATGTCTAAAGCACTATGCTGTCAGGAACTATCCCTCTTTTATCTAGAAGCAATGAGATATGATGGGAAGAATCAATCCAGAGAGAGGCAGGTCTAGCCCTGATCTGAGGCAATCCTGACCATCTCTGAGACTTGATACATTGGACTGTGGTGTGAAAGTTTTTCCTTATCTTTTTCTCTGATCCTATGCTTCTTCCTGAGAAACTTGTACCATAAATGAGAAGGATCCCCATGTGATGGGAGAATCCCCATGTGGTCCTTCATTGTCCTTTGAGAGATACCGTGTAAACCTCTGATCACTCCGCATTCCACAATGACTGAAATGATTTGACTGGAAGAGTGCCTTCCATTCAGAAACACTTCTGCCCTGGGAGACCTTTTCACACTGTCTGGAGAGTTCCCAGTTCATAGCTATGAGGTAAAGTCTCTTGAGTTCAGGCCAGGACTGTTGCTAAAATCCTACAAGGCAAAAGACACTATTTCCACCATCCTAACAATGAATTATTCAACCACAAATGTTAATTGTGCCAAAGTCAAGAATTCCTGATCTAGGTAAGGCTAGATAACATCTTCGTGGATTATGTTGTGTGTGTGCATGCGCATTGTGCATCTGCATACCAGAGGCTGATTTAGAGTTTCTTCCTCAGTTACTCTCCACCTTATTTTTTAAGACGGAGTCTCTTGTTGAATTTGGAGCTTACCGATTCAGCTATACTAGCTAAGTCACTGAGCCCCAGGCATTCTCCTGTCTCTGTCTCTTCAATGCTGGGATTACAGGTGCATAACACTGTGCTCAGCTTTTACTTGGGTGCTGGGGATTCAGATTCAGGTCCCCATGTCTGTGTGGCAATCACTTTACTGAGTCAGTTATTTCCCCAATCCCTATTTTCTTTTTTTTTTGTTTGTTTTTTTGTTTTTTAGCATCAATAATAGTTCTGGGACCATAAATAAAGCTCCGGAAAGTTTATTAAAACTAAAAGGAACATTGCTTAGATTTAAAAGCATGTGATATTTCTAGTTCATTAGTCATTCCTTTGAGATAAGATTGTACAGATCCTTCCAAAGGCACACCTGTGACTCATGGACTGGTGACGCATGAGCCCATTGATCAACCTAGGTGTCTAGTCATTTCTGAGCACATATCCTGCCTTATGTAGAGAAAAGGGGTCAAGAAAGGAAACTGAACCAGGAGGTATGGCTGACCGAAGCACAGTATCACACAGAATCCCCAAAGGAAGATGCAGTCAGGGGCTCAGCTTTGCCAACATGAAATAAGTTAGTCATAGCCATATTTAATTTTGATTTTAATTATTTTTATACTTAATTTCTAAGTAAAAATTAACTTTTAATTAAAATTTATTTCTACTTTAAGTGATTTTAAGTGGTCATTTTGAAAATTCAACTACTGATCTACTGACAATAGGCATGAAGCAAGAATCAAGTCTTATAAAAGTCTACAAATAAATTCAAATAAATAATAGTTGATACAGGAAGCTAGATAGGAACAAATAGAACACTTCTTTAAGACATAAATCTAATCTCTGAAGAGTCTTGTAACCAAAAAGGACATTTGACTACATTTGACGTTAAGGTCAGAAAGTCAGGGGACTTATGCTAAACTTTGCTCTATACAATCAATATTTCTAATAATTCCAAAACGAATACCTCTTTCATGACTCAGCAAGCACTGTTGTATAAATCAGTTCCCAGAGACAGACATGAGGAGGACAAAGAAAAGACCCCAAATGCTTTTTTGACTTTTTCTATATATTTTGTAAATAATCCCAAAAGCTATTTACAAGTCTACCAGATCTCATCAAAACTTACTAACTTCAAATTTTTGTAATTTTTAAAAAGGTAGGTGATTAGCCGGGCGTGGTGGCACACACCTTTAATCCCAGCACTCTGGAGGAAGAGGCTGGCAGATCTCTGTGAGTTCAAGGCCGGCTTGGTCTACATAGTGAGTTCCAGGACAGCTGGGGCTACAGGAGACCCTGTCTCAAAAAAGACACACACACACACACACACACACACACACACACACACACACAAAGGTAGGTGATTAAAGTACTTTTTAAATGCCTCTTAGACTCTCTTAAAATTATGTTATTGGAAATTATTTTTTAGTTTTAAAGCCACTTTATCAGATACATTCATCTTACCATTTATATGTTAAAATTGCATCAGAAGACCAGTCAACTGCACTTTTCTTATGATGATCCACGTAGGCCCAAATTTAGCCATTATCAGGACTGTCATCAGTTCTTTGGGGTGAAATGGGGGGTTATGTGTCACTGGCTTGGTCTCTGAGCTTCCCTCTGCTGGAATATAAAATGCTGTGGTCTGACGTCATCTAAGGCACGGAGCTAGAAATAGCAGCATGTTTAGTTCATGCTTTTCCTAAATGCAGGTACTATATACATGTGCATTAACAGTGGAATAACCCGTGTGTTCATAGGCAAATTCACTGGGGTCTCAATTGTATCCGTAGGTTTTCTTGGAATTATCCTAAGTGCTTTATTACTTTTATGTGACATTTAAAAGTAAGAGAAAAGAAAGGAAGGAAAGGCATAAAAATATTTTAAACATTATAAGTTAGTGTATTTGCAGAAAGAAAGAGAGACAGAGACAGAGAGAGAATGTGTGTGCTTGTGCATCTCTTTTATTAAGGTAGGAATTGTGAGCCTTCTTAGAGTCACTATTTTTCAAAGGACTCATTAATCCAGTGCATATCATATACTCAGTGTATGTCTGCCATTCGACATGTAGCATGTACCTTATTTTGCAGTGTCTCTTCCAGGTTGTGTTTCCCATCGGGGTTAGGCAGTCAAGCTCTCAACTTCCGTGAGCTTTGTGTCTGGCAGTGGGAGGCAGATGCCAGTCCTTAAATAAACTGCATTATTTCAGAGAGTCACAGTGCTTTGTGTACATTTCTATCTGATCACATGTGTTTTACAGTGTTAACCACTTTCATAAAAGAGGGCACTGTGATGAGGAGTGAGTAGCAGGGCAGGGACAGAGTGCCACTTGAGGCCAATGTTTCCAAGTAGTGACATTTGAGCTGAGAATGAAAAGGGAAGATCTGAGGCACGAGAGTCCCCAACAAGAAAGACAAAGGTCATCAGGTGGGAGTGGGAGACAGAAATCCCACGTGGTTGTGCCTCTCTTAGGGCTCAGAAGAACCTGGAGATCATGCTCAGAAATATGAAAGGTTTCTCTTTCTTTTGAGAGAGAGAGAGAGAGAGAGAGAGAGAGAGAGAGAGAGAGAGAGAGATTGAGAGGAATCCATATAATGTATGATAAGAAGATCACATTAAGTCTCTGAGAACATGTTTTGTGGAAGAATGAAAGAAGAGTAGGCCCATTTGGATATCATGTATCAAACAACCCACAAAGAAGAGGGCGATTTGGACCACATGATGGAACAATGCAGGAACAGCGAAGAAGGCAGCAATGAAGGCAAATTCCACACCCAGTTTGGAGACAGATGAGTCAAGACTTGCTCCTGACTGCATGTCTGGCACGCAGAAAAGGATAAGGCCCTGGTTTTCAGCTTGAGGATCCAAGGTGGGTAGAAATTCATTTCACATCGTCATGCACTCATTGAAAGTTCCTCACTCCAAGAATAGATCCCTCATTTCTTCCTGTCAATAGTCAATTACTTTTGTATACCCTGCTCAAAGGCCACCTCCATTAATTAGGGATCCTACAGGTATTGGCTCCTTGTATCATATATATTTTTTTTTTGGTCTTTTTGAGACAGGGTCTCCCTGTAGCCCCAGCTGTCCTGGAACTTACTATGTAGACCAGGCTGGCCTTGAACTCACAGAGATCCACCTGCCTCTGCCTCCCGAGTGCTGGGATTAAAGGTGTCTTACAGGATCACAGTTTGAACTGTTTTATAACTTTAAAAAAATTTTTATTATTATATGTGATACCTCTCCTTATGTGGTATGTGTAGGTGCTCCTGGAGTCCACAAGAGGGTGTTGGATCCCCTGGAGCTGGAGTTATAGGTGATTATGAGCCAATGATATGGGTTTTGGGAGCCTGATGTGGATCCTCTCTAAGAGCAGTATGATCTTTTAACCTCTGAGTCACCTCTCTAGTCACAATTCCATAACTTGTTGAGTCTATCCTGCATTTTTTCACTAGGCACTTGAAGGGGAGGAACTATTCCCATGCCAATTTTTGTATCCTAACTTCCATCAAAGACACTGCCTCCTGAGAGTTAACAAGACCTAACTGAACTTCCTCCAAGATAGTCCTAGGTGTAGGGGACTATCCTATGACCACTTACTTGCTTGTCTCTAACTATATTGGCTTGAACAATAATACTGCATACAGTCCATGCTCAACTGCCTAACTATTGTATGTTGCAAAGCAAAGAAGAAAATAGGGGCTAGTTTTGGAACCAACTTTGGAAACTTCCAGACTGTGTGAAGTACAAAGGTAGGACTTCAAATAAGTACTCAATGCCAAGACTTCTTCTGCAGAAATTCAAGCTCTGTCTGCAACTGGAGTGGAATGCAGAATAAAGAGCTGCAGAGATTTGATGACTGAGTCTCACATCTATCTGTTTGAAGTAAAAATGTATATCTGATACTAGGGAACTTTCATATTTTCCAGTGATATGTAAGTATGAGTACGATATACTTCCCATTTTTATACTCAGCAGAAATAGAATTTGCAATGAAACTTCCTGACAACTCTCAGCATCCCAACTGTTATCACAAATATTCACTCAAAGACCATCAAAGAAAAGTAGCCATAACCAGGTCTATTTCATGGCAAACATCTGATTGCTTTCTTGTGGACATAACCCTGATCACTTAATCTTCTCATGTATTTTATTCCTGAGTGGCATCTGCAGCCCTTACCCCAAGAGCCCTCTGGCTAAGACTCTTCTTCCCTGCGCTGTGCAGCTCTGTGTTCATGGAGGTGCTTATCCAACAACCTGTAATATGGGACTTCACTGTTTTATGCATCATGAAGTTGTCATGGAGGCACCTGAAGAAATCCTTTTGTCATTCACGATTTGGTTGCATGCGTTTGTCCCATGATAGGTGTTTGATATTTCCTCCTTACTAATGTATTTTTCTCAACATTTTGATAGATTGCCCAGGGAGATTTAATTCCTGTTGCCTTTTGTTTTCTCCTTCTTTTTCTGGACTGTTCAGGAAGATGTGCATCACAATCATTTCCTTTGTGTTTACTTACCCTGTGCTATGTGGAACAGTTCCACGTTTTTTTTCCATGCTTTTCACTTTGTTTATTATATGATCATTACAGAATGATGTTAGATGTGAGGCCTCCAGGCAGCTCCTCTCCTTCTTTGCTAGCTTTCAACTTGCTAATGGCATCCCTGAGATTTTACATACGAGTGTGCCTCTGCCGTACCACAGCTCACCACCTCACCTGGGCTAACACTGTAACTAAGCTTTCAATGGCCAGTTAGAAGGGAACTTAAACTGAACTCAACAACTCTGAACCCTTAGTATATTCAGAAAATTTAAATACGCTATTTAAAAAAAATTAAATACCAAATTTCCCAGTAAACGTGGTTTATAAAGCTTTACTTTGCAAATGGTATCATTGATATGTAGCACAAAATTTTCAGTTTTTATAAATTCTTGTGCGTATAAATTACTAGGTACAATCTCATTTAGTCCTTATTAAGACATAAGGAAAAACTACCACAGGCTACCCATTTTCCCCACTTCATAAACAGGCAAAAAGCAGCTGTGCCCCGTCCCAGTTCTTATACCCAGAGTGGGCTCATGTTTCTAATCACCCCACATGAGTTCTTGTATTTTTGGCACTGTGTGCCAGCTTTCTGTCACTGTGACAATATGCCCCAGGTAATCAACTTCAGGGTGATTAAAGGAGGAAAGATTTACATTGGCTCATAGTTCCAGAGGTTTCCCTCCATGATTGCCTGGTCCCATTGCCTTTGGGCCTGTGGTAACACAGTGCATCACAGCGTGAGCTCATGGTGGAAGTTGTCTGCTCACTCATGTCAGCCAGGAAACAGAGAGAGAGAGAGAGAGAGAGAGAGAGAGAGAGAGAGAAACACACCAGGGTCCATTTATCCTCTTCAAGGTCATGATCCCAATCTAGCTTCTTCTAACTACCTCCCACCTCCTAAAAGCTCCACCATCTTCCAACAGTACCAACAGCTGGAGGCCTTTGTGGATACCAAAAGCCAACAGGCTGCTGGGTCTCTGAGTTGACCTGGGTTGCAGTGATTCTGAAAATCTCACAAAGTCTGGCAAATCCAGATCCTACGGCTCTTCTTCTGAAATAAGCAAGCTTGGCCTTGGCAGCAGAGGAGCTTGGCAGCTGGCCTCTAATCCATGAGGAGGTCCCCATGGCTGTGTTGGGATGGGGATATTTGTAGTGTGCCTGGTACTTCATTTGCATCTGAAGTTCAGGGCCTATCAGGACGGTCCAGAGCCCATGGAGAATTTGGCCTGTTGAATTACTTTTACGATCCCAGTCATAATACTGTATCATTACTGGAAAAAAATGAAGGAGAATTGGTCCAAGGTCATTCCCGGTACCTTAGTTCTTTAGCTTTTTATCAATTTCCTGTTGCAAAGAGTATTCAAGCCTTTGAGAAAACCCAGACAGATGGCAACATATCAGGAAAAGTAGAAATTCATTAAGGAGTAAGTAATAAGTAAATAAGTAAGTAGCAAATATTTCTAGGTAATTTCACATTAGCTACCCTTGCAAAACTGCCTTGGATCTCCTCCTTTTTATTTACAGAAAAATGTAAGGTCTTGTACTTTTAAAAGCGAAATTTCCTTTTTTGAGAATTTCTTACATTAGTACTGTATTTCCCTCTTTTTCCCCTTCCTCTCCCCTCCAACTCTTCCCAAACCTCCTGCTCCCTCTCAATTTTGTCATATCTTCTTGATTGTTGTTTTATTTGTTTTTATTTATGTGTATGAGCATTTGCCTACATCTATACGTGCATCACATGCATGTGATGCCCACAGAGACCAGAAGAGGGCATCAGATTCCCTAAGACTGGAATCACCAACTATTGTTAGCTGCCATGTGGGTCTGGGAACAGAACCTAGGTTTGTCTAGAAGAGCAGGCATTGCTCTTGACCACTGAATTACCTCTTCAGCCCTTCTTTTATTGTCCACGTATATACACATACATATAATCAACTGAGTATTTACTGGTATTTGTATTTATGTGTATTTAGACTTGACCACTTGGAATTAGATAACCTCTCAGGGAGCTTGACACTGGAGAGAACTGGTTCTTCCGTCTCAGCAGCCACTGATTGCCTGCAATTCTGCATCTAGACGAGGGATCTTGTGAAACTTCCTTCATCCACACTGGCATGTTAGCTGGTGCTATCGTTATGCAGGTCTTGTTTAGACAACTGCCTTGTTGAGATTTCATGAGAACAGTTGTCATATCTGGAAGATGCTGTCTAGCAGCAGGTGAGTTAAATTTCTTTTACTATGATGGAGAGGAAGTAGTATTTCAAGGTTCGTCTACCATGGGTATGTGGCACAGGAAGCCAACCCAACTTCTGGCCTAGAGGAGGCCCTGCCTCTGAGTCCAGCCTGAGGCACTGGATATGATGCTGACACTAGGATGCTATAGTCACTGGGATGCTGTGGTTGCTGGGTGTTTGGTCAGTAGCTGGCGGTCTTCCTCAACTGGGATGCTCAGGTACCCAGCTTCATCACTAGAGAAGACATCCAAGTCCTCCTGTCCTAGAAATTCTGCTCTTGTATCTCAATCCCCACAGCCACATGGCTTTGACCCTTTCTTTAGCAGAGAAAATTAGGTTCAGAGAAATCACAAGATTTATCAAAGGTGCTCAGGCAGAATACCAAGTGCATCCTTTTGTTTCATGGAAGTACTGGATCTCTCTTTTCCCGCTCACTCATTATTTCAGAAATATAAAAAGAATGTGAGTTTATTTAACAAAAAATAAAATAAAATAGGGCAGACTTATGAGTGGCATCTCAGTTGGCACAGTTAACCCAACAGCCCGAGTACCAAGTTTATCAGGACTTCTTCCACAGAGGTGAGCGGAGGTGGGGGTGGAGCTGTGAGGGAGGCTCAGTTGAGGCAATGCAAACTCACCATGTGAGAAGATTGACCCCTGCACAATAGAAATGTTAAGACCATCAGCACTCACTAGACCTGACCTGCCTGGGGTATGCTACCTGCAGGTACACAGCTCCCTGGGAGCAGGAAAAGGATCACATCACCACCGCCTGGTATGATTGTTTGGACTAAGGAGGAACTGAGACTTCATACATGACCTGGACCTGGTATATTAGTCAGCTAGCTATCTTGTCATGATAACAGATAACAGATAAATTAACTTAGAAGGGAGAAGGCTTATTTTGACTCATGGCTGTTTTGCCGTGTTGTCTCTGGGTCTGTAGCAGAGTACTGTGGGAGTATGTAGCAGAGGAAACTGCTCTCCTCATGGCTCACGGTGGCTGTGAAGCAAAGAGAGAGAGAGACCAGGGGCTGGGACCTCAGTATCTTTCTCAAGGGACCTGGTTTCTTTTCACAAAGTTTCACCTCTTCAAGACTCCCGGGCATCCAAACAGCTCCATTGGCTGTTGATCAAGTCTTTAATACATGGGGACCTGTGGGATGTCCAAGATCCAAGTTGTAATACCTAAGAAGAGGACAGGCCTCAAAGAATGAGGCAAGTATTTCAAATAACATTCTATGGTACATGGAGACCAATAATTACAAGAGGGAACTAAGAAAAATCCACACAACCAGAGACCCAGTTCAGAGATAATAGAACCATTGGCCTGAAGTTTACTTTTCCCCCGATACTGCTTCAGACACATATATTCACTCAAGACTAATTACCAAAGGGGAAACTGAGGCATAGGCAGATGGAATTGCCTATCCAGGGTAAGACATCAACAATGGGAAGTCAGGCAGGGCTTAAACGAAGCTTATCTCATCTTGGACGACCAACGAACTCACACAAATTGCTTCTCAAGACTGATGACATCAGCATTCAGCAGGTGCTACAACACCCCTGATAATTGAGAGGACCCCTCCCCATCTAATGATTTGATTTCATCTGGTCTTATATTTTCTTCATCCAAACCTTACCTTTCCAAGTGAATTGTCACCTCCTGCATTTTAACATATACTGTACATAGCATCTAATAGATCTGAGGCACGATGGAGATACCCCAAAACATCTAGGGAACCAAAGAGATGTTACAGTGAAGCACAAGTTCAAAGACAGCAAAGCACCTGCTCTTTGCTGGGCACCCTCATGTGTTGCTGTAATCAGAAATGAGGTTGCCTTGGGGAAAGCAAAACCAGCTACTTGCCCAGGAAAACACCCACAGAAGAAGCTGTTAATCAAAGCAACACAGTCATTGGTGGTAGTCTTACTAGTCTTCCTTTACTTATTCATTTGTTTGGTCTTTTTGAGAAGAGTCTCCTTGTAGCCACAGCTGGCCTGGAACTTACTTTGTAGAGCAGGCTGGCCTCAGTCTCTCAGAGGTCCACCTGCTTCTTCCCCCTAAGTGAAGGGATTAAAGGCGTGGGCCACCATGTCCAGCTTTGTTTATTAATTTTTAACTATTGTATATATACATAAAATTAAAAAGATGCTTCAAAATGCTAATAGTTTTGTTGGGGTTTGGGGCAGGGGTACTCAGGAATGAACCTAGGCCCTCCCATAAGCTCTACCACTGAACTACAAAACAAATTCTTTTCTTTTTTACTTTTTATTTTGAGGTAAAAGTCTTGAATTTGCAATTCTCTTACCTCAGCCTCCTGAGTAGCTTGAGTTACAGGCCTGTACCCCAAGACCTCTTTGTTTGTCTTTGATAACCTAGCAGCACAATGTTTTTAGCAGTTCTTAAGAACTGCAGAGTTACTTTTAATTCCTAGGAGTTGCAAGTTTTACCTTGTATAAAGGATAGCCCTATCTCAATTTGGCGAACCATTACTTATTTCTGCGGTTTAGTAGAGTAGCTACACAATGGATATAAGAGATGTAAAAAATTTTCATAGTCTAATATGGTTTCAGAGGTGGATAATTTTTTATTAAAGATGATCAGCATTGTTATTAAAGAAAACAATCCCCAAATGTTGAAGTATAATGCTTTTCAAATGTAACACATTTTGATAAAGTGTTTTGCTTATCAAAAAGAGAACTACTACCTTGAATTACAAAAAGGTAATCACAAAACTTAACATTTTCTGTTCAATAGTACCTATATTTCCCAAGGGAATTTGTAGAGTGCATTAAACTCAGGGACGTTCAACTACCACCTTGGTCATTACACGTTTATCAAAATGCTCAATATATTTATCAGGTAAAGAAAAGTAATCTTTTGTCTCAATGATTATGATATCTGTAACATTTTAAACGATTTCAAACAGGAATGTCAAAGCTAGTATCTTAATGATTCAAAGAAATGGTCAAACCCTGAAGCACTTTGTATTTTTCCTCCCATTCACTGTGTGCCACTGTGGGCAGAAACAGAATGTAAATGGCTAATACAAAAAGACAAAGATTATTCCCTCAGGTAACGCTTGTCCACATTAGAGGACCTGGAACTTTCAAACTAGGGGAAAAAAAAAATCCTAAAGTGGACAGAAAAAAATGAAAAAAATGTAATTGAAAACCAAAACACGGGCTTAAAATCTCCCTTGTGCTCTAGATAAGAACAGTCAAGGAGTAATGGCAAAGTGGTGCTTTGAAATGAGACTGTTTCTTTGTTCTCCTGAAATACGTTTTAGAATAATTCTCCCATGACCCCACACCAAAAATAAGTTGATAATGCAACATTTTAATATTAAAAAGTACTACAAATCAAGTAAATGTCAAGTTAAAGGTAGACTCATTTTGAAATAATGAAATAGTCAACACCGGTCATAGAGGTAAATCTCTTAAACATGTTAAATCTCTGCATTCCTACTTTGGCCCCTTTCTGCCCAAGGTTTTGGGGGGATTAGGAGGAAACACGTTCCTTTAAAGTCATAGTTATATGCAGAGTATTTCTCCACAAAATATCTGTACTCAGAAAATTTAAATATTTACGTAAAAAGGAAAACCAATACACACTGTAATATTGATAAATGCATCGATTTAATTGTGGTATGAGCTAAGAATAACTGGCAGTGTGCTGACTAAAAGGATAAAGCTTAGCTATGTTTAGGGCTGAAACTGGTTTAGATTGAAAGTACTGCAGTGTGCTAAATACATCTTGACCCCATGGTACATGGTGCACAATACTATGTGTTTTCAAAACCTGGAGCACTTGAATAGAGCATGGTAGCACCTGTTATAATCCCAGTGTTTGGGAGGCTGAGGCAGGAGGCTTACAAATTCTGAGGCTCACACTGTGATCCCCAGCAGGGCTCTCACGATTTCAGTTTACCTCACAAGTGCTGTGTGTGGAGGGGGCTTACACTCAGTTCCTTGACACACTAAGTTCTGCGTCTCAGCCACACCGTGGCCCTGGGGTTCTGTTTCTACTTGCTGTCTCTAAGACTACCTGCTTTTCACCCCTCTCCTGCATTGTCTTTCCTCAAACTGACAGAAGTGCTTTAGGATGCATTCTACTAATGATTCCAAAGTTCCACGGAGGGACTGGGAGCTCAGTGCTCTAACCTGGAAACTCCTCTTTAGGGGCCTACTTAGATACATGTCTGTTCACATGTAACTCTGTAACTCCATTTCCTTCCGTCTGTTTATTTGCTAAGGACTGCTTAACTAATGGATGTGCAACCAGGAAGAAGAAAGATTCCTTGAAGAGCAGCGCCACGATTGTTAGCCATTAGGATGCAAAACGAACTGCGGAACATAAGAGGGGAACTGTGGGCTAGATACCAAGGCTGCAAGAGACACACTGAACTAAGAGTGATTGAAGAATCAAAATGAAAGGTATCAGCAATCAGGGAAGCCATTAAAGCCTCTTTCACAGAAAATCCATGAGTGGGCAGAGAATACTTTGAAGAATTCAGAAATTTTTCTGTAATCTCTGTGGTTCACATTATAAATGTAAAAATGAATAAAAAGGAGTTAATTTGATTTACAAGTTGAAAAACAATGACCTTTGGGAAAGGCTGGAGGAATTGGGGGCATGTGGACCAGGTAAAACTTAACTGCTGAAACGACTTAATAAATGTTAAATTCTTGAAACTACTTGCTCTCCAAGCATCCAATGGCTCTGGCAGACAGAAGGCTGAAACTACGGTACGAGATTTGGAGCTAACATTAATGAGGAACTTCCTGGAAGAAATCTAAATCTCTTACTGCAGTTTAACTTACTGTTAGAAGGTTAATTAAACACAAACAGGCTACCAAAGAAAGCTGTGGAATCTGGGCTCTTGGGTAGAAAACCACATATCTCAACTGGTTTAGGTTTACGCCAGCCCAGACAGAACAGGCTGAATCGAGTAGTTTGCTTACAGGATATCATGTAACTGATTTTTACAGTTTTCAACTTCTATCATGTATGAGTGAAGTGCAGATTAACTTGAGCCCAAGAACGAAAGAAAAAGTACAAGGCCCACATCCCAGTTCATTTGGCTTTGATTGCTTGGCATACGAAGAAAAGTGTGATTTTTAAATTGGCTCCTTTCCGGAACACTATTAAAGAGAGCTCTAGCTTGGAATATTTTATTATAACACTAAAAGATAGCCCAAATCATTAACATCCTGAGGCCATAGAAGGTCTTATCAATAGCATATTTCAAGCGGCCTGTTTTGAGGAAAGAAAGGGCTTACATAAAGCTTAGCATCTAACCGCAAACAACATTTATTTTTGGCTTTATTAGGGATTTATCACACACAAAAACAAACAAGACCCCAAAGCCTACTCATTTTTTTTTAATATGTGGTCAAACATAAGAACAGAAAGGCAGACCTTCCTTCGTGGCATTAAAGTGGATTAATAGATTGTTCTCCATTCTACAATAGTCAAAAAAAGGCGGGGGGGATAATTTGTGTGGGAGGCACTATCCTGTAATTCATAATTTCTGATGAATATGGCATGACTCTAAGTAACTGTTTTCATGCTTTCCCTCCTGTTCATAGCACGCAACATCATTTCTTTTCATCACCCATTTCATATTTTGTAAAGAAAGAAACAAACCTCTGCGACATCTTCATCTTAAATTTCCGCTTCTGCTATTGGCTATGGATACAGGGTGATACCATCAGCTCCACAGCATACTGAAGGGCCTTAATCTCCAGTCCACTGTTACATATTTTATGCATTACGCAAAATAAAATACCTCAAGATTTCGAAAATATTTATTTTTAAAAAACAATAATCAAATTGTATCACATTTTCTGCTTGGCTTTGAAAGCTGCATTATTCAGGAAGCCCCTGGTCCTTCCCATAATGGCAACATATTAGAAATTCATGCTGTTCTAATCCATCTGAACTCCTTGATGCACAGCACTCCCCATGGGCCCTGAGGAGTACTCTTGTTTCCGTTTCCTGAGTCCTGCATGGTACGTAGTGAAGTGGTGGTTGTCAAAACAGTTGTACAGTGGCCTTTGAATGCAAAGCGTGCGGTGACTGCACGCTACAAATGACAATAAATCTGAGTATATACATTATGCTGGCTTTTGTTGCCTGGAAAAAAGAAGGCATTTGGGAAATAAACCCCCCAATTTTATTGCCTTTTAACATCTTTTTTTTTTTTTTCCATTTTAAACTCCAGAACTGGAAATTTGAAGCATTCAAAGAAATTGAAATCTCCTTTGTTCCTTTTTTCATTGTAAATTTTCTATAATGTGCCATTAGAAACCACACTCCACAAAAGCCCAGGTTCTAAATGAATCCTTTCTGTGAGGCCATTTGAAAACTTTGCACGGTTTTTCTTTGTGTGAAAGAGCTTCTGTTGACTGTACAAAGAACAAGCAATCGCCACATATAGGCCAGGCAGAGAGGCCTGGATGACTTTATACAAGGTTGCATTTCTCCTTCCACCAATCGGTGATTAAGCCCAGCAGTGACTAAATCAGAGTGGGGAGCAAAAGAAGGGGGTGCTTGATTCAGTTTGTAGAAATCAAAGGATTTTTCTGAAGCCATGAATATTTACTATGGGCATTTTCTTCTTTCTTATAAACTAGTTTTTCAGTTCTTTGGAACAACACACAGCCACACAAACACCATCACTTGCTTTTTAATGGTGATATCACACTTGCATCTTAAAAGAAATCACCTGTTCAAAAAGTTAAAATATCTTTATAACCAGTTGGGACACAGCTAAAATACTGAGAAAGCCAAGGTCACAATTGCTCAGGTACATTGGTGCATACCTACAACCTCACCACTTGGGAGGCTGAAGCAGGAGGATTTTGAGTTCAAGGCCTGCCTGGGCTACAATGTGAGACCCTGTCAGAAGACAAGAAGGAGAAGGAAAAGGAGGAGGAGAAAGTAAAGGAGCAACAGCAAAGAAATTTATTAAGTAAGCACGATGGTTAATTTTGGTTGTCAACTTAACCAAACCTAGAAACACCTTGGAGACAAGCCTCTAGACACATCTGTGACTTTCTCCATTGGCTTAATTGAGGCGGAAAGACCTACTGTAAATGTGAGCAGCACCATTCCACGGGCTGGGATTTTGGACTGAAGAAAAAGGGGAACATGGACTGAGTATCACCATTATCTCTCTCTGCTTCCTGATGGTGGATACAATATCATCCCTGCTTCACTTGCTTGCCACCCATCTTTCCCCACTATGACTGACTGCTCAAACTGTGAGCTAAAATGAATCCTGCATCATGCAAATTGATTTTGTCAGGCATTTTGTCATAGCAAGGAAAAATAGATAACTAATATAGTAATTAAGCTGACATGTCTAGTGAATCCTGGAGTCTGGAGCAAGATTGTGTGGTCCCAGAAGGAATCAGGTAAATTTTAGCTCTGGAAAAGATTGAACCCATCAGTCAGCCAGTCATGGGTTTCTGCCTTGCTTTTATGAGAACTGCGCATTACAGAAACGACAAGTAAACACTGCCCTCGTTCACGGCTGGGCTTCCGGGCTCCAGGGACCTCAGCTTGGACTGCTGAACAAGTCCAGCTCTGCTGCTAGATGGAGTGTGGGGCTTGCTGGTGGTTAACGAGCTTATCCAAGGCTCCCATTCCACCACAGAACCAAACTCCACCTTTTGAGAAGTGCAGACAAATCAGTTACCTGTGATCAACATAACTCAGGGGAATTTTGAGAAATTGGAACTCTTGCATATGGGTCATGAGTAGCTGTTGAATTTGAACCTAGAGAATAAGAAGTAATTGGCACTTTTTCAAAAGTATGTACTTAAAGAAATTCTACACTGTTTTATAGCCTGTTCTTGGAATAAAGAGACTGTAAGAAAATGGAATCTTTTTAAGAGTGCCAAAACTTTAACTTGTTGCAGGAGTTCTCACTAACTACTGGGTAAGGAGTCCCAACTGACCATAGAAAGGCACGAGCAAGAATAAGAAAAAAGAAAAAAACAAAAACAAGAACAAAAAGATCCCACAAAAACAGTGGAGGAACACTCATCCTGTGTGTGCTGAACCCTAACTAGGCCTGTAGTAAATTTCAGCAGACAAAACACATTTTCTACTCTGGTCATCTTTTTACCTGAAAGATGTTCTGATAGAGCAGACTTAAATATATGGTAGACCAGCCAACTGCTTCATAGATACTTAGCCACTTTAATGCTGCCCACATTATGGAACTTAATATTTCATTGGGTCCTTTTTATTTTATTTTTTATTATTTCAAAAGACAAGATGTCACTATATTTTGCTTAGCTTGACCCCAAACACTTGGATTTAAGCCATTCTCCTTTCAAGCACCTGGAACTACAGGCCTACCTCCATATCCAGCTGTATCCACGTTACAGATGAAGATAATGAATCAAAACAGTATGTAAGTGGCTCACTCGGTAGGTGGCAGCCCCAGGATTTGAACTGAGATAGTCTAGCCCAAAGGCATCGATTTTAGTCACAGCACTATACAAGGACACTCCAATGAAGGAAAAGACTTTTTTAGTTAATAGTAGGCTCACTACTGTTTTTTTTTTTCAGACAGATGTGAAGAAGATTAAGGATTAAAGTATAAATACCTCTTTGAAGTATTCTCTCTTGTGCATTTTAACTTCTTCAGAAAGGTCACACAGGCACAGGCTTGGGAAAGCCATTTTATCTAACTAACACTTACATAATGCGTCCTATGTATAAACCACCGGTCTTAGAGATTTATCAAACTCTTTTAATTTCATGAGGTAAAGGCGTATTGTTGTCCCCATATTCCCAGAAAATAAAGCTAGACCATTTACTGGCTGAGTCACTGAGTAATCACTGACACCCTCTGAACTTTCATATTTCATTAGTAAAACTGAGATACTAATACATCATTCAGAGATAGATTTTTGGTTAGGGATTAAATTTTTACGTCTAACATGCTAGGTGTGGAACCACTTATAATCAGTAGGACTGAATCACTTATGTCGCCAGTAGTTACAAGAAATAAAAATGTACAAGAAAATTTACCTTTAAGATAAAAACCTCACTAAAGAGTATGTATTATAATGTCGAACAGTAGCATACATAACATGCAACAGAACGTACAGTAGGCATCATCATATCTAAAATATATATGATTTTTTAACTAAAAAGCAAAATATTTTTCTTCTTTGAACTATTCAAATACTAAACCGTCATGAGAAATACTGGCAGAAAGGTCAGTTCATAATGCTAAGAGCAACAGGATCCACCATGTCACACTTAGGAGCTTCTAGAAAATACAGTTGGAGCTAGTTGAGCTTATATCTAAACCTGTGGCTTCTAGTCACCATATTTATAAAACTCAGAAAATTCCTCACTGAGAATCTACAAATGTTAGCTTTTGCCAATTCTTTCCATGTTGTAGGTGATCTTAAAAGAAGATCTACGAACAAACACTACAATTTTTAGGTTTTTAACTCCCTGGAAATTTTCTCTCTCATACTTTTTAACTTCTCTAAGTGTCATACAAACAGGCTTGGGAAAAGCACTTCTGATTTCTGTAGCCATTATTGTATGTCTGTATGGACACAGATAACCCAAACTCTCCTTATTTGCAAACATAATTCAAAGAACAGCAACTCCATCAAGAATTAGATTGTTTTTCATTTAATTTTAATATCAACTTTCTAGTTGATACATGAAATGTGTACATGTTTATGGGATCCTCTGTGCACATATGCTGTGTGAGGCTGAGCAGTCTGATTTATTGAGATCCTGTCAGGTTAGACAGAGTTTTAGGTTTTCATAACAAAGAATGATGCGATAACCTTACACACAAAGAAAACAATCCTGTGTTGCTTTTTAAAATTAGAATAGGCAAATATGAGGGACCATTCATCTTTAGGTACACAACCTGTACTTGGTGATGCTGTGAAAATGGCTTCATAGCCTTCTCTCTGTCCTTGCTATTGTCTGGTAAAGTTATTCCACACATCTCATCTGATCTGGCTTTTAGGCTTGAAAACAATTTCTTACCATGGTCATCCATCCAGAGTCCTACTGAGAGCAGATTTTTCCTATAAAAAAAAAACTTTGCTAATGTTCCTACCTCAAGTCTCTCAAATCTTACTAGTGGTTTCTTATAATCCATCCTATCAGGCCTAGTGTTTTTTATTGATTATCGAAGCCTTTGAAACTTCCTCCAATTTATCTGCTTTCTGAGCTCTCTCAACATAACTTTTCCTTCCTCAAGTCAAAACCATCCCTCAAGTTTTGCCTTCACTCCGGCCTTTTCTGCTAAATTTTATACCTATAGCAGACAGTTCTGTAATCTCTACAACTAGAAATAGCTAAAGTTCATGACCACTGCAAACAAACTTAAAGCATCTCTTGGTCTCTAGTTGCTTCGTGCTTCTCTCTAATTTTCATAACCATTTATGTTTTCTCTGTAAGCTGCTAAGACAAGTGATCATTTCTTCCCAAATAATCATCTGAGCCATTCAAACATTTAGACTATGGTAAGGATTGATGGTACACAGGCTGACACATGGGATAGCTGAAAATAGGAAACAAAAGAAATTGTTTCCTAAAGGAATTGATAGACAAAAGTCAGCCCTTGGTACTGCTGCCTTTATAGGACTTCCATCACAGCACTAGTGTCTACCCAATGCAAGGGTCTTGGAATCTATCCAGAAAGGTTCCCATCTTGAAACAAAGACAACTAATTTAATCAGAACAGCTGCTTTTTCTGAGACTATGCTGGCCTGTAAAACACAGATCTACTATAGATTTAATCAATATCATTCACTAGACCTATGCTGTCAAAGATAGTAGTCACTAGGACTCCTATCGATGTAAAGGGCTTAAAATGAAAGGAAATTAAATGCCATACCACTAGGCACATCTAAAGTGCTTATTGGCAAGTGGTTGCTATTACGGGCAACAGATTACAGAGGAGTTCTGGTATCATTGGACAGTGCCAAAGCTTACACAGAAACTCACTAGTGATGGCAGTGGCTGAAGATTTGGGCTTACAGCATTGACTGTGAAAAGCAATGTCCTGAGTGGGCAAGATTTCATACATCACCAACACATGGCTTGAAAGGCATTCCATAGGCTCACTGTCCAGTAAAAGCCTTGACGGACTCAACTCGAAGTATCTGAGTGGCAAGTGAGAGCTTCACTCCTGTAGCTCTATCTGCCATGCAAAGTGCTTAAAGCTCCATCATGTTAATGGAGGGAGGGAAGGAGGAAGGGAGGGAGAGAGGGAGAGAGAAAGGTTTTTAATTTTTTTTTATTTATTTTTATTTTGCTTTGCACATATGTAAGTGCACCCATGTCATTCATGCAAAGCTTATGGAGACGAGAAGAGGGTGTCGGATGCCCCTGGAACTGGAGTTATGGATGGTTGTTAGCTACCACGTGGGTGCTAGGATTCAAACTCTGGTCTTCTGAAAGAGCTACCAGTGCTCTTAACTGCTGAGCCATCTCTCCAGCACCAGGAGAGGGAGGTTTTAAATCTAGTTTTGGAAGTGACATGAAAAAGATCCACTGGGAGAAAAGTTGAGAAAGTGGCCTGCTTTGTGGTTGCACTGAAGTTCACACTCACCTCTCACAGATGGTCTGAGAAATGCTAAGGGGATTAAAATGCGACCAGGATGGATGTACAATTTATGATGCAAAAACCTTTTCTTTTGAGAATGAAACTGTATGTGTTAGTTACTTTCTATTGCTGTGATAAAAACACGGACCAAAACCAACTTGGGGAGGAAAGAGTTTAGAAGGCTTACAGCATACTCCACCTTCTAGGGAAGTCAAGCCAGGAACTCAGGGCAGGTACCTGGAGCACAGACCACGGAGTTACACTGCCTACTGGCTTGCTCCCCTGGCTTGTGCTCAGCTTGCTTTCTTATTCAATTCAGGACCACCTGCCCAGGGAAGGCATGACCAACAGTGGGCTGGGCCCTCCCACATCACTCAACAATCAAGAAAATGCCTCACAGACATGATTACAGGCCAATCCAATGTAGGCAGTTCCTCAATTAAGATTCCCTTTACCCAGGAGTGTCAAGTTGGCAACTAAAGCTATCCTAACACTGTATAACTCGCATATTTTTCTGTGGCCCAAATTCTATTCCCCGCAAGAGGATGGAGTGGGGCTGACAGACAAAACAACCTCCCCACCCCCTGCACACTGACTGCCTCTTTCTTCTGCTTCATAATGAACAGGGTCTCTAGAACAGAGGGTCTCTATGTAAGAAAGACAGGGATGCCTGATTGAGCCCAGAAGCTGAGTCTGGAGGCATTGCCCAAAAGAACAGACATGTTGTTTTTTGAGATGATGACACTGGCTTACAACATGTTAGGGGGTGATTTGCATATTAGTATGTTTTTAAAGTTTGAGGACTATAATCTAAAGTCCCTGGTGATAGTGCTGAATTTCCTATCACTGGGAGTGCTATACATGGAGTTGTCCCCTCTTGGCCACCCAGATAGCTACAGAGTTCAGAATTCTATCCACTGTGTGGTCTTAGTTTTTACCTTCCCCCAAAACTACGTTTGAGTTTCTTCTGACTCTACTTTTGTACATTATATCCCCTTATATTTATGTTTATGAGAGAAACTCTCCTGCAAAGTCACACAACATAGAGGTATTTTCTGAAAATGATTGTGCTAAATAGTAATATGAAAGGCCTTTTAAAAATAAGAAACAGTGTATAATAATAAGAGCAAGTCAATCTATTTGTTCACTGAGAACCTGATAGCACTATTCAGTGACTTAGGAAAATGACAATAGTTGGACTGTTAACTGGCTGAACAATGCAGACTGGATAACATGAATTAAAAGTCCCGGCTAGCCTGCTAGGGGCTCTGTGATGATATGGGAAGCCCTACTCTGAGCTGTGTACTGCTGAGCTCCTTTGTTCCCACTCCTTAGAACACAGACAAAAATTAAGTTTGTAAATGATATAAAACCCAGAAGCAATGCTTTTATGATAAGCCAGTGTTTCTCAATTCTGCTTGCTATAGATACAGACCAGATCCCCCTTCTCTGGGGGAAGGCCTGGGAACTTGGCTTTTTTGCTAATTTTCCAGGGGATAAGATTCCTTTAGGGGGCTGGAGAGATGGCTCAGCAGTTAAGAACACTGACTGTTCTTGCAGAAGACCTGGGTTAAAAAAAAAAAAAGAAAGAAAGGAAAGGAGGGAGGGAGGGAGGATGGGGGCTAGAGGGATGGCTCAGTGGTTAAGAGGGACCCTGGTTCTATTCCCAGCACCCACATGGCAGCTAACAACCATCTGTATTCCAGAGCTAGGAAATCCGGTGCCCTCTTCTGACCTCTGCAGGCATTGCATGACACAGGTGCACTTACACACATGCAGGCAATACACGCATACACATAAAATAAAAAATAAATAAAATATTTGAAAAAAAGATTCCTTTAAATGCTTCAAAGTCACAAAATTGTTCCATACACCTTAATGGCAATGAGTTTTAACCAACACAATTCTACTTCCAAAATAGTAACAAAAAGCTGTTTTCTTGCTTCCCTAACAAAGCAAATTTATGGGGTTTTCGAGTGGTAAATGAGGGAATATAGGCTGATAGTAAACCCCGCTCAGATGTGGTGATCTTACTTGTGGGGAGGAACCCAACAGGATACGTGAAGTAATATCATTTTCAATGACTTTTTACCTGAAAGCTGGTAAGTCATGTTTTGTAGCAGCACATTCAACTGTATTTAGTACTTTGGGTTACAAATACAAATGATCATACAATTGAATGAACTGAGTTTCCCTTGACATAAAGATGAAAACAAAAATTATTATAGGAATTTGCAAGATCTACAGAGACCATTTCCATAGCTAAAAATATCTCCCTGCATCCAGAAGGCTGTGCACACAATGTAAAGGTCCTGCATCAAGCTTCCCCTGCCTGTCCAGTGACTTCCACTCCCCACCACAATCAGGCAAGCTGGTTCTTACCACAGAGATGGAGTTGGAGAGCAGTGTGCCATCCTGACCCAGCATGTTGGACACGGTGATCTCTGGCAGGTCCATGCTTTGCGGATGGAACGGGAGCAGGCCATTGTGGTTCATGGGGTGACAGAGAGCGTGGTACCCCGACTCCACCTCATTCAGGTGCACCAGCGAGTGGTCAGGGAGGGAGGGAGGTGTGATAGGTGGAATGTTAAAGTCTTCACTCTCCAGACTTGGGCCAGGGTAGGACTGAAAAGACAGGAGTGACAGAGTTGGTAATTAGCATCTCCTTGATCGCCATCTTTGGGCACAGGTGCACAATGGCCTTGCGATATGAGCAGTAGTGTGAATTTGGCCAGGAAGTTTCAAACACTGGGGTCATCCTGCTACCATGTCTCTCTTATGTGTGAAGGAAAACACCTTTGAGACCTTTCCCCTTTGGTAGAAAGCCTGCTTCCCTTAAGTTGTTTGTTTTTCTTTTTTTTTGTTTGTTTGTTTGGTTTTTCTGTTTGTTGTTTGTTTTTGTTTTGTTTTTCTAGGAAGTTGACATCAAACAGATTTCAAAGATCCCATTAAAATTTTCCAGAGTTTTAATCTAGCTAAATAGTTTTTTTTTTTTTTCCATGAGAATTGTAGGGAAGGAAGGCAATTTATAAAACAGTTTGATCAAACATGTTTCTTGGGGCTCCCTACTGCTCAGATTATGGGTTGTAGTAAAAATGAATTCCAGAAGTCTGGGGCAGTTGCTTTTCAGTTTTGAAAACCTACCTGCTCATAGCTGGCAAAAGAAAAGTTATTCATTAAGAAGTAACTTAAGCATGTGGCTAAGTGTAAAATGCCTAACTGAACATTTGATGTGGTTTTGAAATACCAAAAATGCTAATTTTAGAAAAAATATTTTATCATCAGAATAGGAGTGATGACTACTTGCATGGTCTCTATGAACATTTATTTGATTTTCTCCTAAAGGCTGATAATACTGCTACCATTTAAATTTAGTTCTACCCGTGGTAAATGACAGAAACAATTAATATTATTCTAATACTAATTCTGAAATAAAAGTTAATCAGTAAAATAAATAGCATTAATATATTGGAGGCTTTTCTTTTATAAGCTAGCTTTAAAGTAGGAAGGGAGGGATGGAAGAAGAAAGGAAAGATTATATAAAGACAAGTCTACTTAAAAATGGAATGTGATGAAAGTTGAAAAATACAAGAAAGAACAGAATAAAGAAACATTGCTAGCAATTAATATTAATATACAGTGATATTCAGTAGTTCTTTGTAGAACAGGTGTCATAATGTGAAAAGAAACATTTTGGTCCAGATAATTCTTGTAAGACTGTCTTTCAAATTCAGGGGGCCTTCAGGGTTTTGGTACATGGATAACAAGGAGCCCCTTGTCTGACTGTACAGTGACTGCTACAGTGTGCAAGATTTGAAATGAGCAGGCAAAGTATAGGAGCCAAAGAAAGTAGTGTACGGTATTCATTGGGTGTTCAGCCAATAAGCTTCATGCTTCCCTGTCCAAGTGCCTGGGGTTATTTTTTCCAGATGGCGTCTATTTGTCTAACAGAAAGAAAAGCTTTAACTTGCACTTGCTAACTGTTGTACAAGTTTTGATATATTTGTTTAGGTGCTGTCAAAAGACAAGATTAAATGGAAAGCTCCTTGGAACACCTGGAATTTAGAGGTGGCTATGGAGAAGTATGTGGGCTTGTATAAAGCGTGTCTGCAGTATAGGAAAGGAAGACTTGATACACCCTTGCAGATAATTTTTCTTAAATATGTAAGATTCTGCTAAAAAAGTCACGAGCTCTAAAGTTAAATCACCCACTACCAAAGTCTTCAGTTAACAGTACATATTTCTTGTCTGAAATATATATAGATCAGTGCCCTGTGTCAAAGTTACAAGGTTGATTGAATTCCCACATACCTGGTGTATTTTGGACCCTGAGTATATAGATTCAAGCTTGCAGGTCTTCATAGGAATATTCATAAAAGATATAAAAGATGTCCAGTGGAGAGGAAGAAAATATTTATTCATTCCTATTTCATACAAAGTACTACTATCCAGGGCCCTTTCACTGTCTTGTCTTTATTTAACACTTACAATTATTCTTTATGTGGCTGCTATTCTCCCCTTTTCCTGGTGAGAGAACTGAGGCTCAGAAGGTAAAAACTTGTCCAGTTACTTGGCAATCAGCTTAGTTCAGATACAGGAGATGGCTATAAAATGAAAGAAGATACCGTTGTCCCCTCCCTTCCCTTCCTCCTTTCTCGCTTTCTTTGCTGTGATCCAACCCAGGGACTTGCACACATTAGGCAAATGCTCTACCATTGAGCTCTATCACTTAGTGCTACCATTCTGTCTGACTGATGCAGACTTTGTTACATAAAATTTCCTACATTTAAGAATTAGTATTACCACAAACAGCAGGCTTTTACTTGTCTCAGATTCCACCACAACGCTCACCATTAAAGTTAAATATTTACTCCACATAAGCATAAGAATTCATAATCCGTTTCTCTGTCAGCACTGAAGATGCTGAGTTTTCAGTGACTAGCTTTGAAGAAGTTGACTAGAGTCTGTTTGGAACTTTCCTGAACAAGGCACAATTAACACAGAGTAAAGGAGAAAGATGTTTTTAATTTTAGAAGTGTCATTAAACCTCTGAAAACACTAAGTGATATTTCACCCAGGGTGCAGCCTGACTCTACATTCTAGAGTTTCTTCAGTAGTTAAGTCTTAATTTGTGGTGTTTTAAAGGAAGGTTTAATTGGTATCACTTTACATTCAGTGATAACAATTGTGCTGCAATTTAACTAAGCTACATGGTTTATTTTCATGTAATTACACATTAAGGTTATTTAATCCATGCAATTATATACCAAAGCACAGTTCTATAACTTAATCGGTAATGGGTGGTTATGTGGGTCAAGAATTTTAACAACATAAGGTTACTTAGTAGTTTCTGTTCTTTACATTAGAAAGTCATAATGTAGTTATTTGCCATGAGCCTATTATAGTGTAATTGATGCCCTATAAAAGTACTGTTGTAATTATTTAAATGTTAAAATGTCCTAGAAGTTTAAAAAAGTTCAGTGGCAGACTAATTTCCAATTTTTTAAAAATGTGGAAATGAATTAGTTAATTCTTCACTGTTGATTTCTACGACACGACAGGTTTACTTTGATTTTGAAAAACTTAACGGTCATGTGTTTAAGTTAATAAAGGCTTACATTACATGCAGTTTGCTGTTTGGGGTGATACAGTACAATAGGATGTGATTCAGTACTTTCATTCCCCATGAAACTCCCTGTTAGAATTACTGTTAAATGTTTGTTGATGAATAAACAAAAGAATCACCAATGCATGAATCATCAATCTGAGTCTTTAAAAGCATGAAGCTTATAAATAAAACCACTGTTACTTCACAGGCTTGAGTAATTATTTTATACTCCCAAGACAGCCCTGCCTAGTTCATAACACAGAAGCAACATTCAAGTCATATTGCACCAATCAGCTAAAATGTCCCATTAGAAGAGATAAGGCTGCAACTGCTTGAGAAAGACTGGGTGGAGGAGTCTGTGTCCTCTGACTGCTGCCCTGGCCTTGAAGTGTCTTGTCTCACCATCCCAGAGTGACACAGAAATTCCAGAGGATTCACAGTGCAGTTTGTGACCCACTAGCTCTCAGCACTGTTAGAGCTGAATTCCGTCTGGAGCAGGAGAAGGGCCCTACAGTCGCAGCTGGGGAACCTGGGGTCAGTTCATGGCCACATTTCTTATGTCCACACCTGGTCATTATCAGCAAGAGGAGTGGGCACTTGGGTGCTCTGTTCATAGTAACAGAACACAGGACTAGTCAGAGAAGTTACAGTAAGGCCATCCTAGTGACACAGGACCCAGTGCAGCCCGTGCTCACTAACTTGGTCCTGTTCTGATTCTTACTCATTTCCCCTTCCTTCCCTCCATTGTGGCCTGGATTGTAAGCAATCAATCATTTTCTAGCCTTCTCAGACACAAAGATCTTGTGATGCTTTCTAAGGTCTCCATATCCCCCTGAGGCAACAGTACCACATTATTTTAGACCTAGTTAGAAGTTACCAGAGAGTTGACACCATATCCGGGGAGGCTCTCTGAGGCTGTACAGAATGCAGGACAGGACAAGCATGGCTCTTCAACGCTGGTACTGACTTCCTCATCACCATCTATAGTCTCATATCCTTCCAAGACTGGAGGCTAGAATCTAAACCATCTGCCTCCCTTGCTCCTAACACACATGTAAGTCACTGGTGGCCATCTGTAGGAATGGTGGGAAAGTGTTTAGGGATCGTGGGGTGAAATTCATGCCTGTAATTTTTCACTTCACCTTAACAAGAGGTGAGTTGGAAATAGGTATGCAAACTGTACTGGTCTGAAACCATAGCCAGTCTACATGATCTAATGATACAAAGAAATTCAAAATTCCCCTGAGTGCAGGCTCCTCACTGGATATAGACACAGGGAACTCTCATCTCTGTGTGAGTTCTGGGACACTTATGGGTTCCTTGATTCCAGGGCAAGGGCCCTCATTTCCAGGCCAGAGGTCCCAGACCTCACTGTATTGTAGAGCATCTAAACATCACTGAATGTGGGGTGGGGCAGGGTATACTAGCATGAGTCTTAGCTAATTCTGAAAAACCGATGAACTATTCAAGGCTGCAAGTGAATTGTCTGAAGCATTCAAGTAGTAATTTTAAAATATTATCCTCCTCAAGAGAGTAAGTTTATAGTACTAAGTAACAAGAGTCGATGACTATTGTAAGTCATTTGCTTAAAAGGTGGTGTTGGTACATTTCGCTTATAAAGTGCCACTTCTTTCTCTGATGAGAGCCAGATAGCTGTTGGACTGGTTGCAAGTGCATGTAATGATTTCTTCAGTGACTAATAAGAATGGTCACAGCATGTTGGAAAGACTGGCAGCTGTGAGGTCCAACAGACGAGCCTGATCCACATTGTTACCACATTTATGAGTTTGGTTTCTGAAGCAAGTTTCCTGTTCCTCTTCAGCGTGTTTCAAAACTCAATTCACAGAGTGCTTCAGAGCATGAAACATGAATAGAAATCCAATAATCTATGTTCTCCAGATAAAAAGTGCTTGATGGGGCTGGGCATAGTGGCACACGCCTTTAATCCCAGCACTTGGGAGGCAGAGGCAGGTGGATCTCTGTGAGTTCAAGATCAGTCTGGTCTACATAGAGAGTTCCATGACAGCTGGGGCTACAGGGAGACCCTGTCTCAAAAAGACCAATAAAAAAAGAAGAAGAAAAAGTGCTTGATGAAGGATTATTGCCAAATGGTTTTCTCCATGCCTTAGCCTGGGTCATATCTAAGAACACAAACACCTCTAGACAGCCCATTGAAAGTTGGGCTTAACATAGTGGTACTGAAAAGGAATTTCCATCTATTTGCCATTGATAAGAACTTATATTGGAGCAAAGTGTACCCTATTCATACATACTATATTGAATTGTTCCATGTAGCTGAAATCAACTTTCGCAATTCATCGGATGAAATTAAATTGCCTGTTTTTCTTTACTTTCCTATGTCTATGGTGGGTTGTAGTGGTGACGGTGATAGAGGTTGTGGGGTGTGTGTGTGGTATATGTGTTTGTGTGTGAATGTGCATGTGTGGGGGGTACAAATTGTGTGTGTGTGTGTGTGTATAGGCTAGGCATCAATGCTGGGTGTCATCTGATAGAGGTTGTGGGGTGTGTGTGTGGTATATGTGTTTGTGTGTGAATGTGCTTGTGTGGGGGTACAAATTGTGTGTGTGTGTGTGCGTGTGTGTATAGGCTAGGCATCAATGCTGGGTGTCATCCTTGATTCTTTCTCTACCTTATGTTTTGAAACAAAGTCTCTCACAGAACTTAGAGCTCACAGATTTAGCTAGCAGGTTAGCCAGTGAGTTCCAGGGATATTCCTGGCTCTGTCTCCCTAGCCTGGGATTACAGGCATGTCCAACCTCATCTGGCTTTTATGAAAGGTGGGGATTGAACTCAGGTCTTCATGCTTGTACAGCAAGCACTTTGCTGACTGAGCCATCTCCCAACCCCTAAATTACATCTTAAAATGCAGAATAAAAGGAGTAGGGAACAGGGAGGAGGGAAAGGACGCTGAGGTGCTGGGAATGACTCACTGTGCAGAGGGCTCACAAGGCTCCACAAAGAGCTCTGAGGGCTGCTGAGTTCTGATCCAGGCCAAAGGTGAAGGAATTCTGAGTCAAAATGTACATGTCTAATTATTCATGATCAATGTATTATTGACATCCTGGCTGTGTCCTTCGAAGGGCCATCTTCCTTGGGGCACATTTGCCAAAGAGGCAAATTGCTAAGGAAAAGGCTCAATTCTAAGCCTAGAACCAATATACGAGGGTTAGGGAACTTTTCCAAGGGAACCCTTGAACCTGTTTTGGACTGATCTGCTTGCTTGCCTTTTCAACCATTTGACTAAAGCCAACACCATTCCACACGTACAACTTCCCTAGCCCGGACTGCAGTGGGACAGAAAAAGAGAGTTCTCACCTAATTTCTGGAAGGTCTCACTCCCCTGTCTGTTTAATTGCATAGGCACACTCTTTAATCATCCTGCTTTACATATTCCATGACCTGGGTATCCTGTTTACATTATTTCCTCCGTCTGCAGCCCACATTTCCTTGGCTACAGCCTGTTCTTATTTTGTATCCCCACTCCACATCATTGCATCTGCAAGCAGAATGGTAATTACACCGACTTTTTTTTCGGGCTGCAGAGAATTCAGGTTTTCATATGGTCCAGCTAGAGGGTTAAAACATGCTGACCATAAACAAATAGTAAGTTTTTTTCAGCCTTTGTGTTTGCTTCTCTTTTCAAAAATTGAATTCTCTGGGCACTATATTTTGTGGGTCCCTACCACATATTGCAATCATTATGCAGAGCATTCAATCTTTGGTGACAAGAAGTTCCATAACTCAGAAGAATTCAAAAGATACCATCTCGTACACATCTTTAAATTATGGGATGGACTCACGCAGTCATGCATACACTAAAAATATGGCTATGGTTATAACACTGTAAAATATGTTTCTCATATAGATCTTTATTTGAAAGATAAATAAATACTACTGCCATCAGACATATACAGAATGCCTTAATTTTTAATCTGCAACATAATTCCTGAAAGTCAAGGACAGAAAAATGCCCATGTTTAAACATGTTTCATCTTCTATTACTGAGCATTCTTGTTGCATGATTCAAATAACTCAATGGAGAGCAAACTGAGCCGAGAAATTTATCAGAAAAAAATCATAAACTTCCTCTACATTTTCTGAAGTTAAGACATTGCATTGTAGTGGCGATTTTCCCCGGAGGCATTAAACAGCATCAATATGATCTCTAATTTCTTTTGAGGAGACCTTCAGAAGCAAGTATTTTTCTGATTCTTTTGTCTCTGCATGAACAAGGGTTGATAGCTTGAAACTATAATGTATTGCTGCAAAAAGCTTCGGTCTGTTACATAAATCATCTTAACACTCAGCAAGAATTGTCCAACAGTACCATTGACGTGCTCAAGCCAATGATGCTGAAAACATTTTTTCTGTCTTTCTTTACATGCGAGACAATAGCAATAAATCATCTTCATTTAAAAACACACAATGTACTAATTTTTCAACCAATAGTTATCAAAATGAAATTTTTGGTAGAAAGCATAACATTTATTTTGTTTGTGCTCATTAATTTTTATAACCCAAGTTAAATAAAAAACAGCAAGTGATCATTTAGTATAGCAATGTTTGTTGTATGTCTACTATATTTAAGCCTTCTTGCAAAGAGTGAGTTAGATACAAAGAACCAGAAGAGAGTGTGTACAAAGGGGTGGACTGGACGACAGAAATAGAAATTTAGGCTCCCAATAGGGCCATCTGCTTGAAATGTCAGACCAGGGGATCTCAGAAGGTGATGATGGGAGTTACATGAACCAAAATGACTGAAGGGCTGCTATCAGCAAATTTGCCCCCAAAACAGGGCCTGAAGAGCAAACATTTCTGCTGAGATATGTTGGAGATAGAGAAGACTATAGCATGAACCCGTGACCTAGTCCAGGCAGATAGACAGGCAGCAGCAACAAAGCCACCTTCTAGGACAGCTTCAAGGGCAAGACTGGTTCCAGCAATTGAAACAAATGGGGCTAACAGGCTCAGCACAAGCCTCTGCTAGAAGTGGGGGTAAGGTAAAACGAGCATGCAAAGTTGCATAAAACCAGAAGACAGGGTTAACTGGAGCCTACCCAGAGAATCCAGGCACTAGGATAGGAAAAGCTTTGTGCCCTGGGTTCTAGGCTGATAAGCTGGAGCTTTAAGCATTCTGGAAACAATGAGCTTAGCACTAGATCAGGAGTGCATGGAATAGGGCTGCCTGACCCTCCTCTGTCTCTCATGGCTGCTTTGTGCATCCCCCTCCCCAGACACTGATGGAAGAGCCTGTAGCTCTTACATCTGGGGCTTCTTTTGTCATTCATCACTGATCTTGGAATGGGGAGAATTGCTTCCCTATAGTGTTTGCATGTCTACATGACTGTCTTCGGTATTTTCAGTGGACATTTTAAAAGCAAGCATGGGGTGCAGTTTTCATAAATAAGCGTCTTTCCTTTGGCTTAAAAAAAAGCAAAAACAATAATAAAAAGTTCCTTGATAACAATGTGTGCCCAACACCCACATGGGCGATTAGGGAAAGCAGGTCAAAGCACAGAAGCTGAATCCAAGACCCCATTCAGGGTCCATGTGTTCAATGGCAGGCCAGCCTTCCAAACTTATTGTTTAAAGGTGCTAACTGATGTAATCAATATCATTTAAAATATATAATATGATGTAAAATGTAACCTATATTTTTGCCTGGATATATTCTGAGTTCTAGTTTTATAAATGGTCTTATTTTATAAATGACCCTTGTAAACCAATTTTAAGAATAAACACGTGAAAAAATTACTCTTAATGCAACCACTCAGGTGTAAAAAGAAGCGTAATGTTACTAAAATGTACATCTTTCAGGATCCTTTTCAGTTCATACTTGACCTTTCATTGTGACCTTTTGCTTTCATTTTTAATAAGTTCTATTTTTGAGGTCTGATTTAAGAGTTAGAAACATCAGGCACATCTCAGGTCGCCTCTTAATTTCTTTAAATTTCAGATTCCAAATCTATAAAATAGCTGTGGTCAGCTGATTAGGAGTTTGCCATGTTAAATAAAGAAAATGAGACAATGTACAGATTTTGGGTGTTTGCTGGTTCAAAAGAAGCAATCACTACATCTGAGCTGTGTTGCTATTATTGTAACATTGTATAATTTAATCTTTTCACATATAATGATCATGAATGATTTTCTATGCCAATAAATATTATTTATATCACTGTTTAAATGGACACACATTCTATCTTTGTGTTCATGCTCTGTAATTTTTTCCATCAATTTTTATTTTAAAATATTTCAACTGTTCTCAGTTTTTCTGTTATGAATCACTGTGATGAATAACATTCATTTATTTCCTTGGAAGAACATTCTAGAATTCCATACTTATGCTCAATCAGAATCACAGAATGCTAAGAAAGTCTCATGTTTAAAAATAGCATATTACCCAGCATAGAACTGGGAAAACGAACAGCAGACCCCAATCTTATCTAAAGGAATATTGACAACTGATTGCTGCTAGATGAGGAACAGCTGACCTTCCTAAAACAAAGACCTCTAGATAGGCTGACTAGATTCACCAGATGGACAAGTAGTGGGGAATGGCTGTGGGTGCCGATGACACAGCAGACAGTAGCAGGGATAACAGAGTATAAGGGCTCTAGTCAGGGGAGGGAGGCTATGGGAGCGTGCCATCTGGGAAGTGGGTGTATAGTTGAATAAGATGGTTTGGGATGTTCTGTGTGATATACACACACACAAAAAAAAATCAACAAATTTTTAAAAATGTATTATATTTGAGGAGGAAGCATGGAAATTTACGTCATGTTAAATGAAGTTGATAAACATTACCACTGAAATCTACCCAATGACTTTATAGACATACACAGGCACCAAGCATCCAAGTGCAACCAATTATGACTAGTAATAATCAGATACATACAGATTAGAGATGCATGGGCCAACATCTCAGTGTTAGTAGCAAAAACAATGAGTCTTTCTGTAAGAAG